>NC_140939.1:61985934-62575934 GCF_014529385.1 Adiantum capillus-veneris
TTGGCCTGATTCATGCTTTAATATATGCAGGGCTAACAACTTCGGGATACAATGCATGTCCAATTTGCGGGCAGTCTTTGGATGTGCGCTATTCTGCCTCTCTTCGAAAGACAATTTATCAAGGCCACCACCGGTACCTTCCAAATGGCCATCACTTGCACGAAGGTCAACTTGGTCGCGTCGAATGTCGTCCTATGCATGTACAAGAGTGGCGTCGCCGATGGGAGCAACATGAGGGGCAACCTGTTCCAGGAATGAAACATTTGTCCATTCTCCATACGTTGTCGTACTGGGGTGATCTACTAAGTAACCATTTGATGGATCCAATGCATATATTCAAGAATGTGGGAGAGATCCTCTGGAAGACAATCATGGGAATGAAAGACAATCGAGCTTCACGAGATGATTTGCAGTCAGTTGGAAAGATGCCAGAGCTGTGTCCTTTCACCAATGCAGCTGGCCAAACAAAACTTCCAAGAGCGCCATGGATATTGCTAAAAAACGAAGAGCGACAAGTTAAAAGGGTGATTTCAGAGTTCAGGACGCCAACATGATATATGCGATGTCTCAAGACAACATTCACCCGTGACGATCAACTGTCAGGACTGAAATCGCACGACTGGCATAAGTTCTTGCAATTCATTCTTCCAATTGTGATCAAGGGGTGTTTAACGGAGGAAGTGCGGACCTGCATATACAAGATATCAGAGCTAGTGCGGTGGATCTCTTCCAAGGAGATACGGGAGGAATCTATTGCAGTCGCAATGGCTAACTCCATTGAGGCAGTTTGTATGATTGAAAAGTACTTGCTCAATGTAGTAGATGCACTTGCTCGTCTATGTAGTAGTTGAGGTTGCAGTGGCAAGTACAGTCCACAGCCGTTGGATGTTCTTTCTAGAGCGGTTCATGAAAACACTTAAGGGTTTTGTTCGCCAAAAAGCGCGTCGAGAGGGGAGCATGGCAGAAGGATGGCTGGTGCAAGTCTCGTGTATTGACGACCGAATTTATATCCGTTTCTGACCCAGAAATGCCTCGACTGTGGAGCGATGAGGAGGATGCAAGACTGGTGGGAGAGGAGCCGCAAGGGCAAGGGGTGCCGAAGAAAATGAACGATGCCATGCGAGAAAAGATCATGAAGTTCTGTATACTAAATTCAGCGCTGATGCAAAAATGGCTTGAAAGGTACGAAGAAGAGAAAGAGAGACGCAATAGGGAGCGACAGGATTTTAGGCGAAGCCGAACGACTAGAGGTTTATCCTTGTCAGACTATCTCGCTCCTCTACCTGAATTCCCTACAATGGCATGGTTGGACAAGACAATGAGAGCAGCTCGATAGATCGGAGAACACATATCTCTAGAAGAGGAAGAGCTCGCTATTCGATGTGACTGGAAGTATCATACATACATGGCATTGTGGTCGCATGGAAAGCATTTCAGAACACAACAAATTGACAGCAGAAGAAACACGTTTGACAGTGGGGTAATGGTTAGTTTCATGCAAAAGAGCAGGGCCAGTGCCAGAGACACGAATGAGAGCACTAGCAACCTAGATTACTGTGGTCTGGTGTCAGATATCCTGAAAGTAAGCTTCAAGCGGTTTGAGATGTTTTTGTTGGATGTGAAGTGGTTCAAGGTGATTACTTCTGGTTGTAATGCAACGGTACGCAGAGATGGAAACAAACTTGTGCAAATAGATTCTATAAAGGTTTGGACAGATGCGAGCGACACATTTGCTCTCCCCGAACATTGCGAGCAAGTGGTCTTTGTAACGGACCCTCAAGAGCGACAATGGTGGTTTGTGGTTCAGGTTGCTCCAATAAATAAACAAGTATTTGAAGGGCAAGATCTCCTGGAGGAAAGTCAGCCAAACGACGTCCATACTACTGTGACATTAGATGAGATGGACGAAGGTATGGCAGAGGAAGCTGACAGATATACGAAGGATGACGCAGACGATCCAGAATTGACACTTGTAGATGAAGATGCAATATGTTTGCAATTAGAGATAGACGATGATACGGTGCAAGATCTTATCGATGATGTCTCACTCGTCAAGGCCTAGGTCTGTAAGTGTTTGTGTGAAGACGTTGATTTAAAATTAAGCTTAAAGTTAATTTAAACAACTGTGTTCTGATACTTTATTTTACTTTCTTTGTGCAGGACTTTAGTATGGCAGACCAGTTTCCAGATCCTGCTTCTATGAGTGCAGATGCAATCATGGGCTTCGTTACACGGATGATGCCTGCTCAGATGGCAGAGGCTTTTCAGTACTGGGTAGCCAGAGGCACGGGTACTACGTCTCCGAGCTTCACACCCGAGGGTCCGACGCCTTAGGGGGAGACACCTATTGGGGGGGGGGAGGGGACGCCTATGGGTACCACGCCTGCTTCTCCCATCACGGCCGCTTCGACACCTAGGGGTGGGACAGAGGCGGGTACGTCCTCATCTCTGCAGCACATGCGCACTCGCCGATCTCGACGATCGTCAAGTGGAGTAGTGGTTGCTGTGGAGGAGGGTCCACAGATGCTTCGACCCCTTCTCGCTCACGACCCCCGTCCTACCAAGGCACACCTCTCGACACACCTCTTGGCACACCTCGGACACCTTGGGGGGCACACGATCCTAGTGCCTCCAAGCTCTATGCTGTACGGGCAGATGGTTCTGTTGACATGGATAGAGTCGGGACTGAGATGAGACAGCGGATTCGCCAGCTCGTGGAGCTACAGTTTTCGACCAGCATTTTGATGTCTTGAGGTGAGCAGGAAAAGGACAAAGTCAATTATATAGTGGAGACCATCTTGAGAGAGTACCAGCCTGCTCCGGGTTCAAACGTTGTTCCGAGGAGGTGGATCAAGGGTGTTGCACGGGACACCATGAAACATCGACGAGATGCAGTTCGGAAGGCTTTCAGGATCGGCTCGCCGAAGCCTTCGGGCATCCCACACGAGAGGTGACTGTAGATCAGGGAGGATGAGCGGACAACGGTCACGTGGTTCAGACAACAGCGTGAGGCCGCGCAGATATGACAGATAACTAGGGAGACATCTCATCTTGGCAGCGGAGGCTTCGACATCTTTCGCTATGAGTTTGTGAGTTTCTAATCCAATCTTAAATATGACGTTTTTTTAAAACACGATGAATCATGTATTCTTATTACTTTGATTTTTGTATAAACGCAGAATCTTGCGATGCATCGAGCCCCAACACGTCAGGAGGTGTCAAATGGATATCGCAGAGGTATCTATAAAGTATTGAATAATCTTGATGCTTCAGGAGATCCTGTAGATTGGGAGGCCTTACAGTTTCGCTGATCGCTTGAGGTGAGACGTTAATATGTGTGAGTTGAGTAAGTATATGTGAAATAATATCAATACTAATTTTGTGAGTTGTCATATGTGCAGGTTGTGATGCTTAGTCATCAGTGGACCGGATTTCATATATATGCTTTGTAAGACACAGACACGTTTCTGTGTCTCTTTTTTGTGTAGACATATATATATATGGTTATGATTATTGTTCAGACAATTATTTTTTTCCTTATGGTTATGGTTATTGTCATTGTATAAACATGGTTATTTCTCCTATTCTTGTATAGACATAGTTATGGTTTAGGTTTTATTTATGGTTATGTTTTAACTTTCTGGTTATGCTTATGGTTATTGTTAATTTTGTTTATGGTTATGGCTATCTGCATTATGGTTTTGATCAAAGTGGTTATGGCCGGTTATGGTTTTAAGTTATAGTTATGCTTTTAAGTTATAGTTATGGTTCATTATAGTTATGCTTTTAAGTTATGGTTATGGTTCGTTATGGTTATGGTTCGTTATGGTCATTGACCTTAAATCTCATGTGAAATCCTACATGGATAGCATGTAGGAGGCGTATACATGATATGGTGTATCCCTTCTCTTGCTCCCTTCTTACATTAGGTGTCTAACCATTTCAGGGTTGTGGAAAAAATTCAAATACTTCTATCATATGTATGTGTATATAGAAGTCCTTACTAAAAAGTCAAATACCTTTATCATATGTATCTGTTTGTAGAATCCCTTATTTTAGCTCAAAGCTAATGTCACACTTTATGTGGAAAAAAAAAAGAAACACTCACAATTCCTGATCATATAGTAATAAGGAACTCTCAAAGCCGAACGAGTGCTCAATTTGACAAAAAATAATATATTTGTGAGGTGAACGCCATTTCACAAAAGTTTCCAAATCTCCTTAAACATCAACGAGTCCTTGACCAAAGTCTATGGTTGCTATAGGCTCACAAATTTCATTTGAACATAGAAGTGCACATGAAGTACAAACCCTGCAGGGATATAAAACCTACCTTCCGCATTGTGGGCAAGTAAATCTATCAAGTTGGCACAAAATTGGAATTTTACGCTTGTAGCAAACCATATTTGTTGTATGGCCTTTGGCAATTTGAAGACAATATAGAATTCACTCATTGAGTGCGAATCGGGTGAAATGAGAAATCACTACTCCTTTGTATTGTTCGCTATTTAGGGTATAGGATGTCCCAAAACTCATGGAAGAAGAGTTACATGAGGATAACTCAATAAATAGACTTAAATTTCCTTTTGATTACAAAGAAACTTTCAGAATACTCATTGATACGTGAATTTTACTACCCAATGGATAGATATAACTCTCTATAAATGGGCCACATCTTCCAATTCTTAGGCTTTCCATCTTCTAGAAGTGTAATCACACTTAAAGAACTACCTATGCTAACTATGTAGCACTTCAAAGATCACCAAGTTGTGTTTAAGGGTGATGAAATGCCAAGTTCAATAAAATTGGCCCAAAACAACACATTTATTGACTCAAGCCAGATTTAAAGAATTTAGTCAAACCCAACTTTAAGATGGAATCAACAACGTGTTTCTTTTACAGGTTCTAAGCTCCTCTAAATCCATAATTCTGGGCAGCTGTTAAGAGGACACATAAGTGTCCAAGGGCACAAAAGTGTCATATTTCCAATCTAGTGTTAACAAGGAGTCACAGACTCGTGTGCATTTCGTATCAAATCATTCCTTTGAGATACCTATTGTACAGCCTTTGCAAGTCGTCTACTTCAGGGAAATGCCTTCCTATACAAAAGAGCATCTGTCTACAAAGTTGAAAGCCTTCCCACTCGCACAAGAGCAATAACCTTACATGAAAGCGTATCACTGTTAGATCACTTGGGTACCGTTAACTTTCAATAAACATAAGTGTCAAGCTGTGGTGCACGTGCTTTAATCTGTTTGAGACAGAGAGAGAGAGAGAGAGAGAGAGGGGCAAACTATATGATGTGCAAGTATGTGCCTACAATTTTTGGGGGGGGGGGGGGGGGGGGGGGGGGGTGTAGTACGGATGAAATTTTACATGGATGCCAATTTTGATTGAGTAACCAAAGCAGAAGTCGACGCATGCACGTGGGGGGAGCAACCAAATTAGCAGAGGTCGTCGATGCAGGTGGCATGTACCTTAGTTGCAAGGCGACGTCAGCACCCTCAGTAGCAGTAGGCAACAATGCAGATAAAGGTGGGGCTTGGAGGAGGTTGCGATTTATATAGAAAGAAAGAAAGGTGTTAGATTGCTAAAACCGAGCCGAGGTCGATAGTTGAATTGCCAGGCCACTCTATCCGAGTTCAAACCTACGATATGACTCCGAGTTTTGCTACTCCGTGTGCGCTAAAATGGAATCCGCGTTTGCTGCATCTTCCCAGATTCGTGTGTAATATAATATAGAAGTAGCCAGTAGTAGAGTAGAAGAGAGAACATTTTTTTCCAAAAACAAAATAGGAAAGAGAAAATGAAACATTGTCGAAGGTAAATTATTCCTCATTGTCCAATGAACAGAAAGCCTCTCTTTTTTTTTGCCCTAAGGCGGAAAGAATCAAATGAAGACGAGAATTACATAAAATGAAGAATGAGCAAAATTGCAGGAATGATATTAACCAGGCTTTAGCTAATGTAGTCTGCGATGCTCTCTTGAAAACAAGCATGCTCTTGCGGAGATGCAAACACCACCAGCGCGTTCCACGCTCCAGCTGCCGGATGATCCAAGATGATGCACATGTGGCTAAGCTGTTCACTAGGACGGCCCAGATATGTCGGAGCTCCCCACCCACAATCTGTATCATAGAAGGGCAAGCCCACAAGAGAAGTCATGCCTAAGCCCACTACGAAAGGAGTTCGCCCTCCTCTAAGCTGCAACTCCACGTAGTCCACCATCGACTGCGCACTCTCCATTAAATCTAAGCTGTCCAGAGCCTTCTTCATCTTTTCCACCACATAAGACAATGAGTTCTCACATAGCTCCTGCAATGTTGCAACCACATTCAAGTGACACAAGGCATTCCCCATGTATCCCTCGTTGAGCCCCCTAGTCCTTAAGTTCATGGGAACCCGCAGATCCAGCTCGTGATTCCCTGGCAACCCGTGCACATTGAGGCTCACTCTCGCAAAGGCGGTCCAGAGAAGGGCTACCAGAGCTCGGTTGCGTGAGCAGGGCTTTGGAACGCTCGCCCTCAAAGACTCCAGGGCATCCATGGTAAACCTAAATCGAGTTGCAACTCCATACGAGTGAAGGTGCTTTGTTCCTTCCGGGTGCTCTGTACGCTTCCGGGCTTGAATGTATCTGGGTGGAATAGTCAATGATGGGGGCTCTCTTGCACTGATTACCGCTCTTCGTGATGGCACTGTTGGATGAAGAGAGTTTGCAAGACCTGCTCCTCTTGCAATGGAGCATAGATTCTGCAGGAAAGCGGCGCTTGTGTAGCCGTCAGCATAGGCATGGCTACATGTATGTCCAAGAGTAAAGCCACCACATTTGAAGGTAGTTATCTGTGAAGCATATTCAACACATTAATTCAATGATTGTTAGCAATATGCAAGAAGATTATGCCCTAACTAATCAGAACCAATGAATCGTTTTCCTTCCAAGGAGATGTCACAGATGGGCGGAAAATTACCTGAAAAGACATAACGAAACGAGGGAGCGGATGACCTTTGCTGTCTAGCTGAGCTGACGGCTTCCTAGGGTAGAGCACATCCAACGCCGGCTGCGGGATCGTCACATCACCGAGGTCGGCCACGGAAACATTGGCATGAGCAACATGGAATGGCACTCCATAACCAGCAGAATTCTCATGATCGACAGCTTTATCATGAGCATCGCGGGAGAAAGGGCCGGTAGCATGATCAGTCCCAGCCTTATGACCATTACTGGAGATGTGAGACTGGGCTTTGCTTGTAGCCATGGGATATCTAACCTCCAGCTGTTCGGAGGAGTCATTGAACACCACTAAGCCCGCAGCGCAGGGATAATGAGCGAGCATTTCTTGGAGAGAGCGCTCCAGCCGTATGACAGCCTCAGTGGCAATGCTCTGCGGAGCAGAGGCGGGCGGTGATGCCAGCGCGCTGGCTTGCCCTAAGTCGTAGAACAGAAGAACCGAGTTGTAATAATCAAAGACCAGGTCTGCAGTTGAGAGTTCTAGGGTGGCAGTGGAGTTGCAGGGGTGCGTCGTCACGGAGTTGATCATCCTGACGGGATCCCATGAAAGCACTAGGGCTTCGCTTAGGATTGGAACTGTCATTTTGGCTGCTTGAATTTTGGGTTGGGGGGGGGGGGGGGGAGGGGGCGGTGATGGGATGGGAGTCTCTGTACAGCCTCAGCTAGTGGGTGTAGTTTACTCTATAGGCAATATGCGGAGGAGTCAGGCTTCAGGCTCTATATAATAGTACGAGGAATGCACTCCACGTATACCTTTACACACATACACATAGACGTGTCGCCTTCACTACCATGCAACCAATCTGTTGTTTCTGTTTGCAAATAGCATATACAAACAAAAGAACAATATCAACCCATTAAATGGTCATCTTTTTCTACAAGATTTCAAATTTTAACATATTCTGTTTTTTAATAGTTTTATGCAAAACTTGCGGAGGTACGGCTTAGATTTTTGTAACAGCTATGCCACGCATTTATTTACTTTCAAGCATCTCAAAAGCTATATTATTTAGGCAATGGTTACACAAGGCTCTGTTTCGGCAACAAGCTCTGTTTCGGCAACAAGCTCTGACACGCTGCACCTTTCCACATGCCATAGTAGCTTGACTATGCCCAAAAAGGCATAGTTGCAAAACATTCCCCGATCACCACAGCCTCGCCCCCTTAGTTAAAGTTTTGGGCTTCACCCCTTCTTGGAAGCAACTTTTACTTGGGGACTATACTGGTCATCTAACTGTTTTCTGGAACAAATCTAGGGTTGAGTTTCTATGGATCTCTTGGCAGCAAAGGAATTTCTTGATCTTTGAGGGTCCCTATCGTCTAGACGCCTAGTTTGAGAACTTGTTTTTGTGACATTAATTTACAGGAATTTAAGATAGATGAGGATCAAGTCACCCTTTACAGGACTAAGAAATCTATTCTGAAGGACTCTGAGTTCCATTTCAAGAGGATGCTTACTCGTCAGAGCCTTCCTTATCTACCGTGGATAAGATGCTCACTAAGGACCAGTGGGAGAGAAGCAAAGCCATCGAGCTACGCCATCTTGAGATTCAAATTCAAGAAGGAAACTTGTTCCTTACTCAGCTGCAAAATGAGATTGAAGATATTGTTTTTTGTTATCCTGAGGATGGCGTGGTTGCCTCTTGATGTAATTCTTGATCTTTCTTAATAGAATTTCCCCACGTTTATGGTAAAAAAAAATTTAAAAAAATTAACATATTCTGTTTTTTAATAGTTTTATGCAAAACTTGCGGAGGTATGGCTTAGATTTTTGTAATAGCTATGCACGCATTTATTTATTTTTAAGCATCTCAAAAGCTATATTATTTAGGCAATGGCTACACGAGGCTTAGTTTCAGCAACGAGCTCTGAGACGCTGCAACTTTCCACATGCTTAGTAGCCTGACTATGCCCAAAAAGGCATAGTTGCAAAACATTCCCCGATCACTAGAGCCTCGCTCTAAATTTCTCTCTCTTGCTTGCGCTCGGCTCTCCCTCTCTCTACCTGTTGCTCTCGATCTTCGCTCTGTGCTTCAAAAGTTCGCCAAGCTTACAGGTAACTAAGCCTCGCATGACCACGCTCTTATAACTATAGTATACTATACTTACTACTATATATAAAGGGGAGAGGGATCCTGCCCCCCCCCCCCCCCCCCCCCCCCCCCCCCCCCCCCCTCGTCTATATAAACCACGGGATTAAAGAGATGGGATCAAGGTGAAAAACGAAGATATCCGCCATCCAATTTTTTTAATTGGAAAAATTTGGGGGTGCAGTGGAAAAGCGGAGCTCTTTCATGTGCGAATTCTGGGGGCACAGAGGAAAGGAATGGGATTACTCTGTGTCTGTTACCATATACATGTGGTAGTGATGTGTGTGAACACACTAGGACCGTCGAGGCATTTTTTCCCTCTTTAGGAGGTTTTTTCCCCCGAGCATTGTATATACGCCGATCACTCTAGGGCTATCAATCTTTCCATTCCACACTAAGTAACACACTCTCTATTGTGTGCCTTGAGCTTACTTCATCTTCTCCAAGCTGTGTGCATTTCTCTGCAACCCGAATTCGCAGTCTATAACTCCATATGAAGCATGGCATGATAGAAAGCCTTCTATTGAGCACATGCGTGTTTTTGGCTATTTGGCATATGCTTTGGTGTCACAAACACAACGCAAAAAATTGAATGATAAGGCTGTCAAATATATTTTTGTTGGTTATAGTGCTGAAAGCAAAGGTTACAGGTTGTATCATCTGCAAAAAGGCCTCCTGGCAAAAAGGCCATTGGTACGAAGTGGGTTTACAAGTTGAAACGCAAGCCGGATGGTGAGATCGATCGCCATAAGGCTCGACTTGTTGCAAAGGGTTATGCATAATAAAAAGACATAGATTATGAAGAGAATTTTGCTCCCACTTGTCGTATGACTATTGTGCGTTTTCTATGTGCATTGGCAGCTCATTTTGGTTGGGATGTACATCAATCAGACATTGTTACTGCTTCCTTGAATGGTGACATATTTGAGGAAGTTTATGTAACGCAGCCTCGCGGTTTTGTAATAAAAAGACAAAGGACAAAGTGTACAGATGTAAGAAGGCTTTGTATGGGTTGAAGAAATCTCCTCGTGCTTGGTATGAGAAAGCTGACACTCATTTGGTCAAACGAGGCTTTTGTAACAGTCCAACAGAAAGGACATTGTATGTAAAGCGTGAGGATGATGTGCTTCTTATTGTGGTTCTTTATGTTGATGATTTGCTGATCACTGGACCAAATGAGAGACATATTGCTGACATTAAGGCTGATTTGAATGCTACTTTCAAGATAAACGATTTGGGGATGTTGAATCATTACTTGGGTATACAGTTTAAGCAATGTGATGGTGGTATTGCCTTGTGGAATTGGAGTTGATCTCTTGAGACAGCTAATTCCAATGTTGGAAGATTTCAGCTACTAGTGTGGGAAGATTTCAGACAGCAGACCGGACAGGAATCAGAGACTAGACTGAAATGTGGATACTGAAATAAGAATTAGACTTATATACTGAAAGTAAGGTTCAGAGTCAGATTCAGATTCAGAAGACTGGACAAGAAGTAAGTATAGCTGAAATGTATGCCATGATTGGAATTATAGATCAAGATTACAACGAATATGATTACAGAGAGAGAGTACAGCCGACAATGCTAACCCAAATGATAACAATTGCCAACCCGATTACAATGTAATGGGCTGTATTTATACACTTCGGGTTTACTGTAGTAATTACCATAGTAATTACTAAGTAGTTCACTGCCCATCTTCTAAGAAGATGTTCCGACATAGTGACTTTCCAGCCGTCTACATCCTTCCCTTCTTTCTTGAATTTTGGCAAGATTCCAAAATTTCTATTAAAAAAATTCCCCTGTTTGAATCTGATGTGAGACTGAAAAATCCATCGTCTGGTTCGGATGTTGGGATGCCGGCTTGACCACTGATAGAATGGCCATTCAAAGATTACGAGTAGGAGTTCAAGAAGGACCAAGGATTGCGAGAGGCAGCCGAAAAGGCCAAGGTGGAGCTGTTATCTCTCCCTGCCTACTGAGAAGAAAAGTCACCACTGAATTCTGAGATGGAACTACCTAGTATCCTTCCATTGGACCGTCTTCCGTTTGCCTTTACCTTTGGACCGGGACAGTGCCTCAGAAGTCCCAGTACCAGCATTCTCCTTCTAAATCAGTTGGTAAATGGCCTCCTGCTCAAGTTGATCCCGCCGAGCGGTGGTCATCTCTTCTTCATAAGGCGTGAGAGAATGATAGGTTTTAGTGTCAGGATCATAGAGTGTATGCCTGCCCTTACTTAGTCTGGTTCTGGCCAGCTTATGACAATGCGAAGCAGTATGGATCCATCCTTCTGGAAGAGGCTGATTAGTTTTGACTCGAGCTTCGAAAAGAATCTCAGCCATCTCCCTGTACTATGGTGCCAGACTCGGGCTTTGCTGCAATGTCTTTTTCAGGAAATTTGGAAGATTCAACCATAAGTTGTAGCAACTGATTAGTAATCCTGGTCAGTCCTCTGACTTGAATCTTCCACTGGCCCATACACAGCTGGATCCTTTGCATCTCCTCTTTTAGTGCCTGAATGTCATTGATTTAGAGAGCATCATTGAACAATGTCTGCCAAGTCTTCCATTCCACAGTTGACCGCTCATACCAATCCTGAAGCTCATCAGTAATTTTGAAGTATGTGAGACGATCAACTGGTTCTTGATGTTGAGGATACATCGCTGGAAAGAATCGTGGTAGCTCGGTTTCTCTTGCTGGAACAGCATACAAGAGAACTGGAGAATCAGACACGAATTTTAAGAAATTGAGAACAGCCTAGTTCTCCTGCTGCATCATCTTTCTGGTGATTCTCACTAGCTGGAACAGTGTGCGGAGAGCAGTTGCCTGTGCTCCGACTGGCATTCATGTCTGAGGTCCTCTACTAGTGGCTGTCTAGTCCTCAAGAATGGCTTTGACTCTTTGATCCAAAACACCTCTTGCAGTTTGCATTTGCACCAAAACTTCCTTGAGTTGTACCCTAACATCCTTCATACAGCGGTAAGTTGGTTTGTTACCCAACAGAAGTTCTAGTTCCAGGGCTAGGGAGCGACAATCTGCAGTAGACTGCCTTTGCTAGTACGGGTTTACCACTCTCTCATCAGCATTGAGTATCCATTCAGGAACTCGTTCCAGCAGCTGGACTGTACTGGGATGTGCAGGTAGTCGACAAGCTTCTTTATCATGGAATACTGCTGATTTCCAATGTTCTACCATTTCCCTGGCTCCCACATATAGCCTTTGAAATCTTTCCAAGTCAGTTAAGAGATCATCATACTCCAGATACTTTCTGGTGATGGATGCATGTTGATGTCTCAATTGCCTCTTCAGAGTAATGAGCTGTAGTGAATGCTAATGATCAACAACAATTGGTCCCTCATCCTGTACTTTCATTTTTCCTTTAGCATCTCTGCTGAGATGGGACTGATCAATTGGATGATTCCCAGTGTGACTGGGCTGCTGCTCTTCAGTTTGCTGGTTACCTGACTTGTGCCCTTTGTCCTGTCCTTCCTGCTGACCCTCATTCTGATCTGGCTGGTCTGGCTATGACTGGCCTCCTTCATTTGGCCCTGTCCCATCAGTCCCAGGTCCTGGAGGCGGAGATGGTGGTGGGGCATCATCATCATCCTTTGTATGCCCAGCTTCTTGATCATCCTCCTGCTGATCAGCTTCATCTTCTTTGTCTTCTTCTTCCTCTTCCGGAGAAGTCTGCTGCTCAATATAATCCATTATAGCTTAGTTCATTAGAGCATTATTGTACTCACTCACCTTGTCCTGCAAATCACTCTGCATACTTTCCATCAAGGACTTTAAATTCTCTAAATTGAAAACAACATTGCCTGATGGGTTTAAAATTTCATACAAGCTATTGTAGATGTATCTTTCAGTCAGAGAAGCCTTCAGAGTTGTATGGTGCAGTAGCAAGTTTTTGAATTCCGCTCGCTTCATCCTGAGCATTGTTTCAGCCCGCTCAGCAGCTCTCAGTGCTTCATTCCTTTGATTCTTGATAATGATTATTTTAGATTCAGCCTTTGCTAGCTTTTTGTTCAACAACTCATTAGTCCTTTCTGATTGAGCTTCCAGTACCCTGTGTTGTATGTTCTGCTCTTCCTGGGCTTTCTAGAGCTTTTCAATCTGATGCTATGCTTCTGTCAAGTCAGCTTTGAGCTTTTTGACTTCCTCCTCTGATCCAGCAACCTCCATTGGTTGTCCCATACAACTGAAAATGGTATTCCAAGAAGACTGTATAAGGACTGAACATCTGTCTTTGACTGTAGTTGGATCAGAATCAGTAGGCTCATATATTGCCACTGGAGCCACATAGAGTAGAGTTGCATAATCAGCTTTGCTGAGCAGAAGATGCCCTTTCAATTGCTGAGTCTGCATTTGCTGCAACTTATCCTATTTTACCAGTGCAGAAGGTTTCCAGTATTTGTAGGAACTCCACCAGGCAAAGTCGAGAACGCTGGACCTTTCCCTTTGTCCAGTTGACTCTTGCCTTTGTCCCCTGACTGGTCTACTATCTTCTCAACAGTGACTAGCTTGCCATGATCTTTCCCAGACCCAGTAGCAACTGTATTCTTTACAACTGACTGGTCAAGCATAGTCTTCTGAGCAGATTGCTGCTCAGTCTGAGTCACTACAGCTTTCTCAGTGGTTACTGCTGTGACCTGGCTTTGTATCTGCTTCAAAAATTCACTGCTTTTTGTCAATGTAATTTTTTGCTTCTTTGAACTAACAGCCTCTTCTACAGTTGCTTTCCTTTTTAGGTCGGTGGAAATGGTTTGACTGTCTATTTCCTCGTCGTCTGAGGACAATTCAATGCTCGTTGGTTCAGGAATTGGCTTCTCACTCCAAGCCTTCTTTACCTGCCTATTAACATCTGCAGCAGTAGCCCAATACAAGAATTGCCAAACATACCATGCTTTGAAAACAGTTTGAGATTTTAGCTTGGTAGCTTGTTGGAGTACATTGTGCGAGAGAATTTGGCAAAGGTTGATATGAACCTATGGATCCAGTATCTTGGCCAACAACATAGCAAACAATTTTTCGGATACATACGTTGGGTTGTTCTTAAGGCTTACTACTTCGGCTACAAACCTGTAAGCAGTGGAGGCTTCCAGTCCTGCTACTGGAACTCCTTGAGCACTTGCCTTGTGCTTCCGTCTAGACGTTTCATCTTCCTTCAGAGCGATACTTATTTACTGCGCATTTTCCATAGAAGATTTGGGCTCATTGGGCATCCGGAATGCAAATGCTATGGCTTCTGGTGTCACTGACACCTTCCTACTGTTTACCATGGCACTTCCATTTTCAACATCAAAGGAATCAAGAACTTGCTTGATGATATCTGCATCAAAATCAATCCTTGTAGCTTGCAACACAACTCGAAGATCCCAGAGTTGTAGCAGAGTCATTTCTTGATCAGTGAATACATAACGTTGAATTTTATTGTACGGGATAAAAGGAAGGATTTCCTTTGCCTCAGCAACTATGGCCTAGGTTTCCTCAAGAGACTCCTGCATCTTCTCTGAGCGTTTCTTTCTACCCATGCACTGTGAGGTCGATGACGATGAAACAGGCGAAGGAGAAGATGACTTGTTGTGGCGAAGCCGTTTCCTGGTGTCGCTGGCAAGACTATCTGACAGTCAACTGTCTCGTCAGAGGTTGAAGTTTGCGGCTGCAGTGAAGAAACCTCAGAGCTTGGCGATGGCGAATGGTTGACAGGAGGGAAGCGTCGCGCATGGGATTTATGAGGAAAAATGCTAACTCTCCTGACTGTTATACGCGTTCGCGCCATAAAAGCTCCACCACTCGCCGCTCCTAGACTTTTTTGTGTCATTGATGTCGTGGCAGACATGCATTGGACAAGACTCCGACCCATCTTTGAAATGATTAGCACTGGCATGCCATTTGACCGTTGGGCGCTTAAAAATTGGAAAGTGTATCCATACTGGTACTGGACTGATTTCCAGTCTTGCTTGACCATACTGATACTGATTCTAAGGTCAGCCTGATCTGGTCCATCTGGTACTGGTTGCACATGAAAAAGTCAAAAAATTTCTGATTCCGGTATCTCTTGATCAGCAACCTCCAGTTCCTTAGTACCTTGTTCTGGCTCAGTTTCTCTAGTCTGTGAATAATAAAGCTTGATCTTTGCTCCATTATATACTCCTGGCAACATTAGTCCAGATAAATCTTTCAGTCTGACTGTGCCATTAGAGAAGACCCAATCCACCTCAAAAGGTCCTGCCCAGGCAATCTTCAAGTTCGACTTCTTTGGACCCAATCTAGACTGATATAGAAGCACTAAGTCTCCTTTCTGAAATTCTCGAACTTTAATTCGACGATCATGCCAGTGCTTCCTTTGTTGTTGAACAATTTCTTGTTCCAATATAGCCCTTTGCCTGAGTTCATCTAATTGCATCAGTTCATCCAACCTCTTCTTAAGATTATGGTTGAAGTCTAATCCATACTTCACAACCATTCTCAGAATGGGGATTACAAACTCCATAGAAACCACAGCTTCAGTACCATACACCATTCTGAATGGTGTCATTCCAGTAGTTACCTTATAAGTTGTCCTATAAGCCCATAGAGCAGTCTGAAGTTTCAAATCCCACTGGTCTGGTTTCTTTTGCACCACCTTAGTGAGAATAGTCTTTATTGTCTTATTGCTACTTTCAGCCCGTCCATTGCATCTGGATAGTAAGGAGTAGATTTCCAATGCTTGACTGAAAGCATATCCAATAGGATTTCCATATTGTCATTGATAAAATGTGTTCCTTGATCGGTCACAATCTCTATTGGACATCCATATCGGCAGACAATATTCTCAAACAGAAACCTTGCAGTTGACTTGGCTGTGTTGTCAGAAAGAGCCTTAGCTTCAACCCACTTGGTAACATAACAACTAGCCATTACTATGTACTTGTTCTTCCTGTGAGTCACCTTCTTAAAAGGTCCCATAAAATCCAGTCCCCATTTCATGAATACTCCCAGTGGTTGTATTGGCATCAAGGGAGTCATATCTGCAGCTGTTGGTCAAACCATTCTTTGGCATATGTCACAAGTTTTACAAAAACTTTTGACATCAGAAAAATCAATGTTTGCCACCACAGACCAGCTTGCGGAATCTTCTTATAGGTGACTTCATTGGAAAAGTGTCCACCAGACTCACCATTATGCGCTTCTGAAATTACTTGCATTCTTCCTTCCATAGGAACACATCTTCGAAGTACACCATCTACACCCAGTTGATAAAGTAATCCTCCTATGATGGTAAATTTCAGCCTTTTTATGATTAGAGTTTTCTTCTGATTCTGCTTCCAATCCTCTGGAAAGGCACCTTGGGAAAGATATTGATAAATATCATACCATTCAGGATCCACTAATTCGTCTACCTCTAACTGAAATAAATCAGCATCCACTGGCTCATCTCTCAAGGGTGATTCTGAATATCCTTCCATACTTCTTGAAAGAAAATTAGCTCCACAATGGTTTCAGCCCGGTTTATGGAAAATTCTGAATTCAAATTCCATAAGGAACATCATCCATCTTATCAGCGTGCCTTGAATAATGACTTTGTTAAAATCAAAAACAGAAGAGCTTGATGATCCACATAAAAATGGAATGACTTTCCCAACAGGTAATGCCTGGACTTTGTGGCGCTAAAAACCATTCCGAGGGCTTCTCTCTCAGTAGTTGTATAGCCATGTTCAGCCTGAATGAATCTACGACTTGCAAAATAAACCAGATAGTCTGTTCTTCCATCTGGTTGAGCTAATATTGCATCCATTTCCAATCCTGAAGCATCTACATGTACATGGAAAATAATATCCCAATTTGGCTGCCTAAGGACTGTTTTACTGGTAATGGCTTTTTTCAAATTTTGGAAACTCTCCTCACACTCAGCAGTCCAGTTGAACTTACTGGTCTTCTTGGTAAGCTCATAGAGTGGTACTGCTTGAGAAGCAAACTTGTGTACAAATCTTCTATATAAATTCACATAACCCAAGAAATAACTCAACTCTGAAGCAGTTCTAGGTGCTTTAGCTTGCTGGACACACTATATTTTGTCATTGGCCATATCTATTTCATTGCGGGAAACCACATATCCCAGTAGCTATCCCTTCCATACTAGAAAAACAGATTTGAATGGATTCAAACAAATCCTATTCTCCTGACACCGTTTAAAAACCATCTCTAGGAATAGAAGGTGTCGTTCCTCATCTGAATAGATAGTGAAGTCATCCATAAAAATGGCGAGGAATCGATGAAGAAATTCATTAAACATCTCCATCATACACGGCTGAAAAGTAGCTGGTGCATTGCACAGGCCAAAAGGCATCACCAGATACATGAAAGCTCCCCACTCAGTGATGAAAGTGGTCTCGGCTCTATCTTCAGGAGCGATTTGTAACTGGTTATAGCCGCTATAACCATCCATGAAGCTATACATCTCATATCCTGCGATCTTGTCAAGAAACATATCAGTAAAAGGTAAGGGAAATGGATCCTTAATAGTCTGGGCATTTAGTTTCCTATAGTCGACACAAACTCTCAATTTCCCATTCTTTTTGGGAACGACAACTATGGGAAATAACCAATCACTGCTTGCCACTTCCATAATGAACCCAGCTTTGAGAAGATTATCAATCTCCTCCTTGACCTTCTTTGCATAGTTGGGGTTCATCTGGTATCTTTGCAATCTTAATGGCCTAGCATCCGGTTTCAGTGGTATTCGGTGCCGACAGACTTCATGATCTACTCCCTTCAGATCTGTATGTTCCTAGGCAAACACATCTTTATAGTTCTGGAACATTTTTCGTGCCTTTTCCTTCATTGCCGGGTTGAGGTGCTTGTTAACCTTGATCATTCTGGGATTTTCCTTTGATCCCAAGTTCCACTCTTCTACTTCTTGATCATCTGGCAGAAACCAGTTTGGTCCACCTCCTTTTCGTTTGGTCGATTCTTCAGCGTAGTCCCGGGATGGTCCATTCATTTGTGATCATTATTCTGATCTAGTTGGTATTCTTCAGAACATACTGGTTCCTCTACTATGCCAGTATCAGCTAGTTCCTCTATTCTTCCAGTTAGCTGAACTGTTCTTTCCCTTGCATTGACTTCGGTAAACTGATCAGGGAATTGTCTCTTCTACTTGTCAGCGTGCTATTTGTTCTGCAAGACTGCATTCAAGTCGATTTCTGCCAAAGGAAATATGTTCATAGCCGCTAGCATTCGCTCAATTTTCTTGGCTCTGTGCTTCTAACACAACTCCTTCGGCCTTAGTTCCTTTTTCTAGCTCCTGGTATTGTTGGTCTGGATTTGGATTCTGTCACTGGCCCCTTCTATGGTCAGAGTTTGGTTTGCATAGTCACGAACAACATGTGATGTTCTTAACCATGGGAGCCCTAGTAGCATTCCATATGCTCCCTGCACATCTAGGACTAGGAAACTGGTTTTGAATTTCTCCCTCCCAACTCTTATCTACATGTTTTCAATCATACCCGTCACCTGTACGACTCTATGATATGCCATTCTCACTTTGAATGGTGCTGGTTTCATATTAGTGATATGCATTCTTTGCTGAAGATGGGCTTCCATTATGTTGACTCTTCCCCCTCCATCCAGGATAACGCTTGAGAGGTGTTACCACTGCTTCCTGACCTTGTAGTCTACCTGAATAAGTGGAACTTCATCATCCCAGACAGCCGTCAGGTCCACTATTCTGGCCTCTGCCTCAGTCTTCCTGTGCTGTCTGATAAAGTCGGCCACCTTAGGCAAGGTCTTTCTTATATCCTCCAGCTCTACAGTTATCTTCTGGATTCTATCACAAATTTTCACATGAATTTCTTCTCTCTCTTGGTGAGACTGATTGTCAGAGCTTGAAGAACTGGTATCTTCACACTGCCATTCATTTGCAGTGCTTCTACTCTTTCGATCCACTCCCATTTCATCAGCTAGTCCTTGTACCACAGCTAGCATGGTCTCTGTCATGGCTGGTACTGACTGATCTTTATCAGTCGATTGGGCTGGTATCCTTTGAATGACTCTAGCTTTGGAACTTTCTGGCTACTTTGGCAGCTTCTTAGCTAAATCCTCCGTGATTTTAGCTGCTAGTTCCCGCTACTCTTGCCACTCATCTACCACCTTTTCTTTACCTTTGGCCTTCCAAACTTCCCTTTGTTGAGCCCACTTGCTGCTGTTAGGATTGACTGGTACTTCTGAAATGTCTGGGATTTCTTCAATGACTACTCCCTTGCTCCTGGTAACCACCCTGACTGAGGCTGGCTCTGGTGCCTTAGCCTCAGTAGTAGTCGTTACAGGTGCATCTGGACATTGGGCTGCAAAATAACCATACTTCCCACAAGTATAGCAATTCATGCTCTCGTTCTGGAAGTTGCCTCTTCCTCTTCCTCTGCCCATTCCTGGTTGGTATCTGCCACGTCCTTGACCAGTACCACTGGTACCTGGTCTCTCCTCTTGAGCTACTTTGACTAGTTCAACCTTCACTGGTTTAGTGTAGGCAACCACCACTGACAGATCTTTTCCTTTCTTAAAATGGTGAATTCTGATGCCACAATTATTCCATAGGTGACCAAAGGCCTTGCAGTAGGTACATTGTGGACATTCAATGGAGATATGGTCCTTGGATTTGCATCTTGAACACCAGGTCTCCATCTTTCGGATTGGCTGTCTTGTGTGGCTAATTTTTGCAATTTGCCTAGCCATCTCTTCAATTTTCTTGGTCCATGATCCCTTCTTTCATTTCTCCTTTGCTCGTTCATTGGAGAGGCTCTCGGAGCTACTGGACATTTCACTGGAATCAGAAGTTTCAGTAGCAGAGCTACTGCTACTGGTCCTTCGCTTCTTGTGGCTCTTATCCTTCTTAGCCTGTTGTTCCAGCTTTAATGCCCTTTGGACTAGATCATTGAACTTTTTTGTAGGGGCTGGTACTTCTTGTTCCCTAAGCTTCTTGCTCCTGAACCCATTCAGGAACCATGCCCTCAATCTCTTCTCAGACGGCGGTTCTTGCAACTACCTGGTTAGCTCTTTTATCTTTTCCACATAGCTGCGGACTGAAAAATTCCTCTGTTTGATCTTATCTAATTCACAGAGAATATCTTCGTCCCCTCTATTGTCGGAATATTCCAACCTGAAGGCCTTAAGCAATTTATTATATGATCTCAGCTGGCATGCAGGGTAATGGTAATACCATTTCCTTGCTGCCTCCTTCAAGGTTTGTGGAAAATATTCCCCCCAATCATCCTCATCAATGTTTTTAGTTCAGCATACTGCTCGAAAGCTTGTATGTGAACATCTGGATCATCCTTTTCCCCCCCTTTGAATATTGGAAAGGAAATCTTCAGGGAAGCTGTGTAATCATTTCGATTACTACTGATCCTGGAACTTCTCTTCTTGGCTTCAGAATGACGCTTGGGAGCCTTCTTGCAATTGTCAGTGTCAGCATCCCAATCAATCTCTGTCTCTGTTTCAGTGTCAGTGTCTTCTCTGGTTTGTCTATTGGAACTATGGTGACTTCCCTTACTGCCCTTGGTATCCTCATCTCTCTGGCGAGACTGAGAATTCTTGGAACTCTTTGCCTTCCGTGATTCTCGTTCTGCCCGTTGGCGTCGAGAATGACTGGAGTGCTATGAGTCCTGCGCCTCATCAGCCTGACTATGCTCCTCCTGAGCCTCAGTGTCAGTCATCTTCTCTTGCTTTGGGTCAGAATCTCTTCCTGACTCCTCAGGAATGGGGTCCACACGAATGGTAGATTTCCGGCCACGATTGGATTTTGGTGCCATTGCTGAAAACTTCATTTGGGAGAAGAGTCTTTCAGTCACAATGAGCTTCAGCTCGAGCCATCGTGATCTCCAAAATGGAATTGGAGCTGATCTCTTGAGACAGCTAATTCCAATGTTGGAAGATTTCAGCTACTAGTGTGGGAAGATTTCAGACAGTAGACCGGACAGGAATCAGAGACTAGACTGAAATGTGGATACTGAAATAAGAATCAAAATTATATACTGAAAGTAAGGTTCAGAGTCAGATTCAGATTCAGAAGACTGGACAAGAAGTAAGTATAATTGAAATGTATGCCATGATTGGAATTACATATCAAGATTACAACGAATATGATTACAGAGAGAGAGTACAGCCGACAATACTGCGAAT
The DNA here is from genome assembly GCF_014529385.1 of Adiantum capillus-veneris. NCBI lineage: Eukaryota > Viridiplantae > Streptophyta > Polypodiopsida > Polypodiales > Pteridaceae > Adiantum > Adiantum capillus-veneris. Next base: position 62,007,193 of record NC_140939.1, read on the forward strand.
GATTCTCAAGTACAATTATAACCAAAGCGCTAACCCAAATGATAACAATTTCCAACCCGATTGCCAACCCGATTACAATGTAATGGGACCTATTTATACACTTCGGTTTTACTAGTAGTAGTTATTACCATAGTAATTACTAACTAGTTCGCTGCCCATCTTCTAAGAAGACGTTCCCACATAGTGACATTCCAGCCGTCTACACCTTGTGTCAGAAAAGTTACATAGAGACATTGCTATGTAAGTTTGGACTTGAGGATTGCAAATCTATTGCCACTCCCATGGAAACAGGTTTGAAGTTGAGTCTACATGATTCTGGCGATCGTGGTGATGTCACTCTTTATCAAACTGCTGTTCGCTGCCTCATTTATGTATACGGCACGAGGCCGGATATTTAGTTTGTAGTGTCACAGGTCAGTAGATTTAGGCATAGCCCAGGGTCTAAGCATTGGCAAGCTGTCAAGAGGATTTTCCACTACCTTAGTGGCACTTTACATCTTGCCTTGTTTTATCCCAAGGGGGGGTCATTGCCGCCAGACTTACATGCTTTTTCGGACTCAAATTGAGCTGGTTGTTTTGACACGCGAGTGTCCACAAGTGGTTTTTGTTTCATGCTTGGGAGTTCATGTATATCATGGTTGAGCAAGAAGCAACCTACTCTGGCCACTTCGAGTTGTGAGGATGAGTACAGGACAGTCTTCACAGCTATGGTTGAGTGTGTATGGCTCAGACGCCTTATGGCTGATTTGGGTGTTGGACAGGACACTGCCAACACTATCTACACTGACAATCATAGTGCATTGGCAATTGCGAGGAACCCAATTTTTCATGCTTGCACAAAGAACATTGAAGTGCATTACCACTATGTCAGGGAGAGGTTGTCAGCAGGAGAGATCAACTTGGCTTATGTGCCGACATAGGACAACCTTGCAGATCTTTTCACAAAGGCATTGTCTCGTGAGAAGCTTGAAGCTTTTGGCAAACTTTGGGATTACTCCCCTTTGTGGACTAATCATGTCCTCAGGGCATGGCACTTCCCTTTACTCATTGGTAGCTCTCGTTCACCGCATCACTCCAAGGGAGATTTGTTACCATATACATGTGGTAGTGATGTGTGTGAACACACTAGGACCGTCGGGGCATTTTTTCTCTCTTTAGGAGGTTTTTCATCTCGAGCATTGTATAAACGCCCATCACTCTAGGGCTATCAATCTTTCCATTGCACACTAAGTAACACACTCTCTATTGTGTGCCTTGAGCTTCCTTCGTCTTCTCCAAGCTGTGTGCATTTCTCTTCAACCCTAATTCCAACAGTGTCGCTATTTTCTGCAACTATGGTTTTTCTTTGTAGGCTTCGAAAGTGTTGTTGTGTGTATCGCTGCACCATTACTCAATGATTACTCCATCGACCATGCACACAATGCATGGAATTATGTTGATTAGATTTATGGCACAAGTGGTGGCTTGATTTTGGGCATTAGAATACAGAACAGTGTAGCACACCACAAGCATTACGTCGAGTCTGCTCTGAAATCTTCGAACAATACTCCAAGATGAGAATGCAATTATGAGATATTTTTACAAATATTTTCTTAGCATCTTACAAGCATTTGATCTTATGGACCGGTAGCAAAGATAGAGGAAAAAATTAAGCACGATTAGAAACCTCGCATTTATGGGGTTCCACATGATGCTGACATCCCTCGAGAGGAAAATGAGAGTGCCGACCTCAGGGGGTCCACCTCTATGTATGTAAGTATTACATGAGAGTTCATCAGGAGGGGTTTTTTAACTCAAAAATTTTAACTCAGGAGGGGTTTTTTAACCCTTGGTGAACCCGATGCGAACCCAAGCCGGGGTGGGAAATAAGTAGAAGCCTATGTCTACACCGCAAGAGTTAGCCATGCAACAGTTTGCAGCATACATGCAGAAGCAACAGAATGCCCAGTAGCAACATAATCTTCTGCAAGAGCGGATTCATAAAGCTGGACAAAGTGTTACACAGAAGTTACGGCGGTTTAAAGGCCGAGATATTCCAAAATTTTACAATTTTTATGAGTAGTTTATGGAAGATAATGGAATTAAAGACCAAGACTCAATGGAAGGATTTCATTTGATCACAGTGCTGGAATTAGGGCCCGGATTAAAGAAATTCAGGCGGCTCAAGGACTGAATTGGCAGGACTTTAAGAAGGTGATGCGCGGAGGAATATTTTTTGGAAGATTCTCAGAGGGTGACCAGACAAATTTTTATGAAGTGGGAATAGAAGAAGAGTAAAAATCTATCTACACGAGAACCGTTACGAGAATTTGAAAAGAAGTTTTATCAGTTGTCATCAACAGAACAATGTTATTTGAAGGATCCAAAGGTGGAATTGTTTATTCAATCTGCTGATCCACGACTTCAAAAGAATTTGGTGCAATTATTGGAGGACCCGGTAGGAGAACTGGGGTTGACATCAGATTGGAAAATAGTCTCTAAAGTGGTGAATATGATTGTAAAACGACAGAAGCGAGTTGACAAGCAGATCGTGGTCGAGGTAATAGGTGATACTGAAGAAGATCGAGATTAAAGAGAAATCACCCTCAACAGTACCTAAGGTGGAGGGGCCTGTTCTCAATGATCTGGTTAAAGGTATTCAAGAGCTGACCAATTTAAATTTCAAAACTATTAAATTTGAAGGGTTAACTGCAAAAGCGTCTACTTTTGAACCTTAGCAGCAACCACCACGTAAAAACTGGGATAATCGATGCATGTGGTGTGATAGTGAAGACCATAGGTATGTGAAAGAGTGTGATGAGTTAGATGAAGCTTACAAGAAGAATGTGGTTTTCTGAAAAGACAAGAAGATTCATCTCAGGGAAACAGGAGAGATGCTCTGCTTAAACTTTGGTAGGGGCGGTATGAAGAAGCTAGTGGAATGAATACAACATAATGTTGCTCTTACGGAAGTAGCTACACATGGGCTGCATGTTTGTGGTAAGGGAGATGATGAAGGTATAGGTGCAAAGGGCGATAATTTTGTGGCTATATGCTTTAAAAACATCAGAAGCAGGTAAGGTAACGTATGGGAAGTTATGCCAGGTACGGAATTCAATTCGGGAAACTATTAGGGGTGGACCAATCCAGTAGATTCTCTTTTAGTGCATGCATATATTGCTAAATCTCAAGCCAATGAAGCTATGGTGGAAGAGCAGCGAAAAAGGGATGAAGAGGTTGCTGGGATGTCAAAAAGGCCAACAAGATCCAGTTGGAAGAAAGAAGAAGGGCATGCTCCTAAGGCTAGTCATGAAGTGGTTATGGAAGAGGCTCCGAAGGAAAAAAAGCAAGGTAAGCCTAAAGGGCCCTCGTATAAACTTAAATCTGAAATTGAATTGGCTACAAATCCAAAGAAGGTTTTGGAGGAGCGTATCATGAATAGTAAAGTGGAGCTCACATTGGGGGATATTTTGGGAATTGCCAAGCGTGACTTCCATGAGGAGATCATCGACATTATAAAATGGAAGTTACAGATACCGAGTGATCAAGAGCCAAAATCAGTTAAGAGCCAAGTGGTTCATCACATTGAAGCAATTTTGGATGATTATGAAGAATATTTGGAGATCTTGTAGAAGAAGATTCAAAGCCTACGATGGTTTCAAACCGGATTGTACCCGAGGTAAGAAAAATGCATTTTAATGACGGGGAAGATGCCTATTGATGTGGACCACGGGTGGTGGATTTGAGCTGCCAACATGCTTCCATGAGATCTTTACTGTGCATGTGCAAATGTTAAGGTAACGATTGGGGATGTCTGTGATGAGCAAAACTTTTTTATACACGAGCATTCCTCCTACCCACTGATTCTGGGACAGCCCTACATTACGGCTGTGCAAATGGAAACTAAGCTGCTAGATGATGGCTCGGCCTATGCCACGGTTTGGAGCCGAGCGAGATGGTAAGAAAACAATTCAATTCTTAGCTATATGTGTTGACCATGCAAGAAACAAAGACAATTTACATGATCGTCCAATGCCAAAGATACGCAAAGAGTTCAAAGAACAAAGATTTGCTCATGAATTTCTTGTATGAAGCGGGACTATGGTGGTACAAGTGAGGAGAAGTTATCACAAAGAGAAACCTTCCCTTCAGGATTTTTTGGATTGACATCTGAGGGTTCGGTATCTTACAGGAAATTTAATGATTTACCTAAGTGGGAGAAACAATATGTTTCAAGTATTCAAAGTGAATTGTTGGGATGTGATGTGTTGGAACCAAATGATGTGATGTCAAGAATCTTCGAAGAGATTTCTTATGATGACTCTATGTCAGATCTTGAGGATATCGGAAAAAACAGGTTAGAAAGTGGAACTGAAGTTGTTAAGGTGCACTCAAGGGACATGTACAAAGAGTTGGACATATATGATCTACTTATGCATATTGAGGATGACTTGGGTGAAGAAGTTGAAGCACAGGTAGAGATGAAGTACAAGATAGTTGCAAATAAAGTGAGACCAAGGGCTACACCTCTACCAAACGGAAGTGATGGGGCGATTAAAGAAGATTCTCGACAGCCTATGCTCACGAATCCAAATAACATTGGGCATAAATTTACCAAGGAGACATTGCAGTAGCTGAAGGTTGGAGAAGATGGTTTTCTCAACGAAGAGGAATTCAAGTGCTTTCAAGGTATGCTAAAAAATCACGTTAAAGCTTTTGCTTTTGAGCCAAGTGAGATTGGGTGTGTGGATCCAAGTGTTGTTTCACCTATGGTTATATTCACTATTCCTTACATGCCATGCAACTTATGTCCCATTCCAGTTCGTAAAGCTCACTTGCCAAAGCTTATCAATTTGCTTAATGAGAAGATACAAATGGGGATTCCAGCCATCATGTGCGCCATACTCTAACTGATGGTTCACTGTTCCAAATAAAAATAGTACTTTAAGGTTCATACAGGACATGCAGCCGGTTAACAAGATAACAATCCGCAATGTGGGTACTGGCCCAATTGTGGATGAATTTGCTGAAGCCTTTGCAGGTAGATCAATTTACTCTATGGGTGATCTTTACTCTGGATATGATCAAGTTAGCTTTGGAGAGCAGGGATCTTACTACAATGTGCAAGGAAACTTTCTCTTTGGTTACTGAAGTTTGTCGGTTTCTGGGTGCATGTGTATTCTATCTTATTTGGCTACCACATTTTGCTCATGTTGCAGAAGTGCTTCTGTTGAGAAAATGTAAAAGATTTGTTTGGGAAGAAGTTCACACACAGGCTATCAAGAAATTAAAGAAGGTGCTTCTTGAGGCTCCAACCTTGAGTAAAGTCGACTACAAATGCGAAAGGCCAATAATTTTAACAGTTGACACTAGCTTGACAGGTATTGGGTGGGATATAGGTCAAGATGATGAAGAAGGCCACAGGTATGCGGTTCGATTTGGAGAAAAAGTGCTCAATGCTTGCCAAAGAGGCTACCCATAGGTTAAGAGAGAACTTTGGGGTATTGCTACTGCTCTAAGGTCTGATAAAGAATACTTTATTGGAGCTTCAGTCGTGGTAGAAATAGATTGCTTTCCATTGATAGGGATGATTGCAAATTTCTTTACGGTGGATATTGCTATGCTGTGATGGATAGCCTATATTAAGTCTCTTAAACCTAAATTTTGTCATATTGCAGGTAGAGATAATTGTGTCGCAGATATGTTTTCAAGAGCTAGGTTTGAAGATGAAGAAGAGATGCTGAACACAAGTGATGATGTTGGCTTGAAGTTCTATACGTTGTGAAGGATTGGGGGGCTGGCCTCTACAACACCTCAAACCAACACCAACAAAAGAGGATGAAGAATATAGCTCTCTCAAGATAATATGGGCTCATCTTCTCTCACTAATTTTCTCAATTTCACACACCCTCAACCTCGACTAGCCTCGACTAGCTCCGACTAGCTTCCCTCTACACCGCTACAACTCCCACTACACTCCATTGCACTCAAAGACACCAAGGAAGCAAGAAAATCAAGGAAAAAAGTGAGAAAAAAACCATGGAAATCTCTGCACTTTTGACCATAACTCAAAGAACTTCACTTCTTTTCAAACGCCCTTCCATGTGCTAGTAGGGCTTCCATAGGCGCTCCCATATAGACACATAGCTTGACCAAAACCCACTCAAATCAAGCTTAATTTGAAAACCCACAAAGTTAAGCAAAAAGAAATAAAAAAAAGTGATGGAAAACTTGGGGGAAACCTTGTCCTTTGATATATGTACAAGCAAGGCATTGCAACACATAGTTTACCCTCGACTAGCTGCACCACAAGGAGCTGCACACACCATAGCCACCATACCTCAAAACAAGATGAAGAGAGGTCAATATGCAGAGATAAGCACCCACTTTCATCAGCCCATTGAGGAGAGATACAATCTCAACTCACCACATCAGGCCCTCGACTAGCAACACAGGCTGCTCTACTCACAAACCCCTCTATCCCTCGCGGCAATCAGGGCTTCTTGCTGCTAGATCTTCCTCTGTCAAATCCCCCATTCACTCACAACCTCAAGATGATAAAAAATCCGTTTTGTTCATATTTTTCAAGTACTAAGTGACTCTTTCAAGTTTCGACACGTCTATGTACAAAAACATCAAAACTATGCACCCTGCACAACTGGCCCGCATGCGTAGAGACAGCTGGCACACACCGCCTTTGTACACTTTGTACAAGTTTGCTTTATTTACATATAAGAGACCCAAAAGAATTAAAAAACCCTTTCCAAAGTCCTTGGGGTGGCTTGCATCATTCTGTAAAAACACGTCACATATGGCCCCCCCAACAAGCATGGAACACTTTCAAGTGTTCCATACGCATTTCTTGCTTCATCACATGATTCTGGTCACATAAGGCCTGATTCGGATCCCATTGACTCTTGCTTTATGCATCTTTCCATCCAAGTCCTTGAGCTGATAGCTTCCATTATCATACACCTTATGCACCACAAAAGGACCTTCCCACTTTGCCTTGAACTTTGTTTGAAAGGTATTGTCCAAAGCACTATTATACCTCATAACCAACATGCCTTCACATAGCCCTTTTTTCTTTATCTTTTCATTGAATACATCAGCCCTTCTTCTTCCCAAGTCTTCATAGTATCTAATGGCACTTTCTCTATCCAACAAGAGGCTATGCATAGATGCCAGTCTCTCTTTTACATGCTCTTCCTCAACCAAACTATGCTTCAAAATGAACTCCAATGAAGGAAGCATCACATTAATCGACATAACACACTCTTCTCCATATAACAAATGAAATGGAGTGCATCCCGTGGATGATTTTTGAGTCACTCTACATGCCCACAATGCCCTCTCCAAATACATATCCCAATCTTTCGGATGTTCTTCCACAAGCTTGAACAATATCTTCTGTAAAACTCCATTGAATGCCTCCACCAACCCATTTCATTGTGGATGATAAGGAGTAGCATACCTATGTTTGATCTCCAATTTCTCCACCAATTCAGTGATAAGATCATTCCTAAACTCTTTCCCTTGATCACTTACAAGCTCCAACGGCACTCCAACTCTACAACATATGCAATCAAAGATAAAGCTGCATACATCTTTGCTTGTAGCCCCTCTACTAGCCTTTGCTTCTGGCCATCTTGTCATACAACCCACTGCACTAAGTATGTAGTGCTTCCCATTTCTAGTGCCTGGAAGAGGACCAATTACATCCACACCCCACTTCTCAAAAGGCCCATAGCTTACAATGTGTCTCAAAGGCTTGGGCATCAGCTTTCTCTTTTGATATATTTGACACTTGTGATAGCTTCTACACCAATGCACAACATCCCTATTCATACTTGGCCACATAAGTTGAGCATTCAATACTTTCCTTCTTGTAATTTCCACTCCAAAATGGCCTCCACATCCTTCCTCGTGACATGATTTCAAGCAATCAAAAATTTCATCATGGTAGAGAACTCTTCTCATGACACCATCAGTCCCCTTGTGATACATTTGCTCTCCAATCAAGACATACCTCATAGCTCTTCGTGTGATTGCATGCCTTTGTTGAGAAGCCAATCCCTTCCTTGCAAAACCCATTTGCAACACATGTTCTTCCTCATGGAGGGATTCCCTTCCAAGATACCTTGGATCTCTAATTATCACCGCATGCACATCCTTTGTGAACACCTCTTCCGCCAACTCATGAGCCCTTACATTCATATTTCGTGGTACATGCCATATTTGAAAGGAAGTAAAAGACTTTAACAACTTCCTCACTTTGAAAAACCAGCCCTTCATGCCTTCTTGATTTACCTTCCAGGTACCTTGAACTTGCTGCACAATCAACATAGAATCACCTTTGATTAAAACCCTCCTTACATGTCTTTTGACACATTCTTCCAAGCCCAAACAGAGGCTTGCATACTTAGCCTCATTATTATTCTTTACATCCACTTCTTGGCTTCCAAACCAGCACTCAATGCCATTTTTATCCACAAATACATAACCAATAGTTCCCTTATTAATGCTCCTTTTGAAAGCCCCGTCAAAGTATACCCTCTACATCCTGAAGCTCCGCATGCATAGTTGGGCTTGGTGCTATCTTCTTTTCCAAATCTTTCTTCAACTCACTCCTTGCATGAATCTCTTTAAAAGTGAGCATATCCGCCATATTTGCTCTCACACTATCCTCCTTAGTAAAGCTCATGTCAAATTTTTGCAAGCTAAGTATCCACTTTTGCAATTTAGGACTATCCCCAGGATACCTTAGTGCATGAGGCAATAAACTACATGATGTTAACACCACAAAAGGCTTACAAATAAGATAAGATTTCAGCATTTTTGTTGCACATACCAATGCCCAAACCAATTGCTCGATCTCATGCCAAGATTTTTGTGCATCATTCTTCACTTTGCTTATGTAGTAAACCGGCCTCATATAAGATTGCTTTTTTCCTTTTTGCATCAATACTGCACCAATAGCATGCTCACCCACGCTCAAGATCAAGTAAAACATTTTATCCCAACAAGGAGGCATCATCAAAGGTAATGTAGATAGCTTTTCCTTGACGTCTTCAAACGCTATTTGCTCATGCTCAGTCCAAAGAAAAGGGTCTTTTTGTGTTGCTTCTTGCAAAGGGTGTACATATTCAACAAGCATACAAAAAGACCTTGACAAGTACCTTAACTTTTGTACAAAACTCATCAATTCATTTGCACTTTTAGGACTCTCCATCGTAAGCAAACATTCCACTTTTGCAGGATCTGGAGCTATCCCATTCTTACTTACCTCATGGCCAAGAAGTTCTTGCAAAGGATTGAGTTGACCCCCATCATCATCAATCCTTTTAAACACCATATCAAAATTTTTCACATGAAGCATTCTATCACTGTAAACACAAAAATCATCCATAAAAACGTTTACAAAGCTTCCAAGGTAAGGCCCTAAGACTTTGTCCATCCAACTTTGGAAGCTCGCATAAAAATTCATCAAGCCAAAGGGCATCACCCTATAGCAAAACACTCCCCATGGGGTCAAAAATCTGGTCTTCTTTCGATCTTCATATGCAATCCCAATTTCAAAATACCCACTAAACCCATCACATACCGAATATCTCTCATGACCTGCAACAGTGTCCAAAATCTCATCCTGAAAGGGAAGGGGATGGTGATGCCGCTTTGTTGCCGCATTCAATGGCTTATAGTCCACACATATTCTCCATTTATTTCCCTTTTTTGGAACTATAACCACAGGGGAAACCCATTCTGCATCATCCACAAGGTAGATAAAACCAGCTTGCAAAAGCTTACTCACCTCTATCTCCAATACCTTTCGTTGAATGGTGCCCAATCTCCTTAGCTTTTGAGCAACAGGCTTTGCACCTTCTTTAAGCTTTATTTCATGAACAACACTCTTTGTTCCCCTCATTTGAGCATAATCTTTGGCAAACAACATGGGATACTTATCAAACAATGCATCATATGCTTCTCTCTCACGACTAGTCAGGTCACTTGCAAGCATATCCATTAATTCAGCTTTTGGTACATTCGGCTCATGATCAGCCCCATGGTAATTTTCTGATCTCATAACATCCCCTTTATCACAATTTTCATCATATACATGTATCCCACAAAGATCTACATCAAGATCAAGAAGACTTTGATCATAAACCTCATCGTCAGTACATGTAGAGGATGCACTAGAAGAACTGTCACACATGTCATAAGTGGATGGCGATAAATCTTGATGCACAACTGGTTCATCATCAATTTCCATCACCTTACATGTTTTCATATCATATCTAATCCTCTTCTCTTTTGGCATGTCCACAAAGAGGTCAATACAGCCCCTGTACCAGTCCTGCCGTGACCTCATAGCAATCAACCAAGGACTACCCAATATAACTGGAGATGCCCCAAGCTTTGCAGGCATCACGTGAATGTCCATGATATCCCTTTGACCCAAAACATTAATCTCCAAGTCATGAATAACTCCCAAGAATTTCACTCTACTACTATTTGCCATCTTCACACTGAACAAGGATTTGCCTGTGAGCTGCAATCCCAATTGCTGCATTGTTTCCTCTTTCAGAATGCACACTTGGGCTCCACCATCCATGTACGCCTTATTCACCCTCCTTCCATGTATCCAAGCATCAACCATAGGCAAAACATCAGTAACTTTATGAAGCTACACTACGTCTTTACCTTCACCCTTCTAACACTAGCTAGTTTATGCCAGTGCCTTCTCATACTTGAGTTCAAATGCAAGAGTTGCCCATATGATATGTCGGACCTCTTGTTCTTCAAGTATTATAAGAGATTGTATGCTGATTGACCCTTTCCAAGCTGAAAATCATCCATGCCTATCTTCCTTCTTCTTCCCTTACCTTTGCCTGCTTACTACTTTCAGCCTCTTCCATAGGTGCCTTGCCTTTATCTACATCCCTCCTTGGCTTTGTCCTTGCTCTTTCCTCTTTGAAAAGGCCTTCACTCCCTGATTTTTGTGCCCTTGTTCTCTTATTTGCAAAGACATCAACCTCATCATCTTCATCTCCCTCCTCAACTGCCTCCAAAATTCCTACATTAAATTGTGGAGGTGCTTGATGTTAAGTATGGAGCCTGATTTACCCTTGTAATTTTTTGTGGGAAAAACGCACATTTGTAAGGCCCCCATTATGAGGAGAAGCCATCGTGCGTGAAGGAAAATCACTCACCGGAAACCAAAATTTTCACGGACAAGAATCAGGGGCAACTTTAAAGGCCTCGGGGGCGGAGGCCCCCGAGACTTTTTTTTCGCCGGAATATTCTTTTTCGTCGGAATATTATGGCCGGACGGCAGCCGGAAAGTGGTCGGAAAACAACCGGTCGGTTGGCCGGTGGCCGGTAGTCAATGGCCGGTGGCCGGTGGTCGGAAGTCAATGGCCGGTGGCCGGTGGACGAATTCAATGGCCGGTGGCCGAATTCAAAAGCAGACTTGTCTTCTCAAGGGCGGCCGCACATGGGCGGATTGGAGGGTCCGATTTGGACTTATTCGCACAAGGGCGGCTACACATGGCTGTCTCTCATAAGAGAGGGCAGCCCTTTTGGCCTATAAAAGGAGGCCATTTCTACACACATTTCATAGTGTGAATTTGATGCAACAAGGTGAGTGTGAGGTGGTGAGAGTGAAGCAAGGCGGGAGCTCCATTAAGGGTATAATCCCTTTGTAAACTACTTCTTGTTTTGAAGTACTAAAGCCATTGAGTGGCTGCTTTCCCGTCGACGTAGCTCACATTGGGTGAACCACGTATATCGTGTGTACTCTCTCTCTCTCTTTCTCTACTCTATAATCTCGTGTATATAAATCTGTCTCTCTCCATTAAGTAATCTACTCAATTATCTATTTAGCTACGTTTTATTTCCTAACACTTGAGCTTGATTTTGTCCCTGTTGTTGTGCAACCTGTTGTTGTGCAAGTCCTTGACCTTGGAGAGGTTGCACATTTCCATTCACATTGCCTTCATTACCTATTTGTCTTTGTATGATAGGATATATACCTCCTGGCTCTCTCCTTGGTTGATTGCAATTGGGCGATAGATGCCCTCTCTCCCACAATTGTAACACATCACATTATGACCTCTATTCCTTTGAGGCCGTTCTCCTTGAGGTCTTCTTACTTGTTGTTGGATAGCTTGCATAGCAAGGTTGAGGTTTCCTATTTGCTCTGTCAATCTTTGAATCTCTTGGTGAAAGGATTCCTGTCCTCTATTGTCCACTCTTGGAGCTTCTACATGGATTTCCCTTTCAACATGCATATCCAAAGGCAAAGGATCAACCACATTATTTGTTGATACATAACCATCCCTTTGATTTACATTTGCTTCTCTTTCCCTATTTTCCATTTCATGCCTTCTCACCTTCTTTCTCCATTGCTCTCTAGCAACCTTTACTGCCTCATTGTAGGTCCCTGGGTCCTTGAGCTCCACCTTGTCTCTAATGCTTTGATGTAAGACAACCACAAACCTATCTTTCTTCAAAAAATTAGGGGGAAGTTGATTCTCTTCAAGTCCCTTTATGATCTTTCTCCAACAAGCTTCAAACCTGTTTATGTGCACATTGATGTCTTCATGTTCTCCTTGTTGCAGCTTGCTTAGATCTCTCCACAAATACTCTTCTCTCAAGGAATGAGAAAGAAGATTCCAATCTCCCTTTACATCACCTCCAAGCCTATCTTCATACCATTCACGTGCTTCACCTTCAAGTAGAAAACACACCAAACGTACCTTGAATGCACCATCGTTCCTATGCTCTTCAATGCAATCAATTCGATCCTTCGAATGAACTTGTCCACATCTTCTCCTTTCCCACCCTTGAATACTTCATACCCATCTCCCACCATAGGCCTTGAGTTGATCTTCAAATGGATGCCAATCTGTAGATCAAAACCCTGTTAGAAGGATTCTCTTCTCCTCAGTGGGGGACACCAGTTTATGTGAAGGATTGGGGGGCTAGCCTCTACAACACCTCAAACCAACACCAACAAAAGAGTATGAAGAGTATAGCTCTCTCTCAATAATATGGGCTGATCTTCTCTCACTAATTTTCTCAATTTCACACATCCTCAACCTCGACTAGCCTCGACTAACTCCGACTAGCTTCCCTCTACACCGCTACAACTCCCACTACACTCCATTGCACTCAAAGACACCAAGGAAGCAATAAAATCAAGGAAAAAAGTGACAAAAAAACCATGGAAATCTCTGCACTTTTGACCATAACTCAAAGAGCTTCACTTCTTTTCAAACGCCCTTCCATGTGCTAGTAGGGCTTCCATAGGCGCTCCCATATAGACACATAGCTTGACCAAAACCCACTCAAATCAAGCTTAATTTGAAAACCCACAAAGTTAAGCAGAAAGAAATAAAAAAAAGTGATGGAAAACTTGGGGGAAACCTTGTCCTTTGATATATGTACAAGCAAGGCATTGCAGCACATAGTTTATCCTCGACTAGCTGCACCACAAGGAGCTGCACACACCATAGCCACCATACCTCAAAACAAGATGAAGAGAGGTCAATATGCAGAGCTAAGCACCCACTTTCATCAGCCCATTGAGGAGAGACACACTCTCAACTCACCACATCGGGCCCTCGACTAGCAAGACAGGCTGCTCTACTCCCACTCACTCACGACCTCAAGCTAATAAAAACTCCGTTTTTTTCATATTTTTCAAGTAGTAAGTGACTCTTTCAAGTTTCGACACGTCTATGTACAAAAACAGCAAAACTATGCACCCCGCACAATTGGGCCGCATGCGTAGAGACAGCTGGCACACACCGCCTTTGTACACTTTGTACAAGCATGCTTTATTTACATATAAGAGACCCAAAAGCATTAAAAAAACCTTTCCAAAGTCCTTGGGGTGGCTTGCATCATTCCGTAAAAACACGTCACAACGTCTTCTTATCTACATGCAAATTGTGTTAATATTGCTCATATTTTTTGAAGAGTTCTATGATGGGGTGTGGCTTTTGATCGGTCACTACCTTAGAACTCTTACTAAGCATGAAGGGTGGACGGATCAAGAGTATAAAAGGATAAGAAAGAAAGCTTACGGCTATTTTTTGAAGGATGGACATTTATGAAAGCGACCAAAACGCTCTAGAGGGGTATGACAACGGGTTTTTTGTGACAAAGCAACTCAATAGCAAGCTATCAAAGAATTTCATGAAAGTTTATGGACTGGACACAGAGGGGCCTGGGAAAATTTTGTCAAGATTAAGGATAGTTATGGTGGAAAGGTATGTAGAAAGATGTGGCTCAGTTTGTGGAGACATGCTTAATATGCCAACAATATTCTAATGTGCAACATCGAGATGGATTGCATACCACCTATCCACCGACTATGCACTACAAGTGGGTGGTGGACCTGATTATCCTGCCAGTAGGTATTTGGCAGATGCAGTATATTGTTCTTGCCAGAGAAGATCTTACTAATCAGGTAGAAGGCAAAGCTTCGCGTACCAAAGGTACCAGTTCTGTGCGCGTTCTTACTTGAGGATGTTATTTCAAGGTATGGATGTGTTGGTAGAATTACTGCTGATAGAGGAGAGCTGGATGCAGAGGAATCTTGGGATTTCTTTGCTCGCTTGGGCATTAAATTGGCTCTCACTACAACATACAATCTAGAGGGCAATGTTAAAAGTGAAAGAGGGCATCCACCTATTCTTAAAGCTTTAGCAAAGGCATGCTAGGGACATATTGGTGATTGGCCTAAACTCCTACCATTTTCTTTATGGACTGATCGAACTAATCATAGTTCTATTATAGGTTTAATGCCATTTGAGCTAATGTATGGGCAAAAACCCATCATGCCTACAGAGGAAGCGGTTATTTCTTGGACCGTAATGCCATGGAAAGAAGGCATGTCTACAGAAGATTTGCTTGCTTTGCGCATTCGACAACTTGAAAGGAGTCAAGAAGATATTGAACAAGCTAAAGTAATGCTTAACAAAGCAAGGTTGAAGAATAAAATGGCATTTGATGGTAAGCACAAAATACGATCTTGTGCTATTAAAGATGGGGATTGGGTCCTTGTATATGACAGTAGTCTGGAGAACTAGTACACTGCAATGCGAAAGATGGTTAAATGATGGTTTGGACCATATGTAGTACTTCATGTTTATGACAATAAGTTATGTGAGCTTGATGGCACTGATCTCAAGGTGCCTATTGCAGGAAAAAGAGTTAAGTTGTTTAAACAACAAGATGGTGAGATTAATATTGAAGATTTCAACACATATCAACCTCCTGAAGATAGTGTTATGTATGCATCAAACGATGAGTTTGATGATGCTCTTGATGAGGTTCCCTAAGTGCAGTTGGTAGAGACCGGAGGCTGTGCAGGTTTAGAGGGGGTGCACTACAAGAGATACTTCACATTAGCGATGCTCGCAGTGCGACGCTCAAAAGTGAAAATTCACGGCGTCTCTATGAGCGTCGCTAGTTCATTTGTAACATAGCAACGCCCATAGTGACGCCGATAGGGGTAAAAAATAAACCAAGAGTGCTCGAAAACTCAGATCTCATATCTGAGTTTTTGTCACTCAAGCAAAGAGGTAACCCACGCTCTCCCTCCCTCTCTCTTTCTTCTCCACACACACACACACACACACACACACACACACACACACACACACACACACACGAGGAGAGGAAGGAGAGCCAGGTATGCTCCTTCCCTCTCCTCTCTCTCATGTTCCCTTCCCCTCTTTCTCTCTCTCTCCCTCTCTTTCACACACACACACACACACACATTGTGTTTTTGAGAGAGAGAGAGAGAGAGAGAGAGAGAGAGAGAGAGAGAGAGCACATGCATAAACAAAACACACACACACACACACACACACACACACACACACACATGCATAAACAAATAATGTATACACACACACATTGAGAGAGGAAGAGAGAGAGAGAGAGAGAGAGAGAGAGAGAGAGAGTAAAAAATCAAAGAGAGAGAGAGAGGGGGAGAAAACGAAATGGCTCTAAGTGGAGAAAACAAAGAGAGAAAGAGATTAGGTTAAAATTTAAATTAAATTAGG
This sequence comes from Adiantum capillus-veneris, assembly GCF_014529385.1. NCBI lineage: Eukaryota > Viridiplantae > Streptophyta > Polypodiopsida > Polypodiales > Pteridaceae > Adiantum > Adiantum capillus-veneris. Next base: position 62,023,254 of record NC_140939.1, read on the forward strand.
TTAGATTTCATTTAGATCTATGTTTATGTTGAGTTTAAAATTAGGTTAGATTTAGATTTACGTTAGATTGGATTTAGGTTATATTAGATTATATTTAAGTTTATATTGAGTTAGATTTACATTGGATTAGATTTAGATTTATTTACGTTAGATTTAGGTTTATTTTGATTTTAAGATTAGGCTTGATTTAGATTTACGTTAGATTAGATTTACGTTAGATTTAGATTTACGTTAGATTAGATTAGATTTAGGTTTATTTTTGAGTTTAGGAATTAAATTAGATCTAAATTTATGTTCGATGGACTAGCTTTTTTTAGATTTAGGTTAGATTTTAGTGCATGTCAATGAAGGTGCGCTTTGCCCAAAGAGAAAACACTAGTTACACAACAATATGTATAGTCCCATCAGAATCTGACACCTATTAACTCACACACTAACCATATTCAATTAGCCGTGAATCACCACATGTTCAATTAGGTTAGATTTAAGATTAGATTTTGAATTGAGTTTTTATATTGGAGTCTACCTTCAAGATTACGGTAAAAAAATTAGAGTTAGAAGAACGGTGATCACTCTCTTCCTCTCTACGGATGCGACCTTAAGCTAGAAAGCTTTCAACGGCATGATACTCAGATTGGAGGCCAACATGTAATGTGTTAAGTAATCCCTCGCACAAAGATCTACTGTGAAAAGATGTTAAGATGCTGTGAAATGCTACAGCTAGAGAAGAGGCAAAGGGGTTTTGTCCACTACATGCACTATCATGTAGACGTGGGTGTGTAGATTTCTTGTTTCAACAAATATAGACATTGACCAATAAAGACGAGATTATAACCTGGTGGTTCTGATCTCCGTGCACCTCTAGACCGAGGTGTGCAGGGATGGACATGACTAGAGAATGTGAGGTAGTTTACAATGTGAATAAAGAGAGAGAGAGAGGGAGAGGGAGGGAGAGAGAGAGAGAGAGAGAGAGAGAGAGAGAGAGAGAGAGAGAGAGAGAGAGATAAAAGACGCAGAATGCCAATAGAAGATTAAATTTGTTGTCCAGGTTACAAGATTTTTACCCTCATTATGAGTAGTGACGAGGATGTGGGGCCGTCCAACTGAAATACCTATCTCTCAACGAAGATCTTATGTCCTTGTAATCAATGCAAGCATGCTGTGCGACGGACAAGACGCGTTTCTTTGAAGCACCTTTGCGAATTTGGCGAGTTCAATCCATCTATTTTAGAGCGAGTTGTTGCCAATTATACCTCGTCGGACTCTGACGCTAGCCAACATGCAGCAATCTTGCAACCCAATAGACGTGCTCGTAGGCACTTTGGTCAAGCAACATATGTGAGGCCACAATATGTAGCCTCTGACAGCTCGAGGGATGATCATGCAGACCACATTCCCAACGAGGCAACGTTTGAGCCTGAGATCGATGAAATGATCGATACGATCATGGATTCAGAAAGGCTTATCTATGATGATATGAAAAGTGAAGACGATACATTATTGTATGATGGAGCACGTGTGTCTAGATTGAAGACGCTCCTGGTTCTTCTCAACATGCAGACAAAAGTTGGATGGAGTGACACTAGCGTCATAGCGCTTTTCAGGTGATCTATTCCAATGTGTTTACTTTAATAAAAAACTCTAGATGTATAATGATCTGATAGATTTTTACACAATTGAACCGTATTTTTTCATTGTGTAGATTGCTCCAAGAGCACATACTGCCAGCTGATAATGTGATGCCAAATTCCAAAGAGGAAGCAAGAAAGATCTTGAGAAACTTGGGGATGGATTAAAATTTGATCCATGCTTGTGCTAACCACTGCATTCTTTTCAGAGGGGAATACATAGACATGGAGAAGTGTCCGAAATGTGATTTCGAGAGATATCAAGTAGATCTCTCCATGCACCTCTAGACATTTTCCCCTGCTTCCTCGCATCAAGAATTTCTTCAAATTTAAGTCCATGGCCACCCTAGCATCATGGCACGAATGTAAGTCCATGGCCACCCTAGCATCATGGCACGAGGAGAATAAATCTTCGGATATGGTGCTACGAATTGCTGCAGATTGCAGATCCTGGAAACATATAGATGAAACATGGTCGGATTTTGCGAGGGAAGCCCAAAATTTGCGCCTAGGCCTAGCTATGAATGGCTAAATCCATTTGGTCAAAGATCAACATCTTACAGTGTATGGCCCATTGTCATCATCAACTACAACAGTCCCTCGTGGTTGACTACGAAGAAGGGGCACCTATGGCTAAGCTTGATTGTGTCAGGGCGGTATAAAGTGAAGAATATGGATGTGTATCTTTGTCCACTATTGGAAGAGATACAACAATTGTGGATTGGCTTAGAAGTGGTGGATATGAGCCTACACACAGGTCGACGGAATGCTTTGATCAAAGGCATTCTAATGTGGACCATGCATGACTATCCCGGACTAACAGAATGCTCAGCAGGTGATTTACACTTAAACTCAAACACTGTAAATCTTGGTTTCTCTCAAGCTTATCTACTATCATGTGTATACATGCACGGCTTCAAACAAGCAGATACAGAGCATGTGTCACATGTGGACCTAGACTGAATGCATGTCGGGCGCCCTCATTGAAGAAGAAAATCTACGAAGTCATCAAGCATATCTTCCAGAGAATCATGTGTTACGCGACGTCTTTTTGGGAAGAGAGCCACCGAGGATGTCTGCACAAGCATGGTTGGAGCAGAAGGAGATGTGTGATGACGGTTTGCCCCTAGGGATGAAGAGACTCTCTCTATGGTACAAGTTACCATATTGGCCCCGACTCATGATCAATCACTTGCTTGATCCAATGCACATATTCAAGAATGTGGGTAATTTGCTATGGCACCATCTGACCGGCAAGAAAGATACTTTGGGAGCCAGGGTTGACCTTAGAAATGTGGATCGTATGGATCAATATTGGCCGCAGACAGCATCCGATGGATCAATAAAACTCCCTAAAGTGCCATGGATTTTCAATGGAGACCAAGAAGAAAAAATAAAAGAGACCATTCGATCTGTGCGGACCCCCACTGGCATAATGTACTCGCTCCGAACGTGTTTTACTAAAGAAGGAAATCTTACCGGTTTGGAGTCACACGACTGGCATAAAATGTGTCAGGTATGTTCATAGTGGAATATATCATAGTGGAAATTGTGTAACAAATTCGTGTGTGGACTTTAATATCATTGCTGCACGTGTTTTACAGTTTATTTTACCGATGGCCATGGAGGGATGTTTGTCTCTTGACGTCCGTAACACAATCTACAAACTTGCGAAGTTGGTGCAATGGATCTCACAAAAGGAGATCAACGTAGACTCCATACCATTCGCCAAACTAAACGCTATGGAGGTTGTGTGAGAAACACTTTCCAACTACCATGCTAACCATTCAGGTGCATCTCTTGTTCACATAGTTGATGAGGTGGAAATAGCCGGCATAGTACATTCCATATGGATGTTCTTTTTAGAACGTTTCATGAAAATGCTCAAGGGATATATGCGTCAAAAGGCACATCTGGAGGGTAGCATGGCAGAAGGTTGTCTAGTATCAGAGTCCCTAGTGTACATTGGAGAGTGGCTAGACGGATTTGATAAAGCCCGGGATACGCTATGGAGAACCATAGATAATGAGCGCATATCTGGGATTGTCCTGTGCAATCTCGGTGTTGAGAAAAAGATGATGGAAGATCTAGAGGCTAAAATCAACCAATTTTGCATGCTTCACAATCCAGTGATGCAAAAGTGGATTTCACAATATGAGGATGCAAAGCAAGAGCGAAAAAGGGCACGAATAGAGTGGAGATGGGGAAGACGGCCACCGATACACTATCTGACGGGTCTGGAGAGCCTACCAACATTCATGAGCTTAAGATGGTTGCACAACCAATTGAGAAGTGCACAACAGTGCGGGGAAGAAGTGACTCAGGAGGAGTGGAAGTACTCTCGGGGTTGCGCGACCAAGGTAAGTTTGCATTGTAAGACTAGTGACTTTCTAGATGTTTGAACGGCCACTCATAATCTTTGTTGGTTGTAGTGTAAGTCTTACATAGCAACATGGTGTAAAGGTTGATATTTAGGGTGGAACGGATCGACAAAAAGCGTTATACTCAAGATTGTGGAATCATGGAAAAATTTGAACAGTCTAGTTGACGACGGTCCTCTGATGCAGATCCTGTGGTGGCGGGACTCACTTACTTCAGCACGCTACAAGAGATTTTGGGGATTGATTATAGAGGATTTTTTGTCAACTTGTTCGACGTGCAATGGTTCAAGATAATCATGGAGGGTCGCAACTCTATTGTGCGTAAAGGAGAGTTTGGTTTTCTTGAGATGGATTCAACTAAGAAATAGTTAACATCCAATTTTAGAAGTTATGTGCTTGGAAGCTCTCATGTAAGTTATGTGGCTCTGGAAGGTGATATTTCATCCTACAAAGTCTACATCAAACTGGTGGTACGTCATAGAGGTAGCCCCTCGTAGTGCACAGACGTATGAAGGCTATCATGTGCCAATCACAGCGGCATCAATGGAGGAGATTGGAGAAGATGCTCAGTCAGAAGCCGCTGAGGTGCTGCCAGACGAGCATCAAGCTGCTACTCTCTATGGGGTGCATGCAGAGGATCTACAAAATGAAATGGAGGACATCTGTTTAAACAGAGAGCACTATATAGATATAAGAAGTTATGCTGAGCTTTGTGAGGATAAGAAAATGTGCGCTCCTTGCCGCACTGTCGAAGCAAGGGACTTGCCAATACACCGTATGCGAGCCACAAACGGCTCCAAGCACACAACAAGCCTAAACTAGCAAGCTCAAGAAAACAAAGGGTGTGTCACTCACCGCTCTACGCTCGCCTTCGTGGTGGATTCCTCGCCGGTATGAAGAAGAAGTTGCAGTCATGCCGCGCTCAACCGCTTCGCCGCCGTCGTGCCTTCGTAATGCTCGATCGCACACACACTCTCCCTCTCTCTCTCTCTCACACACACACACACACACAAGGAGGTGAAGAAGAAGAAGATGGAGATGGAGCAAGAGCACTCTTCAATTGCACAAATGAGAGAATGAGTAAAAATTAGGTTTAGTTGGCTTTTATAGGAGCTCACCCCATTCACACTTGGGCGCCCATGCTTAACCAACTAATCCCTTGAATGTCCAAGTTAAAGTGCGCCTCTCATCGGCGATCACTCTACCTTTCCCTATTGGTCCGACAAGCCCGGTACCTGACTCTACCAAATACATAATACACGTCCGTCGTAGGTGATGGGGTGTCCGTGAGCCGTGAGGGTTAACATGCCCCCCTTCCTGATGTAGATTCCGTCCTCGGAAGCTATTGAGTTGAAGCTAGATCGTCGAGGTGGAAGAGCATTTGAGAGGAATGTTCTTAGCCTTCTTCAGTCACTGCAAAATCAAACAACATTGGCAGAGTAATTGCATTCTCTTAAAAAGCATATGCAGTTTTAGGTAGACACATTGATTGGTAAAAGAATTTCAAACAATTTGTTAGCAATGAACATTAAATTGCAATGTAATCAAATGCATAAACAGATGTAAAGGTAGAAAATTAAACAAGTCTGGGGTCGCTAATTTGACGGTCGAAAAGCACTAGAGATCGAATATTAATACCATGGGTAAGCTTCTTAATTTTCTGTGGTCAATTAAGTTGTTTAATCGCGAGAGCCAAGTATTCATGTTCAAGGGCTGACTAGAGGCTATATCTAGAAAACCTTGTAGTTAAGCTACCATAAAAGGAATTTCTCATGAAATCATCGCCTGACTGATTACTTTTTCTTTGACCCCCCAAAGTCTTTTCACATTGATTCAATTATGATGTGTGTGCTTATTTTGTATGCCTTGGGTTTTTTGCTTCTCAAGGAAAAGCGCCCATGCTGGGAACCTCTAGGGCTCTAGTACCATAGGCGATACATGTGAGTGAAGTACCAAATCAAGCCGAGATTTCTTTTCCAGCTTAAAATTTTACATTGTGGCACTTTGATTTTTTGTTTGTTCATTTTTAGCATTTTAATTTTGTAACTTTGGGAGGTCATATAACACTCTTACATTCCCCAGGCTCATCACATTAGTAAACTCCCTTTATAATACTTAAGCTAAAGGTCAATAGGGTTAAGCCCACTAGAAAGCCCTAGTACATTTCATACAATGCTGCCTAAATCGGATTAAGAACCTAAGTAACCATTGCTTATTAGGAAGGCATTCCCCATGGTATTAAGAGAAGATTTATAATACCTAGCTTGGTCAAACTAGCTTAGTCGGACTGCTTGATTTTTAAACCTAGACAAGTGACTATGACAAAAGATTGCATTGAATTAAATGTTTGATACTAAGCCAATGCGCTGAATATTATGCTACCAATCACAATCAAAGCAGACAAACATGGATGCAAAAAGATAAGGGCAATGCTAATGGACAAGAAACACCTGTTTGTGTCGATGGTCGCGCTTGATTTGAAGTGTGAACGAGAGAAAGGTTCCATGAAGGTCCAATCCTATCAATAGCAACACGTTCCTGTACACACTAGGAAACAAAAGGAATACCTCCAGGAGGAACATCAGTGGGAAAAGAGAACTTTGCTAATCTCTCAACTCTAAAACAGAAACACTCCTATCGTACTAATCTTACTTACCCTCCATCACTCAAGTGATGAGGATCAAAGGTGTTTTATGGCATAGGTTTCTGTTTCACTGTACCAAATGTGACATGTGTAGGTCAGAGTCAATGTTTTGACTTTAATGTGCATACTCGTTTGCTAATAGCTCTTGCTCTTTTTTTTCTTTTTTTTTTTGTGAGTATAAAGCTTTATATGTACATTCCCTAAGATCGGAGATTAAGAGGTCAGGGAAAAAGGTTGAGAGGGAAACAAGTGAATGATGACTGTCAGCAAACACTCCCCCCTTCCTTGGGTAGATCATACCGTTTGAAATGAGCTTGTCACCCTTTGAAACCAATTATTCCACTTGGTAATAGGTGAGGATTTTTGCCAGTAGTTTTCTATTACCCTAGGTGCCTTGTCAAGTTGCAAGGGTGGTAAGGTACTCTCCCAGGATTGAACTTGAAGTGGTTCATCAGGTGATTCTTGAACACTGGGAGGTGTGGATTCTTTTGTAGCTTCATTGAGGTCCACTACTATAGATGGAGGCTGTGTAGAAGCTTTTACCTCTATGGATGTATTACATGAGGAGCTAGAAGCTTCATGGGACTCCCCCCTTCCTGAGCTAGGTGGAACAAATCGTTCTTTCTTTGGTACCCAAACTAGCTCGGGAGCGGGTGTGTAGCATTCTGTGATTTTTTCCTTTCCACGATCATTGATTCGTTTTGGAGCTACGGGATTGGGCTCACTTGGGTCAGGTGATAGGTAAGAGCACAATCTACGTTTTGGCACCCAGATTTGATCATTTCCTTGATAGTAGCCTTGGGCTTCCAATAGTCGTTTAGGGATCCATCGCAACATTTTCTTACTTTTCTTGGAGCGAGTGGTACGTTTCTTACAAGGCTTCTGTTTTTTAGCACTAGCTATGGTCACTAAAGAAGCTTTAGGGACCCACTTGTATGTTTTCTTCGTTACCTTAGGATGAGTCTTGTCAGAAGCGATATGCATTGCTTGTAGCATATTTAAGGGTATATGCATTTCATCCCCCTCAGGTGTTACCCATGTCGTCCCCCTATTTCCCCAAGTGTCTATGGTTGATGCTAGGTGGACCCAGTCTACATTGTCTGATTCCGTCATCCCAGGTAGGATATCCATATAAGGAGAATCTTTGCCAATGTCTGTATCCTTCTTACAAGTGTAACAATATTGTAGTGGGGCCGAGTGAACTGTGGTGTCAGAGCGATGATCAATAATGGTTTTACTCCCTAAGGGGTGTACCTTACCAGTCACCAAATCCACTCTAAGGACAGAGTCTTGGAATTGCAAATAGACATGATTTTTAGACCAATCGTGAACCATTTGTGCTTCCCTCATGAATGGTCGTCCTAAAATCATTTCATATGACATAAGGTGTTTAGAGAAATCCATTACAATGAACGTATGTCGTACCTTGTGTCCTAGAACTTTGATCTTAAGATCCTTGAGCATCCCCATAGGTTTGGCTATGGTACCATTTGCCATCTTTACCACAATGTTGGTAACACTGAGGCGGGGTTTTCCCATGGATTCCCAGCAATCTTTTGTAACGATGCTAACTCCCGCACCACCATCAAGAATTCCCTTTATAGTTAATCCCTTGGTAGTGATGGGTAGGGTCGCATTAGACTCGTCGCCTTCAAAATACTGCCCTAATTCGTTAATGGGTACCTCGATCACAGACTCGTGTCCATCTAAGTCAAGTGATTGCACATGATTTTCCTCATCAATCATAATCGAGTCAGGCCTATTTGGTTGCGCAAACTGCGGTAATCCCGTTCGTAGCTCTCCGTTAAGGAATGCTCGAAGTGCAAGGAATAACTCAGGATCTCCATACAGCTTTGCTATGATCGTGGTTCGGACCTCAGAAGACATGAAGTCCACTAGTTTGGCAACATTCATTGGCGTTTTGCAGGGTGTAGGTCCTTGACTAGGAACTGGTGAGGATGGAATCTCATATTCCTCAATGGGATCAGGTATTCCTTCGTTAAACATCCTTTCCAACAAGAAGGGTGTATGCTCACTTTCTGATGTCCTGTCCTCACTCCCTTCTTGGATGATACTAGATATGGCTAACGGTCTATGGTTCATGTGGGGTGGATGAACTTGCATGGGAAACACTGTGTCATGAATTTTGATATGCATGGGTTCTGGTTCTAGTTTCCTTTGAGTCTCCTCCACTAAACCTCTTAGATGTTTCACCTGCTTGATCTCGTCTACTGGGTTTGGGTACGTCCCAATCTTCTTTTTACGATTTTTCCCTTTTTGCCCCTGCGGTTTATCTTGGGGGTCTTGGATTGGATTTGGAAACACCTGTGGTGTTTTCAGAGGCTCTTTATGGTTTTCTCTCATTCGGTTTTCATTTGGTTCCATGTTACGGTTTTCTTTGTCGGTCTTTCCCTTTGTGGTATTGGTTCTAGTCTCCATTGTCTCGACTGAATCTGAATCATCCTCGAGGTCATTCATATACACGGGGTCATCTCCTGTTCCTATGTTTGTTTTGGAACTTGGCTTTGAATTTTCCGTATTCTGCGACTTTTTCCTTCGTGTCTTCTTTTTCTTTGCTTGGATAACTGACGCGGTATCTCTCTCTTCGAGGATATGGCCTGGCCCTTGAAGCATGGACCGTGTAATCGCATAAGCGGGTGCGACGGGTGGCATTGGCGATGTCACACTAGCAATTTCGACCAAATTCAGGGGTGTGATTTTAGGCGCATTTGGGTTATAGGGGCATTGGGCAATCAAGTGATCTATGCCACAACGATTACATGTGAGTATTGGCATTGCAGACGTGCTCCCTTGATTCATTTGCATCTGTGCAGCATTCTTTTGCAGCCTAATAGGGCACTCCGCTACTCGATGTGGTCCACCACACTCGTAGCATTGAAGAGGTGGCCTCCTAGCCTGGGTGTTGATATTTTGACCTCTGGATGCGAGAGCAGCAGCTTGATAAACCGGCTTGACTTGTCCCCAACAATCTTCCATGTAGTATATAGGACATTCTTCCAATGTATCAAGACCGTAGGCAATACTAGTGTCTATTTCCTCCTCACAGCTATTTGGATAAGCATTTGATGGCTCGCAACCCACTTGGTTCATAGGGGCGACTCTTGGATGTGGGGGCTGCGGTCCTAGCACAGGAGGTGGTAACGGTGTAGCTTGTACAACATTTTGAGATCTAGGGACCATGTGTTGCGGTAGTTGCTCAACAGGTGGAGCAGGCATCAATACAGGAGCTCGAGGCGCATCCGTGTAGGCTACAGGTGGTCTATTTGCCATCATACATTTGATCATTAAACAATCCTTAGCTTGGTGACCATACCTACCACATGCGTTGCAAGTTCCATTAAATTTTACTCTAAACGTAGGGCACTCACTAGTGCTATGTGGACCTAAGCAAATGGAACACCATTGTTGCTCCCTTCTTGGATACATGTGACTATTTTGAGGGGGTCGATTATCCTTAAGAGACTCTTGGATTGCCTTGGTGAGGTCTGTCAAGAATGTCTCAAATACCTTTGGCTCATTGGCAATGGGCTTTGCAGTCATGGGTTCATACTCAATGGCTTGTGAGCTAGTGGATCTCGTGTCAGTAGACACCCTCATGCCTGCTATCATCAAGTTGTCCTCTAGTTGGATTGCATTGGCAGTGACATCTTCCTAGGTTGTGATACCTCTAATCACTAGTCCATTATAGATTCCTTCATTCCTCAACCCTCGAATGAATCGATCAAGCAGTTGGTTATTATTGAAGCGCTCATTTACAGGGCAGCGAGAGTTTAAGTGCTTTAGACGACTAATGAAGTCCCTTACTGACTCTCCTTCCTTACGTTCGGCCTTCTGTAGCTGAGATGCTACACCCCAAAGCACACCTTCTCGTATGTACTCCTTTAGAAACAACCTTCGAAGGGTAGGGTAGATTGTTTTCTCGTCCACCCTTAGGGTCCTATACCAATCTCCAGCCTTCCCACTTAATGTCAAGCTTAAGGCATTGCACTTATGTAGTTCGTTGCGTTCCCCTAAGGAATCACATACTTGTTCAAACACTTCAATGTGTTTCCTAGCATCTTCATCCCCATTGAATTTTTGCGTGAGTTTGGCAATTTGTACTGCCTTACTTCTAGGCTCTCTATCAGATGCATGATGCATATTTTCCGCGATAGATCGACCTATGGTTTGAGCAAACGCTGCCAAGTCACCTATGTGAGGAGGTAGGGCCGGTGGAGGTACTCTTGGAATCATATGTGGGAGAGGAACGGTTACCGGTCTTGGCATATGTGTAGATGATGCAGGATATGGAACATAACCGGGCATAGGTCCACTCGGATAAGAGCTAGGGAGCGGCACTCGAGGAGCATAAGCAAGTGGTACAGTTGGAGGTGTGGGGGCCATGTGTGCATAAGGGGCTAAAGGCACATATGGTCGAGGCCCCATATTAGATACTACAACACTAGGTAGTGGCATTGCGCTAACCGTAGATGTCATCGGTACATTCTCTGTTAGGCTTATCCCTGGAGTGAGCACTGTGTTTTCCTTAATAGAGGGTTGAGCCAAGTTAGGGAAGCTAAAGTTGTCGCTCGGAGGCTCAGATTGCATAGAGACCCCAGGTGAAATGACGTAAGATGGGTCCATGGGGCTCATTAGAGGAGTCTCCATTTGTGATAGAGTAGGCTGTTGAGCCTTGCTCGTATCCAGAAATCTCATGGGGCCAGTTGAGAGTATATTTACCCCTCGGTTTTGCCTTTCTGATTGAATAATGCCATGGATAACATTACAGATCATTTTCTGTTGATCTTCGATGCTCGTGGCACTAGAGGTGGATTGTACAATCTCTATCCATCCTACATGGTAGGCGTGGCCAGAGTGTAGATCCATCAACACCTCAGTGTGGAGGTCGTATGTCCAATGATCATTAATGAACAATCCTTCTAGAGTCGACGTGTTAATGGTTTCTTGTGAGGTAGAAGCAATGTTGCTCCCCGTGGTTTTACTTGTCACCAACGGTACTCTAGAGGGAACTTCTGAAGGAGGCAGCTCAACAGGGCCTTCTTGGTAAGAAGTTGGTAGGATATCCACATGGACACTCTTTGGGGGTGTGGGGTCCACGTGCGATGTGAAAGGAGAGTCCACTTCCCCACCCCCTTCGTGTGCTTCATTTGCATCAGGTTCCGAGCGAGTAGCTCTACCTAATGTTTCCATGAAACGGCTAAACATACTAGTACTAGGCTGTGGAGCTTCGGGAGGTGCATGGCCTTCTCTCTCAGTGTTTTGGGTAGGGTATGCTTCCATGATTTCTGAGTCGGAGGAGGAATCACTAGCGGCTATTTTAGGGTCTTGGGTGGTGCTACCTTGTGTCCCCGCTGAGGGTCTAGAGCTTATCGTGGATGGGTAATGGGTGTCCGTATGAACAGAGGCACCCTCAATATGCTCGTGTTCTAGCACCCGCCCAGAGCGTAAGTGCATGTGCTTTTGATACCCTAAGGTGTCAAAAAGCTGCTCTAGGAGGCCTTGTGACTAGTTTTTAGCGTGTTTTTTGTTTGTTTTTTTTGCTAGATTTTTTAGAGCGTGTCGTGGAATGGGCCGTGTGATAGCTCGAAACGAGCGTATCGGTCAGAGGGTCGTGCCGTGCTTTACAGCCCTCCGTTTGGTCACTCTATGCCCTCGGAATCTCTAAAACTGTCAATTTCCAGTAGGGAACTAGGCCCAAACTAGAAAGTCTAAGGGTGCAAGTAGGAAGAGAAAGGAGGAGAGTGGAGGACTTGTCCCACATGCTCTCATTCTCTCTTGAGGGAGTAGGGTATATATATAAGAGTGAGTCTAGTATATATCAGAGGACTGAGGACTGAGGCCTGGGCCTGGGCCTGGGCTTGGGCTTGGGAAAATGATCCCGATCCCGATCTATCTTTTATACAAACCAACCCGTCCGTTTTAAGAGTCACGTTTTTTATTTTCGAAAAATATCGCCACCCACTCGCTCGCGTTTTTTATTTCCGAATTTTTTTTCGTTTTCTTTTTATTGATGCAGAAAATATAGAAATTGAAAAAAACGCAGAAAATGCAAAAAATGCAGAAAAAACGCAGAAATTGCAGAAAATTGACAGAAATGCAGAAAATTGCAGAAATTGAAAACGCCGAACTTGAAAATGCAGAAATTGCAGAAATTGAAAAAACGCAGACAATAGCAGAAATTGAAACTTGACAGCAATTGCAGAAAACGCAAAAAACAGAAACCTTCCACACACTCCTTCCCTACCTTTCCTATGATAGAAATTGCACCACAAGGAAGCATAAAGTGCTAACCGAGCTTAGTGTAGGACATATCCCCGGCAACAGCGCCAAAAATGTGCGCTCCTTGCCGCACTGTCGAAGCAAGGGACTTGCCAATACACCGTATGCGAGCCACAAACGGCTCCAAGCACACAACAAGCCTAAACTAGCAAGCTCAAGAAAACAAAGGGTGTGTCACTCACCGCTCTACGCTCGCCTTCGTGGTGGATTCCTCGCCGCGATGAAGAAGAAGCTGCAGTCGTGCCGCGCTCAACCGCTTCGCCGCCGTCGTGCCTTCGTAATGCTCGATCGCACACACACTCTCCCTCTCTCTCTCTCTCACACACACACACACAAGGAGGTGAAGAAGAAGAAGATGGAGATGGAGCAAGAGCACTCTTCAATTGCACAAATGAGAGAATGAGTAAAAATTAGGTTTAGTTGGCTTTTATAGGAGCTCACCCCATTCACACTTGGGCGCCCATGCTTAACCAACTAATCCCTTGAATGTCCAAGTTAAAGTGCGCCTCTCATCGGCGATCACTCTACCTTTCCCTATTGGTCCGACAAGCCCGGTACCTGACTCTACCAAATACATAATACACGTCCGTCGTAGGTGATGGGGTGTCCGTGAGCCGTGAGGGTTAACAGAAAGAGACCTCTTAAAGCCATAAATATTGTATTTGAACAATTTTGCTCCCTTTTATAATATATTGTGTATTCACGTGGATTTTTGTCCATTTTTGTCTATATGCGTCATTGTTTCATTGTATTTAATGGTCTTTGCATCCACTCCAGGTACGTATGATCTAGGTATGTTCTCGCAAGCAGGGACGATGAGAATTACGCTCCGAGTGCGATGGAGACTGAAGCTGCAATCGCGAAGGTCTTCTCAATATAGATGTTGCTCGTCCCACCACTAAATCTAGTTGATCGGGTGAAAGAGACACAAAAAAGCACTACTACTGCTTCTCAACGTCTCTTTCACCCGATCAATTAGATTTAGTGGTGGGGCAAGCAAATTCTATGAGTTGACCTTTACGATGCAACTTCAGTCTCCATTGCACCCAAAGCACAATGCTTTTACAAATTCACAGAAATTCAACAAAATCTCTCTACACAGGAATCCCTCCCCCTTTATGAGTCCTCTCTCTCTCTCTCTCTCTCTCTCTCTCTCTCTCTCTCTCTCTCTCTCTCTCTCTCTCTCTCTACTTGTCCATGTTTTCTTCTCCATTCATTCTATATCAAGATTAAATGTTCGTGTGTTTAATGCAGGTATGGATGATGATGAGTTTCTTTCTTCTTTGTCACCCCAGCAGAGACAGTGGTACATGGAGCGTCATCTCTCTGGAGCACCATCACACGTTCCTACTCCTTTAGCGTCTCCCTCTGTTTCAGATCATTCAGCGTGCTCTGAAGCTTCGGTGTCGACGAGACGATCTTCACACTCGTCTAGGCATCGGTGCTCTAGTAGTGGCGGCGGCGGTTGTTGTGAGGATGCCGCCGCCAATGCCTCGACACCGCCTCGTGGGCGACGAGGCTCTTTACCCTCCCCTTCTTTGCCCGCCCCCACACCAGCCACGGCATCGCCATCTACACCAGGATTTGTGCGGTTGATGGCCATTCCTATGTATCATGAGATGTGACCCCACACCGTACGAGCGCGAGTACGCAGGCAGGAAGGGCTTAAACACCCTGATGGACATTTTGAGTTCTCGTGACGCCATGGTTAGTATTGGGGTTTACTCTTTTCTATGTGTTGTATTGTTTTATAAATTATATGCTTATACTTACAAAAAACTGTCTTATTGTTTTTTCTTGCAGAATTCGACAAATACTCCGCTTGGACGCGATGAGACGTCTAATTGGACAACGTCAGTCTAGCCGTAGCTAGATAGCATTAGTTTCCTTTTGTCATAGCATATGTATCATGAGATGACGTTTATGTGTCTTTTTGTAACTATTGGAAAACCATGTACATTTTCAATAATGACAATGGTGTTGTAACTATTACATTTGCAAAGTTTAACAATCAAGTGATTTTGCCTATGATGTGTACAATTGTCATTGATTTACTTTCATCAATTTACTTTTGTCATTTTTGTATCTTTATTCTGCAAACAATACTATGGATGATGGAGTTAATGGTTATATTGTCTTGTGGGTGACTACTTTGGGTCTATATCTAAGCTTGCACTTTCTTTCAAAGGTAAATCTGGGCTTATCTTGGATTCATATAGGTTTACTCAATTATTGATACATTCAATATGGTTGATTGTGGCAGGGCATCACCAAAAAAAAAATCTCTCGTGCATCGCTATGACCGTTGCTATATAAGGCTCTGTAGCGTCTCTATAAACGTCGCTATGATCATCGATATAGGCGTCGCTATATAGAGATGGCTATAGCGACGCATATAGAGATAGTTATAGCAACGCACATAGCGACGGTTATAGCGATGCTCATAGCGACATCCCCGTATTGACACCGTTCGCGACAGTCTTAGCGACACTAGGGAGTATAAAAACCCAATGTATTTCCGTCGCTAACTTTGTCACAAGTACACACAACCTCTTGTAGTGGTGGATGTCGTGCAACTTCGCTCCCTTTCTAAGAAAGATACAAGGGAAACTCACGTCAAGCTTATTTGAAGCTTACTTGATTAATGAACAGTGTTCACGACCTGGTAATAGGCCAAGTTTAGTGCTGAATGTATGTTAGATGCAGCTTAAAGGGCCAACGGATGCCTTAATGATGCTAAAAAAGAGTATGTTTTAAGTGAGCACAGATGGGAGATTGTGATCTAGAACTCCAATGCTTGAAGTGCTCTATCGGCCTATCTTTACGGCTCATCGATTGGAGCTACGGTGCAAAAGTTATGGTAGTTTGAAGATTGAGTCAATTGCAAATCCGTACCAGATTGGACAATTGTAGCTGAGGGGACAAAAATAAAATGAATGCACGGGCCTGAAGTGCTCACTTTGTGGAGTGCGTTGGTCTTTTCACATTAGTGATCGGAGTTATGGCTGCCAAGATATTGGTCGAGGGTCGGTTCCGTACCAGTATGGTCCGCTTCGTCGTTGTTCCATCTGGGAGTTTTGAGCTGCATCCTGGGTTTCAAATGTAGTAGAATAAGTTCTCGAGGTAGCAGTGATTTGGTTGAGATGTATGCCAGATGTGTTGCACTTCAAAGAGCACAAGAAGTGCTTGAGTGGAATTTCTTTTAAGGTCGTCTCTTGATACGGGCTAGAGATTTCATGATGAGGTTGCTCGACAGGGGTTTCTAGGGAAAGATGTTGTGCTTAGCAATACCTTGCCTAATATGTGTGCCAACTGTGGTGCCGTTAGAAAAGCACAAAACACTCTTGATGAGCTCATTGTCCGAAATGACGTATCTGGGACACATGTCTAACCTCACCATCCTATCTTATTGCACTATTAGCGAGAAACACAATTAATTTTTGAAACCCTGGGATGAAGCTGACTCAACTAGTGCATAGAGGATACAAGAAGTTGTCAATCCCTCAAAAAAAAACTAACAACTTGTATCTAACTCAAGCTACAGTCAAGTGATTGAAATCACCAAAAGCCAATCGCTCATCGTCAAGCAAATCACATCCGTTACAGCATCAAATGACATCCAAACGTAACGAAACTTCTAGGACAAGTTTATAAGACCTAAGCACACATGCTTATGGTCTCAAACCCCACTTTAGATCAAGTTCCAAAATCCGGATTATTAACAGCAGGTGGATTTTTGACCTAGTCGTTTTCGACCTAGAATGCATCTAAATGCTTAGCGATGATGCCCCAATACCCCGCCTATGCTTAGTTTTGGATTTAAAAGTGTAAATTCCTAGTAATGATGAAATTAGCAGTGCGGCGCGACGCAAAAGCTACAAAATACTGTGAATGGCTTACGCCAATGCGAAGAGATCTTACCTGCGGTTGCAATGAACAAACATGACTGCAATGTGACGACCGGAGAGGGAGTAGGAAGCACGGGAAGGAGAGAAGTGAACTCCGTTAGCTCACGCTGTGTATTTCTAATCCAAAACTTATAAAAATTGGCTTTTATACCTTAGCCAAGGTTATTGGGTGGTCAAAACTAATAATCTGGAGTTCTACCAAAGCTGGGTAATGATTGGCTGATACAATCTGGAAGCTTGTAGCCCCGGTTCATTAATTACAAAGTTTATACGAGAAAGTATGAGTTACAATATTACCGATTCATCAAAATAATAAATGTTTTACAAAGAGAACTCCAAAAAATGGTATCCGTGTTAGCTTGCTGCTAACATTCCCCCCCTCCTCGCCTGTGCCGTCCCTTGACACATCTTTATGGGCTGAAATAGTCTTTAGGTTGACGGTGGCGAGGTGGTCTTTAAGTGCGTCCAGTGCCTTCTCGTATTTGATTCTTCGTTCTTTGTCGGGCACTTGGAGAAATTGCATTGTGACTTGATTCTTCAGCTCCACCGCTGAGTAGCCTACAAACCTGGATGTTAGGTTGTTGATCACCGGTGCAAATGTCTTCATTCACCAAGTGAAGAATCCAGTGTAGAAAGCTTCTTCAATGAAAGGCCAACATATTATTCGATGGCAAGAACATGCATCTGGCATAGAATCCGTAAAGGACCTCCTCTGAAGGTTGCCCATTCAGATCGTAGCATAAGCCTTTGTTTCCTTACAATAATGATAGCCATGGGGCTCCTCTTTGCTCAGGCTCATTAAAAACTTGTATACATGTGAGCAGCATTCTGCAGATCTTACATAACATGGCACAGGAGAGATCTCGCAGGCTCTTGAAGAAAGACATGGTGCCTATTAGGGTTTTCACCATGTATTCCTCTGTCACTTGGCGTCTCTCTGGAGCTGGAAACCTAGGGAAGTTGAGGGAAGTTGGCCTCTTCTTTTGCAGTGCTTCATACACTTTCCATGTCCTTACTTTGGGTACAGGGCAGAATGTTGGATCTCTTTAAAGGGCTGCAGGTGCTCTTGTGAACAGAATCAGGTATCTTGGATTCTTGTTCAACCAGCTTAACCTCCACTTTGGGTGGTCTTTATCTGTGCCATCTTCTTGCATATCCTTGTACATCCTTTCTTTCACCTATAATAGTTCTACTTTGATGCGAGGGTACGGCAAAGATTGTTGGTGCCATTGAGCGTTGATCTGATTGGGAGCGAGTTGAGTAACATTGACAGAGTGTAAAACTCTCAACTCACAATCCATAGAGGCTTTCCACTGCTCATCCACCTCTAGGGTGATCTTATCTTTTAGAGCATCTTCTTCAGCTTTTGATAGCTGGATCATTGGCATTGTGTCTGCATCTGTGATGTGAACCTGAAAATCCTCATCACCACTCGGCTCTGCTGTGGACTGTGTCTCAAACTCAGCAAACGAGACCAAGGGTATGTCTATCTGTGGCGGCTCTAAAGTGCCTGCCTATTCCCACGTGTATGGTTTTCCATCTCTGAGGAGTTGATTATTTCGCTTGAGTTCTGTTGTCTCCTTTAGAAGCTCCTCCTCTCTGAACCCGCATCAATGCCAGGTCCCCACGCTGTGATTGTTCTAGCTTTAATTCAAATTCTAAGTATTTGTTTTTCTTTTCAATTGCCTTGTACACTTCATCAGTTCCTTTGATCGAGGCCACGACTGGAATTGCTCTGATTTGCCATAAGAAAATATCCTGATCATTGATTCTCTATTCAGAATATTGTAGAGAAGCATTGGCAACATCAAAGTGCACCTAAATTTTCTGAGCTGACATAGAGGTCGTAAGAAGTTCATTTCTAACTTTTGTCAGCTTCTCATCTTTTGCTTTGCAGGCATCGGCCAGTTTAGTGAGTAGATCACCTAACTCCTCCATTTCTTTTTGTTTTTTATCTCTGGACAACTGATGTTGTTATGCTTCTGCCTTCAGCTCTTGCACCTGCCTTTGGAAATCAGTGATGACAGTCATCCTGTCTTCTAGCTCTCCTTCGAGAGCGTCGATCACCATTTCAAGTTCCTTGGCCTTTGTGCTGCGATTTAAAGCTGGTGAACGGAGTCTCTCCGTCATTTACTGCATCTGACGTGCATATTCATTGACCTGTTTTATTACTTCATTGTTTGACTTCCACTTCTCGTGTCTTGCCAACTGGGATGTGCCTGCAGCCTCGTGTGTGGCTTCTTGCTGCGTCGTAACTGCTGGTAGTTCTTATGTAGAGGTAGATGGTCGGTCTTCTTCTTGGCCATCCTGAGGATTTGATGCCTCGATAGCTTCTGGCTGAGTAGAAGTGGAGGGTGTTGTCTCAACCCTTGCTGTCTCTTCAGGTGCCGGCCTTTCTTCCTTTTCTGGCTCGGGCTCTGTCTCATGTGCAGTGATAGGCGCTTTTTCTGCACCTGCTTCTTTATTAGTCTCTTTTTAAGATCTACTTGCCTTTTCCTCTTCTGGATTTTGAGTATCTTCTACTGCCTTTGACGGGAGCAAAGCGAACCCCGAACCCCTGAAGGCCTCTAAAACACCGGGGACCGAATGGCACGCCTCGAGCCTGTCATGGTAAAGCAAACAGGGGGCACCACCTAGCTTCAGCGGCTAGGACGCAAACAACACACCACCATAACAAAGTTTTCATCCAAAAGAGATGGATGCTTGGGAGTAATGATGAAGAGGAAGGGAAATGAGATCAAGTGAGAGAGAGAGAGAGAGAGAGAGAGAGAGAGAGAGAGAGAGAGAGAGAGAGAGAGGGAGGGGGTATAGCGGCTTAGTACTTAGGCACCACAGAAGGATGGCGAATCCGCACACCCTTCACACATACACAAGCTCACTCCAAACACAAGACTAGGTGGCTATTCCGCACACCTCACATGGGCAAAAAATTGCAGGAAAACATACTCGCAAAACCTCAAGCTTTATTTAGAGAATAAGGTGATGAAATGGGGAGCATAAGGTAGGGGAATGATAAGGGAGAGAGTGGTAGAGTACATGGCGGATAGGTGGGAGTTGATGGCGAAGACTCGCACGAGGGTTATGGCCATCATCCTTCATTTAGCTGCCCTTCATCTTCCATAGCCCAAGGGTGTAGAGGTCATGCTCAAGACGAGCATGGTGATTGCGGCGATGGTGATGGTGATGGTGTGTGTGTGTGTGTGTGTGTGTGTGTGTGTGTGCACTAGGCACACACAGTGCATAGTGTATTCTTTGGTGATGTTGTGTGTGTCTTTAGTGTGATGGTGACCCCTCTTTATATAGGGGAGGAGGGGGGAGAAATTCTAGAATTTAGAAATGAAGAAATCATTATCTACATAGGCCATGTGACAGTGGGCCCCACTTGTCTGGCTGTGTGTATATATGCCAAAACAGCAGTCTCATGAGAGAGAGACTAAGAGAGAGAGAGATGGGTTGATGAAAAAAAAGTGAGAGGTGACATGGAGAATAAAGTAATTACAAGAGGGGAGAGAGGGGATTGTGCTCAGAGGTGAATCTGTGTGCAGATGTGTGTGAACACAAGAAAAATCAGGTAACCATCGGGTGGGGATGGGTCTGTGGGCACCTTTTTCAGTGAAACTGAGTGTGTGTGAGTGTGGGGAGGTTATTTAGCTACAAGACAAGAGACATGGCGCCCTTTAGAGAGAGGGGGGTATTTGGGTCATGGGATATGATAGGAGAGAGAAAGAGGGTGTGGGGTATACTATTTTGGAAGATAGGATAAGTTGCATGTGAGTTAGGGTGCATTATTGGTGAGTTAGAATGAATTATTGGTGAGAGGTGGGGTAGCTTGAGGGGAGAGAGAAAGGAGAAAGGACAAGGGGAAGAGAGAGGGGGTTGACCTTTTGAGTGGAGGAGAGGAAAAGGGACACACGTCGGGGCAACAATGAAGAAAAAGGCGGCAAGGTGGGGATGGGCTGCCCCGCAGGCATGAGGTGGCCTATTTTACCTTTCTTATATATTTACATAATCATACTTTATTTTTTTCTTACTTTTTCCAATTCCTTTTATCACTCCCTCCCTAAGAGGGGGCTTTCATGGGGTGGGGACGAGAGAAGAGGGGTATGGGAGCTTGGCTTGTGAAAAGCCCCCATCACCTTCTCCTATTTCGGCTCGACTTCTTTTTCTTTTTTTTCGTCGGGGTGGTCAACCTCTTGTGCAAATTCTGTTTGTTGGGTGGACTCATAATCTTTCTCTTTCTCAAGCTCTGCTTCTTCATTGGTGTCTTTGCCTACTGGTGATGGTCGTGGGCTAGGCATGGGATGGTCTTGTTGTTCTGTAGGTGGTGAGGTGGGTGGGGGAGATCCATGACTTTGCTCTTGGCTAGTTGTTTCCTCGGCTTGCCTTTGGTCTTTCGCTTCCTTGGATTTCTTTGCAGCTTCTTTTGCCTCTTTCAGCTTTAGAGCTTCAGCCTCTTGGTACATTCTTTCTAAACATTCTGTTGGATCATCCGCCTCCTTTCCTGTATGATGATTTGTTCGAGGGCCTTTAAGTCCTGCAGGCACCCATTTTTTTGGGTCCTTCCCTTGTGCTTGCCTACTGCACTGGTACACCTATTTTTCTCATTCAAAGCGCGCTTGATTTTGAGTTGTCTCTTCTTGGTGTGCGGCCACAACTTTTGTTTTCATCTCTTCTCTTCGAGCTCTCTTTTCTCCGTTGTCAGAGCTCTCATTGTTGTGCCGTTCCGACGAGCTATCAGCTCACTCATCATCCGATTTATGTGATCTTTTACCTCACCTTGTAGCTCGTGGAGAGGGTTGTGCTGCCAAGATCCATGTATTCTGATCAAGGCCAGGCAGTAGGTTGTCGGCCATGCCGATGGTATGATATGCTATTCTAGTCAAGACCTCTGGCAAACCCAAGTACATGATTTGTCCTTCCTTCTTGGTGCCCTTCAAGGTTGTCAAGACATATTGCGCGTGGTCCATGGGCTGTCTTGTTGTCGACTTAAGAACCTAAGTGAATGTGGTGGCCACGTCGTGATTTGGTGTAGTGTACCTTGGTGGCCTTTTTTCCAAAAAATGAAAGTGTTGATGGTACAAACGGGCTGGCTCTTCTACCTATTTGTGGATAAGATCAGCGAATGTAGCCACGGCTGTCTCTTTGGTAAATGTGCCTGTGGTTTTCCTGTCTCTTGCCCGCATGGTCATTTATTCAGTGGACAGTCTGAGTGCCTCTGCCACTATCTCTTTTGTGATCACTGCTTTGACCTGGATCCCTTGGGTGTCTGATATCTGTGCAGTTCTGTCTTCTTTGATGGTGGATAGAAGCTCGTAACCTTTCTCAAAGTCCACTCCTCAAGGCTCTTGTTCATAGAAATGCTTGACCCGAGCCTGCGGTTAGCCTCTTTTGTCTCTGGATTGGCAGCTACATCATAGACTTCTTTGGGTAGGGGTTGCAACTCCACCTGATGTCCCTCTTCACTCTTGAACCTTCCAGTAAAGACCGTAGTGTGGTGCTCTTCTAGCTGTTCTCTAGAAAGGTAGGATACCTTTGCCGCTTTGAGTGACTCGGGGTCTAGTTGATACGCGGGCAGTTCTTGTAGTTTCTCTTTTTAGTTTAGCTTCTTCTTGGCCCTCTCTGCTGCTTTCATGGCTCCTGTTCAGTGAATAGAGTGCAATGTTAGCAGATTTGTCGGAATTTTCTCTGGAATGTCCTTTTAAACTGAAATGCTGACAATTTGGTCCAAATTGCTTCAAATCAATTTTTGAACAAGCGAAGATGCATAAAAACATGCAAGGAACAAAACTGTATGGTCAAAATAAAAATTTGCAACCAAAGTAAATAATCACGATTATTTACAGCCGAGGAAAATTTTCAACTTTTTGCAAACTTGGATTTATAGGCTTGAAGTATATACCAAACACATGCTTTGAGTGAAATATGGGCTCATTTGGATGCACAAGGTGAAAATGGTACCAGATTTTGTCTCTGAAACAGTAGATATAAAGAAAATTTGATATTTTGAACTCCAAATTGATTGAAAATTGGCTAGCAGGCTTAACACATCATGTACTTTGGATGTATGACGACAAAATATCCAAATTTTCCAATTTTGACAAGAAAGTAAATAATTGTGATTATTAACTTTTCTTCCAAAATTGACTTTTTTTGTACAAATTGGTTCTAGGTATTGTATAGACCTTGTATACGAGATAGGAAGTGATTTGGATCAAGAAATGTAGTCCATAACCCAAATTTTGGCTTGCAAAAACTTCTTTGCGTTTTTTGGCAATTTTACAAGTAATGGGTGGTCATTTTGGCTCATACTTGATTTTTGGCATGTAGTAGGTGTGTACACATGATAGGTGAGGTGATTTGACAATTTCCAAGCAAAACTGATGCAAAAGTAAATAATTGTGATTATTTACAATAGTGACAAAAACTTTGCAAAACCTACAAATTCTTTCCTAGACATGTTTCATACACCTAATACAAGTCATAAATTGAATTTGGTCAGGTTTGGTCATGCCGGCATCACTTTGTGCTCTATTGACTCTGAAATCACCGTTTTTTGTGACTACTCTGTCTATTGGGTTGGTCGGTCAACTTTGAGGCTTTGGACTTGCCTGTAACATAGTCGTGAAGCCATCTGTCCAATTCTGACTCATTTGGAGTCAGTTTGGCCTTGTATGTCGAATTTGATGCTTTGTAACCTTCGAGCCATTTTTTGCTTTTCGAGGGCTTTGCTTGATGGATTTCACCAAACCAATCATATACATCGTGTATGGACCTCATAAGCAAGCTATCTATGGAGTCAGGTCGAAATTCTGGCATTTGCCAAAAACCTAACTTTTCTACTGTGGACCGTGCACCTCAACCCCTATTGAATGGTCATCTGATGGTATAAAAAGGTTCTATTATGTTAAGGTATGCTATGGTTCAAATCCCATCCGATTTGGTCAAGCTGGCAGGCCGCTACGATCAGTTTTAGGTCGTAGGTGTTCTTGCAATCCTCGATTTCTAGGGTTTTTTCTAGGGCTTTAGACTAGCTACCGTCCGTACAAAATGGATCATTGTCGAGTAAGGACTTATCCCTCATGTCTCGTGTGAGACGGCGCTGAAAATGGTCAACTGTGGGCTTCGGAAAAGTCGTGCGAAAGAGGAGGAAATCTCTCTCTGCAAAGCCTCCAAGTGGAAATGAGGTGGTTTTAGCCTACCTTGGATATCTATATCGGACTTCCTGAACCAAATTTCCCCAAATTCCCCCGTTAGTCCTACTAGGCCGTGAAATCTATGTTAGACTCAAAAATTTCCCTGATCAGATTCCTGTAGCTCATTCTGCAACAATTTTGCAAAAGTAGGCCTGGCGGCCTGATTTAGGCTTCCCGCTTCCATCTTCTGATTTTATTGAAAAATTTTATGCTTGTCCGCCTTGTATTTTTTATCACCATCGTGTCTTCCATTTTCCCATCTGAGCTTCCTTGCTATTTATTATTTTTTTTAATCTGTTTATTTGGAAAAATCAAAGAAAATAGCAAAATTCTCTCAAAAAGTAAAGTAAAAATCCAATAATTAATAAAATCCCTTGAAAAACACATCTTTATTGTTTTTTGTTGGATTTCTCTATTTTTAAGCCTCATTATCAACAACAATGATGAAAAATACCCAAAAAAAGACTATTTTTGATGATTTTCTGATAGTATACACACTATTTACACTCATCGGGGAGATATTATCTGTGAAATTTTCCTTGATGATGAATTATAAGGGCATTATTAGGTAATTTTGCAAAAAATCACACGTTAACGTGAAACTTTTTCCTCGCTCTTCAAACATTGCCATTAATTACTTAGTACTTAGTGCCCCTAGATGGCGTACTCCGGGACGACTGTGTGCATGGGTTGAACAATAGTGTCTATGCATAGCCATCATCCACTCTACCATGATATGAAGATCAATGCAATTCAAACCAATATGTTGTGCACGAGCTGGGTCTTGAGTAATTAACTCAAGGGTTTCCGATGTCGAGGTTTGCCGCCGCTGGTGTTTTCCAAAGAGTAAATCTTATAGTTTTTGTGCTCTCTGTTTGATTGTACCATCAGGATGCTTTAGCATGCTGATTGCTTGAGGTGTTGGTAGCACTTTTGACTGTTGTCGAGCTTTTTCTCGCCATTGGTAATTTGTTCTACGTGGTGCTGCATGGTGTGGTGGAGTCTGTTGAGACTTAACTCACCATTGCTTGATTGGTTATGCGGGTTGTGGAGAAGATAAGTGCTCCTTTTTCTTCCAAACCATTTTCATGTTAGATTTCTTGCTCGGAGATGCTCGTCTCTGTGTTAGAACCCTTGGAACCTTCTTTTGTTTTGTCGCTGAAGTTTTAGACACCCAGATCTCTATCGGTTTATCCTTTAGGTGTGCTTTTGGTACCCAAATTTTCCTGACTCCTTGCATGCTATATGTAGCATTTGATTTTTGAGGGGATGGAGAAGTTTGACTTTGTTGATTGGTCTGTTGAGGCTTCATTTAATTCCTCCTTGCTTGGTGCAATTGGAACAATGAGTTGCCCTCCTTTGGGTGATACCTATAGTCGATTCGTATCCCAATCTAGTCATGCTTTGTATGTACACATCCAGGGAATTCCAAGAATCATCGTCTCATTCATGTGTTCATCTGCTAAGCATACAAACTAATGAGGACATGAACATCCATGTACTATCACATTCAAGTTGACTACTCCCAATGTTGGAGTTGGGTTCTTGTTGCATCCTTTGATTGTCGCTATTCCTTCCGTCAATGCTTGACTTGTTGCCTTATTGTATGTGGAATAACTCACTGCATTTACTCTAGCTCCTATGTTGAACAAAGCATTGGTGCTATGATTGTTGAGATGTACTGTGATGCGCAGGTCCATTCCATCTAACCAGTTATTATCTGTTGTTGCGTCTTTAGGTAATTTCCATTGTCAATCATCTATTTCCAATGTGTTGATGGGAATCGGTATCTGTTGATTCTTGAGAGCAGCTTTCCACTTGAGTACCCGAAGCCTAGCTTCCTCTTGGGCTTCATCAATAAACTACTATCGTCTGATCTTACTTTGTTTGGCTGCATGCATTCTCTCTAGCAATTCATTGGTTAATGGCAAATTCTATTTCTTTAAACGACATCCACTAATCCAATTAGCCATTGGTTCACCATCTAAGGTCGACAATTGTACTGCTCCACTTGGAGATACATCTTTAATGATAAATGGTCTGTTTCATTTTTTATTAAACTTGGGAATGTGTTGCTTAAGGGAATAGACTAGAACTAAGTCCCCTTTCTTGAAGATTTTTGTGATTAAGTGGGAAATAAAAAAGCTGTTTTTGTTTTCGCTTTTGTGCATAGATATGAGCTACAACAGTTAGCCTTTGATCGTCTAGCTTTTCCAAATCTTCAAGTCTTTTTAACAATTCATGTCCAATCCACTCAAGATTTTGTGCTACCCTTAATGTCGGCAATAGAAATTCTATTGGCAGTATGGCATCAAGACCATAAACAAGGTTAAAGGGTGTAGCATTTAGAGTTGTTTTGAATGAAACTCGATAAGCCCATAGAGCAGCATGGAGATTCATTTCCCAGTGTGTCCTTCCTGAACTAACCACTTTAGTCAGCACCAAGATAAGAATTTTATTCGTATGCTCAGCTTGTCCGTTTGCTTGTGGGTGATAGGTAGTTGATTTGTTATGGATAACCATAAACTCATTAAGCAAATACTCTATTACCTCATTGAGAAATGAGTTCCCCGATCACTGACAATTTCTATTCGCAGTCCATATCTCATGAATACATACTCATATAAGAATGCAGCAGTGGTTCTGGCATCATTCTTTTGAGTTACTTTCGCCTCGGCCCACTTGGTCAAATAGTTTGTAGTAGCTACAATGATATATTGAGCTTGGGTTCTATAAGCAGGTGCCTGTATTGGTCCAACAAAATCTATACCCCATTTTGCGAAGTCTCTAGCCCCATCATTGGTCTTAAGGGCATGCTATCTACTCGTGTTGGAATTTTTGCTCATTGACAAGCATCACATCTTTGAACATATTCTTTGGCATCTCCAAAAAGTGTTGACCTCCAGCTAATCCAGCATGTGCTTGTTCTATAATCGGAATATACTCATTTTCATTTGCACAAAGACGCAAATGTTGATCTTTACCTCTTCGATACATTTGGTTCCCAATAAGAGCATAGTCTCTTGCTTCAGTTTCAATTGCTCTTTGACGACGTTTACTCATGAAATGTTTGGCTCAATAAGTAAGTAACCAAATAATTACTCCACTTAGGAACATGTGACATTTGAAACAATGTTACATGAGGAACGGGTGTTTGTTTTTGACATTGAGGGCAATCCTTTACAAAGATCTAACATCTCTCCTCATAGTCGGCCAAAATACTCCAAGTCTCAAGATTCATTGCATAGTTTGGTCTTCTGCAAACTGAAATCCTACTATGGTAACATGTGCTTAACTTAGGTACCGTTCTTTTTCTTCAGGGTTAATGCATAAGAGCAATATCCCGTCTTGATTTCTTTTGTATAGCCTTCCAGCTAGTAATTGATACATAGCCGATTGCTCAATTAATCTGATTGTGATAGGAAGTGGTATTTGTGAGTCCACTTGAGCTATCGTCATTAATGACACAATGTTTTCCAACCATCTAGGTATCATTTCCATGGAGAACAAATCGGCATCTAGTAGATCATCATCTACCCCTTTAGGTGATTCCCCTAAAACAATCCTTGACAAATGATCTGCTCGTTGATGTGTAGTGCCTTTATTACAACCACAGTGAAATCAAATTTGAGAAACTTTATGAACCATCTCACTATTCTCCCTGTGTTGCATGGCTTGTTGACCAAATACAACAAAGCTTGGTGGTCCACAAAGAGCACAAACTTGTTGGCTAATAGGTAATGCCTATACTTTTTAACGGTATAGATCATTCCTAGTCCTTCTCTTTCGGTGGTGGTGTAATTCTTTTCTGCCATGTTCAATTGTCAGCTAGTAAGTCAATTTTTCCATCTCCCGGTTGAGCTAGTATACAACCGATAGCAAAATTAGAAGCATCTACATGTACATGGAATACCTTATCCCAATCTCGTGCTTTCAATATTAGAGTTGAGGTGAGAGCTTGCTTAAGTTTCACGAAGGATTCTTCACATGCCTCGATCCACTCAAAGTGTGTAATCAAGCTATACATGGGTTTTACAATTATAGTGTACATGTAGATGAGCTATTGGTAATATCCACAATGTCACATGAAGGTTTGTACCCCCTTGACTATTGTTGGTCTAGGCAAATCAGCAATGACATGAATCTTCTCAATATCAGTAGCTATGCTGATTTTAGACACTATATGTCCAAGAATTTTTCCTTGTCTTCCCATGAATGTGCACTTTTCAGGATTTAAGCAAATCCTATAAAGTCTACATTTTTTGAATACCTTTTTGAGGTGTTCAAAATTATCAGCCCTGATTGATGAATGTACGCATAGATCATCCATATATACTTCTAATAATTTTCGAAGATACTCTTTGTAAGCATGGATCATCAACCTTTGAAACTTGTTTGGAGCATTAGTTAACCCATACGGCATAACCCAATAGGCAAATATACCCCATTCTATTGCAAAAGCAGTTTTGTGCTTATCTTTTGTGTCAACCAAAAGTTGATTGTATCCTGAAAAGCCGTCTAAGAAGATGTAAGCTTCTTTTCCTGCAACTTGTTCTAATACATTCTCAGTTATTGGAAGAGGAAAGTTGTGTCTAATGGTGGCTTCATTCACCTTTTTGAGATTAACACACACTCGTCATTTCCCATTCTTCTTGGGTACTAACACAATTGGAGACACCCAATCTGTGTGTTCAATTTCGTAAATGAATTTAGCTTTCTTTAGTTTTTCAATCTCTTCTTTGATCTTCGCTAGAATGTTTCGTTATACATGTATGGTCTCTGTCTACTTGGTTTCGCGTCATCTCTCATGGGTATGGTATGTTGACACATTTCTGGATCAATACCCTTGAGATCCTTGTAAGACCAAGCGAAGACATCTCGGTATTCCTTTAACAAGCTCAGCAAAAGCTTTTCTTCTTCTTCTATTAGGTCATTCGTCGCAATGTAAGCAGGCCTAGACTCTTCTCCTGGTTCAGCCAAGTCTACCCTTTTAGCGTTTTCAGGCCCTTCCTAAGATTCGCCTTGTTTTTGTAGTTCCCTAACAGGTTGTTCAATTCTGATTTTCCGATCTAAGACTTGGAGAGTATACTTTTTGTAATGGGATGGAACATGCATTACATCCTTACCATCTCCTTCCGTGGTTTCCATTTCCGTTGTGTATATCTCCTTTAGAGCTTTTTTCAACTCTTGATATTTCTTTTTCCGCTTGACTTTGGTCATGAGTGGTTTCTTATTCAGCGATTTTTCTTGAGTACCCTTTCTTGTTTTTCTCGATGTTTGAGACATTTTTGAGTTTTTGTTTGAAGGATATCTGCTAGTTATTTTTTCCTTGAGACAATCATTAGCATCTATCTGTATCAGGAATTGTGTTTTACTAGAGACTGATGGCATAGGTCGTGTTTTCACAATTTTGATGTTTCTCTTTGTCTATACCATTTTTTTCTTCTTGATTTCTGGTTTGGAAAGTCAAAAAACTTTTCCTCCCCTCCCTTTAAAAGTAACTTAGCTCTCGTATGCCTTTTTTCTGACCCCGAATCTTCTGAGGTAGCTGAGTGTTCATCTAACTCATCAGTTGCATCATAATAGAGGTATGAAAAGACTTGTTGAGCTTTCATTAAGTCCTTGGGTTCCTCATCTTTGTTTCAATGTTGAGGATTGACATCATTTGGATGGAAATTATGTCGTACCCATCCTCATTGCAATATTGAGTAGGCATAGACCTATTCACACATACATCCATTGTTGCTAAAATTTGAGTCCACTCAAATGGCTCAAATAAATGATTTGGAAAGGGTTCAGGTACGTAGGCTTTGTCAGTGCAGTATCTTTCTAGGATACATTCTTCTCGTCTTAAGCTTTCGTTTTCTGAAGCTCCCCACATCCAAAGAGGAGTGTCTTTGTTTAGCCAGGATGGGAGTTTAGTTTCAGTCGAAGAGACTGAATCAAACTCTTGGATGGGTGTTTTCAAGACATCTCTATAAGTGTGATCTTTTAGATTGACTCTCATTATAGATCCCACTTGCTTCAAGTACAGATAGTCGTTTCCCCAATCTTGGATAAGCTGTACCTGTCGCATGAAAGGTCTTCCCAATATGATTTCATAGTTGAGTTATTTCCCAAAGTCTACTATGGAAAATGTGTGTTGATATTCAATTCCACAGGAATTGACCATCATTTTTTCAAGTAGCCATAATGGTCTCTCAATGTGTCCGTCAGCCAACTGCAATTTCATTCGAGTTTGTCTAATGGTTGGCTGTCCCCAGGATTCCCATACTAATCTAGTGGATATGGCTATGCCAGCTCCACTATTCAGTATTGCCATGGTTTGAATGTCATTATATTTCACTGGGAGGGTGGTGTTTCCTTCTTCCCCTTCATAATATTCTCCGAATGTTTTCATGGGAACTGATCGAATCTCTTTGTTTTCCATTTCATTTTTCAATTCTCCCAACTTCTTCGAGATTAACCCCGCCTTCTCTAGGGTTTTCTGTAAATCATTCCACAAGTATGGTCTAAGTTTTAACAGTTCTCCCAAGGTAAGAGTGCATTGGATGGGTGTAGACATAATTGAATGAATGTAGTCTACTTCTAGGGCCTGTTGAGCTCTTTTTACTTGAGTGGTACGTCTTGCATACGATGGATTCATCTTCGTTATCTCCCAAGTAAGAAGGTAATGTTTTTAATGTCAATGCTTTTGATATTTCTAAAGATTTCGATCGGCAATCCCCGTACAAGGATTGTAAATCCATGTTTATATCAGAAGGTAGGTTATCCAACTAGACGTCCTCTATAGGAGCCAACTTTAGAGTTAGGCTCCCATCATTGATCTCTCTTACTTTTTTCCATAAGTGTCCTGGCATCTTCCGTGTCCAGCACTATAAGCTCTGGTTCATTTGTTTCAAGGTGGGGTTCTGTCACACATCGGATTTTGCTTTTTTTTCTTCTACCGCAAGCTCTTCAGGTTTTGCAATACTTTCAATCTTGGGTTTTTGTTTTTCCAACATTTCTTGCGTGATTCTTACCAAATTTTGATAAGCTTCCAGCTTAGCTGCTTCCATGTCTGTAGATGGATAATTTTTCCATTTATTTTCCATGTTCTAGCCTGCTTTAAGTCCTGCTTGGTAGGCTTCCAAGGCGGCATTACTAGGCTCAAAATTTTTATCAACAACCAGAATGGATCCTCCAGATTTCACGGTTGTTTCCTTGAATTCACTGCCATTTTCTTTCAACTTTTCCTGGGCTAGCTTCTTTGCTTTCTCTTCAATTTCAACCCGTTGTTTTTGTTTTCTCATCTCATATATTTTTCTTCTTCTCCTGTTGATTCTTTGAGAAGAAAATTTCATATTTTCTGAAAAAATCAATAGATATATAGATACGTAGATAAATATTGGTAGATATAATATAGATAGTGGATGGATAGAGAATATAGAAGGAGACACATAGTCATGTTGATAGATAAATATGTACATGGGTACCTATATATGCGTAAATTATTTATCGATTGGATATTTTATATATATATATATATATATATATATATATATATATATATATATATATATATATATATATATATATATGGGTGTGTGTATGTGCATGAGTGCATGTGTACGTATGTGTATACATATGTCCATATGTTTATCTTGTCATTGATTATCTATCTACTTATTATTATTTATCTATCCACTAACACGATATATTGAAGCTTCTATATTATATCTCACCAATAGACATTTGATTGCTTATACTTTCCAAATTTTCACTACTTAAACCACAACTAAAATAGAAATAATGATAGATTTATAATATAAACTAGGTAAACTGAAAATGGATGGACATATTTGATATAGGATATACAAATGTTATTATGAGATATAGGCAAATGTCTGCACAAATAGATGTATAGCCCATGAATTAAATAGAGAGATAGGAGGATAGTGGCTATTAGGCACATAATAAGTCAAAACATATAAATATAGAGTTTTGGATCATTTATCAATAATAAATAGGTGAATATATAGATAAACAGGGATATGATAAATAGATGGATACGTGAATACATCAATAGATAGGCTCAATATATATATATATATATATATATATATATATATATATATATATATATATATATAATATATATATATATATATATATATATATATATATATATATATATAATATATATATATATATATATATATATGTGGTAGCTTACTATTTATTGATAGATAGACCATGGATTACATGATTGACCAATCAATGTATATAATAAATTGTAGATAGGTAGGTCAACACATAGAAATAATTGACAATTATTAGGTGGATATGTATGTGTGTGTGTGGTATATATATATATACACACGGGTAGATAGGCTCAATATATATATTTGGTAGCTTACTATTTATTGATAGATAAACCCATTATACTTAGATAGATAGGCTCAATATATATGTTTGGTAGCTTACTAATTATTGATTCATAGACCCATTGATACATCATTGATGCAATGACAAATGCTTACATAAATATATGAATATTCTATAGTTAGAGAGATAAAGAGATTGCATAGATATAAAGAGAAAGGGATATATACATTTATGATGACATAGTATATATGTGTGTGTGTGTGTGTATGTGTGTGTGTCTTATGTGTGTAGGTATGCATGTATATGTGCATATATGAATGTTTTGGGATCATTTTATCGTTATTAGAAGTTGAGAACATAGACAAATACGTTGGTACATAGATAAATAGTGGATAGATAGAAAATGAAAGTGATACATATAATAAACTATAATTTTAAATATATAGATAGATCAAGAGTTATGTTTGCTAACATGTAATATATTTATAGATAGACCATTAGAAAGATAATAAAGAGAGAAACATGATATAGGCAAGTGAGTGTATATAGATACGTCAATATGCCGATAGATATATTCATCTAGATAGCTAAAGATTGATAGATATTATAGAGATAGAAGGAGACACATAGTCATGTTGATAGATAAATATGTAGATAGGTACTTATATAGACATAAACTAATAGAGATTATATATATTTATGTGTGTGTGTATGTGTGTGTATATATATGGGCTTGGTATGCACCTCTAATACCTATGTATATGCATATATTCATATATGTATTTTGCCACTAATTCTCTATCTACTAGTTACTATCTATCTATCCATTAACTCTCTATATTCATACCTCTATCTTATATATTATGATCTATAATGAATCTCACCCCAATAGACCTCTAACTACTCACACATTCTATTTGTTGATTAACCTATGTTGCCACTAATTCTCCATCTACTTCTCATTATGTATCTATCCACCACTATCTCTCTATATTTATGCTTCTATCTTATATAGTCCATGCATAGAGATATATAGAAAGTGGATGGATATCAAGAGAAAGGGATACATTTATAGTGAGATAAGAATATATAGATATATATGAGTGTGTGTGTGTGTGTGTGTGTCTGTGTGTGTGTATTAGATATGTGTTGGTATGCATGTATGTGTATATATATGAATGTTTTGGGATCATTTTATTGTTGAGAGAGAGAGAGAGAGCACATAAATAGAACCCCAAAGTGTGTAGAATACACACATGAGATGATGTATATATAGAGGGTACTTGGGTGCCATATATAAAGAAGCCATATATTGAGTAGCTTCACATATAAGCTCAACACCTCCTCTCAAATAAGGGTTGTTGAGATGTAGAGAGAAAGAGAGAGACGAGACAAGAGACACACCATATACGCTCCCAAAGACTGATTCATATTGAGGACAAGATACAAATATATAGGTGAGACCAAGTTGAGTAGAGTGAGCCATATATAGCTCCAACACCCCCACTCAAACAAAGGTCTCTAGCTTTGGATGAAAAAGCATTGGGGAGTTCAAGGGAAAAACCCAAGCCCCTATACAATGTGAAAATATGAACCAGCGATGATGATGTGAAAGTGAATTGTGCATCTATGTACAAATATTCAAGTGACTTAGAGATCACAATGTGCAAATGTGGAGTGTGCATAGTGCATGGTACCTAAAAGATTACAATGTCATATGTACAAAGCTATTACAATAGCAAAGAAGCTAATCTAGAAAGAGTGAGGTCGAAGCAACTCCAAGCTCCGAGCGCAAGAGGATGAAACGTGACTCGTTGAGGCCTTTGGTCAAAATGTCTGCAATCATCTGGTCACTTGGATAGTGTTCAACCATAATGGTTCCTTTGCGTACTTCATACCTGACATAATGATAATGGACAGCAAT
The DNA here is from genome assembly GCF_014529385.1 of Adiantum capillus-veneris. Taxonomy (NCBI): domain Eukaryota; kingdom Viridiplantae; phylum Streptophyta; class Polypodiopsida; order Polypodiales; family Pteridaceae; genus Adiantum; species Adiantum capillus-veneris. Next base: position 62,057,599 of record NC_140939.1, read on the forward strand.
GTGCTTTGACTTATTATGTTGAACATAGTCTTTTGCAAGACTAATAGCACTTTGGTTGTCACACCGCAAGGGTGTGCTAGAAAGAGGAGAGTGACCAATATCAACCAGCATTTGTCGAAGCCAAATCAACTCACGAGCTGCAAGTGATGCCGCAACATATTCTGACTCAGTCGTAGAAACTGCAACACAACGTTGTTTCTTGCTAGTCCAAGAAACAAGACAACCATTTATAAAGAAGCAATTTCCACTAGTAGATCGCATAGATAAATGTGAGCTTGCCCAGTCTGCATCTGTGTAACCCAAAAGAGAAAGAGATTGCATAGAATCCGATGTGAGTTGTCGTCGATAGACTAAACCAAAATCTGTAGTGCCTTTCAAGTATTTCAACACACGCTTTGCAGCAGACCAATGCTTAAGAGAAGGACATGCAAGATGTTGTCCAAGATAATTAGCAGCAAACAAAATATCAGGACGAGTGTTCATGCCAACAAACTGAAGACATCCAATCAAGTTAGCATAAGGTTGATTTGTGACAAGTTGACCGCCATTGTCAGAAGTGTTCTTCGTAGAGCTTGCAAGACAAGGTGTGTTGGCTGAATGTGCAGATTCCATACCAAATTTTTGAATAGTATCTGCAATAAACTTTGACTGTCGAAGGAATAAAATACCTTTTGTACGGTTCCGTTGGATTTGAATGCCAAGACACGAGTGAATCTCTCCAAGATCCACCATATCAAATGCAGAAGACAATAACTTTTTCACTTGCTGAAGAAATCCCAAATCATTGGAAACAAGGATGGTATCATCCACATAAAGAGCAAGAATCACAAAACTGCTACCTTGGCGTTTTATGTATAAGTTGGGGTCTGACGAGCAAGAGATGAATCCTTTAGAGGTGAGAAAAAGATCAAATTTTGTATACCAGGCTCGCGAAGCTTGTTTGAGACCATATAGTGCCTTATGGAGTTGAGCAACAAGGTCTTCTTTACCTGGAATAACAAACCCTTCTGGTTGTTCCATATAAATTTCCTCTTCCAAGTCACCATTAAGAAAAGCAGTTCGCACATCCATTTGATGAGCTTCTAAATCAAATTGAACAGCAAATGCCAATAAAACTCGAACACTTGTAATGCGAACAACTGGTGAAAAAGTCTCTTGATAATCAACACCAGCTACTTGGGAATAACCTTTTGCAACTAAACGCGCCTTGAACTTGTCAAAAGATCCATCTGCTTTTACTTTTGTCTTATACACCCACTTACATTTAATAGCTGTACGACCAGGAGATAATTCAGTTAGTATCCATGTACCTTTAGAGATAAGAGAATCGTACTCTGCTTCCATAGCCTCTTGCCATTGATCCTTTTGTGGTGAAGAAATAGCTTCATCATAAGTAACTGGATCTTCGGAAGTAGAAAAAGTATTATCAGCAATATCGTCATCATAAACATGACATGAGCCATGTTCAAAATCAATAGGAAGATCAACAAAAATATCAATATCATCATTGGCGACATTCGGAATGGATGGTTGTGAAGAGGAAAGTTGCTCTATAGGAAGAGTTTCATCTTCTGAAAGAAATGGAAAAGCTTGAAGCAATGATTTAGTATCATCAGAATCATCCATGGACCATGAGCCTCCCATAAGCTGTTCGTTAAAAGTAGCATCACGATTCACAATTACTTTCTTGGAGGAAGGGTCATAGAATTTGTAGCCTTGGGAAGTGTCAGAATATCCAATAAAAATAACTTTAAGACCAGGAGCATCAAGCTTTGTTCGTGTTTCTTTGGGAACATGAATATAAGCAATACATCCAAAGGTTCGAAAATGAGATACAGAAGGAATGTCACCTGTCCATGCTGTGATGGGTATCTTACCAGAGGGTGCAGTAGTAGGAAGATGATTCTGAATAAATACTGCTGTCAAAGTAGCTTCAGCCCAAAAAACACGAGATAAGCCAAAATGAATCAGCATACATCTTACAGCATTGAGAATAGTGCGATTCTTTCGTTCAGCAACACCGTTCTGTTGAGGCGAATATGGAATAGTGTGTTCATGATGAATTCCACTGTCAGCACAGTAACTCACAAACTCTCGAGAAACATATTCGCCTCCATTGTCACTACGAAGCTTCTTAAGGCGACGAGCAGTTTGAAGTTCGGCAGCCTTGTGGAATTGTTTGAAAACAGATAAGGCTTCAGATTTTTGTCTAAGTAGAAATACAGTCGTATACCTTGAGAAATCATCAATGAAAGTAATGAAGTAGCAATATTGTGATCTCGAAGAAGGTAGAGGTCCACATATATCAGTATGAACAAGATCCAATATGTCATGAGAATGAGTTGTATTTGAAAGAGGAAAGGGTTTGCGATTGTGTTTCCCAAGAGCACAAAATTCACAAATTCCCATATGAGGATGGGCTTTAAGATCCATGCCATGAACAAGATCACGACGTTGAAGATCAAGGAGTTTTGAGAAATCAGCATGAACAAAACGGTGATGCCATACTTTGCAATCATGATCACCTGGAGCAGTGACAACATTTGCTACAGCATCGTTGAGAGAGAGTTCAAACAAATTACCATTTCGAGGAGCAGTGGCTATAGTCTGTCCATCTTTCTCAATTCGGCATTTGGTATGATCAAATCCAACAAACAGACCAAGATCAACAAGTCTAGCAACTGAAAGAAGATTACGTTGAAGATCTGGTACATGTAATACTCCTCGCAAAATTCGAGTGGAAGAAGATAAGGTACCAAGATATAAGTCTCCAATACCCTTTACTTGACAAGTAGTATCATCGGCAAGATAAACAACACGTTGAACTGGGAGTGGATGATAGTTATGAAGCCACTTAGACTGATATGTCATATTTCCTGTAGCACCAGAATCGACAATAAAAAGTGATCCATCGCGTACATGAAGTATTCTGTCTGGAGCAACTGAACATAGGACACAGCTTGTTTCTGGTACAATGTTGTTTCGATGTTCAGTAGCATATGCTCTATTCCGATCTGTGTCGAATCGACGCTTATAGCACATATGAGTGGGATGATCAGATCGTCCACAATATTCACAAGAAGAAGAAGAAGAGTCTCTAGATAAACGTGGTTGTTTTGTGGTAATATTGTGTTCTTCATCATATTGACGTGCCCAACAATCATCTTCAGTATGGCCATTTCTGTTGCAGTAAGAACATTGCTTATTAGGAAATTTGAGACGAGAGAAAATATTACCGCGACGGCCACCTCTGCGGTTTCCTCGTTGAAATGGACGCCTTCGAGCATAAAAAGCCCGTTCCATCTGTTGTGACTCAGTCTCCTCGTGTGAAATCATAGCTGTTTCATGACTAGCATTACGACGTTCTTGACGTTGAGAGTATTCAATTAAAGACATGCAGGCTTGGTCGAAATCAAGACCATCTTTATTAGAGAGAATAGTAACAATGTTATCATAAGAAGAGTCCTTCACCGTATCAAGGAACAGGATCACCGGCAGCAGCAAGTTGATTTTGTGGAACAGGATCACCGGCAGCAGCAAGTTGATTAATAATAGATTTGAAAGATTCAATATGTCCCGTCATGGCAGTACCAACTTCATATTGTAACTTGTTAAGCAACCCTCTCAAATAAAGTATTTCTGTGACAGATTTCTTCTAAAAGTTTGCAATAAGGTACTTCCATACGTCGTGGGAAGTAGGCAGTTCGTACATATCAAGCAAAAGCGAATCAGTAAGAGCAGAAAGAATATACCGACGAGCTGCTTTATCACGTCGTTGCCAATCCATATAGGCAACATTCCAATCTTCAAATATAGGTCCTTCAGTGATAAGCACGTTATCATTATCCGTATCAACAGGCTGAGGCGGACAAACACGATTTCCAAGAACAACATCGGAGAGTTCATCGCCTTCAAGAATTAACAACATCTTTGCTTTCTAGCCTGGAAAACCTTGACCTTGGAAAGGAGGAACAGAACGCTGGCCAGAAGGAAAGCCGTTGACGAGAATATTCATAGCCATATCTTGTTGCGAGAAGACGTATAAGATAAGATCGCAGAATTTGCACACCATATATGGTGAAGGCCGCAATTGAGAATAAGAGAGATATGAGGACTGCGTTCTGTCAACGATAAACGTAAGAAGGATGCTCAAGGAACTTCCAAAATTGTAAGAGACGTCACCCAAAAACGGCAGGGTAAAGGAGACGTTAATAATAGAAGAGTCCTCAAAATAGAGTGGCGTGAGACGCGAGATTGACGGACACAATATGAATAGCAAAAAGCTAAATCTTCTCGAAAAAGTTAATGCCAAAATAAGAAAAACGATCGCGGACGCTTCACGAAGAAGTAGGACGAAGAAAGCTGCGTCAAGCTCAATTGCAGTAAAAACAGCATAACTTTCTGCTGCGAACTCCGATTGATGCAAACCTAGAACTCAAATCGAAGAGCTCGAGGAGACGAACAAGTTTTGGATGAAAAGTGCCATTGCGCTATGCTCCATTGCGCTTTTCCCGTTTCTCCAAATTTTGAGCAGAACAGCAAGAAAAATTGAGATGAAGTTCAGGGTGTCATGAACAAGAAAACGTAATCAACGATTAGATTGATTAGCAATAAAAGTCACACAAAACACTAATCATATTCTTCTTAACACAAAACAACCACAATTAACAAGAATCAATGCTCAAAAATAAAATTTGTAGCAATTTTTGAATCTTACATGCAAATTGCATACACATACCGTTTTGTCACTATGAATTGAATTAGCTTTGATACCATGTTGAGATGTAGAGAGAAAGAGAGAGACGAGACAAGAGACACACCATATACGCTCCCAAAGACTGATTCATATTGAGGACAAGATACAAATATATAGGTGAGACCAAGTTGAGTAGAGTGAGCCATATATAGCTCCAACAAGGGTCCCTAACTGTGGATGAAAAAACCCTTGGGGGACCAAGGGAAAAACCCAAAGCTCTATATACACCCACCGTTATATTATAAAAATCATTGAATATACAAATGTTCATGAGGAGCTATATCACTCCTTTTACAATGAATATTTTATGAGGAGCTACATCACTCCTTTTACAATGAATGTTTTATGAGGAGTTGCATTACTCCTATCCTATCAAATACAATAATGAATACAAAGGTTCAATAAAGACGTGTAAAGGCTGTCGATTAGCTCATAATCAAAAGTGTCTCCGTGAAGCTTGTCATCACTATTGCATCACCAAACATATCTTCATGTTGTCATCAATATGGCATCACCAAACATGTCTTCATAAATCTTTTATTGTCACCAAGTTTGTCTTCATGAAATCAATTCTTTGATCAATCCTACATAAAATTATTAGCATCGTTAGTGAAATAATTACGTTCACAATGCCATAAGAGATGGTTCGCGACGCCACTCTTTTGACGACATATATACGCACGACACCATATGTGGACATAAAGTATGAACATAAAAAGTACAAGATGCATGATACGTAATGCAAATGATATGTGCATATACTAGATAAAATGACATTTACCAACGTAGTGATATCAATGAGTATCATCAAAGTATTAACTAAATATCATCATGGTATCAACGAAAAGCATCATAGAATAATCATTGTATCAACGAAACAACATCATGATATCAACGAGAATAACCATGGTATCAACGAAACAACATCATGATATCACCGAGAATAACCATGGTATCAACGAAAAAACATCATGGTATCACAGAGAATAACCATGGTATCAACGAAACAACATCTTGATATCACCAAGAATAATCATTGTATCAACGAAACAACATCATGGCATCACCGAGAATAACCATGGTATCAATGAAACAACATCATGGTATCACCGAGAATAACCATGGTATCAACGAAAATCACCATGGAATCAACGAAATATCATCATGGCATCACCAAGAACAACCATGGTATCAATGAAATATCATCATCGCAACACCGAGAATAACCATGGTATCAATGAAATATCATCATGGTATCAATGAAAATCACCATGACCAAAGTACTAACAAAACATCATCATGGTACCATCAAAATCACTATGGTATCAATGAGAAATTATCAATAAAACGACATAAACTATATCTCTAGAAGAATAATTATACAAGAATCAATGAACGAGTATATCATATAACAAAAGATCATGTACCAAGAGTAGCTCGATAGAATTTGGACGATCATCAGTGGCTCGACTGAATCGGAACGATATGTAAGTGGCTTCTGTAGCAAAGTTACGGCGGTAACAAATATATGATTGATGAAGAAAAAATATAATTGAGAAGTTTTCAAGTATGAGAAAAATCAAAAGCAAAAAGTAAAATTTTGCTTTTCAAACATAGTCCGATACGATAACCCAAAATCGGTGCAGAATTTATAGAAACTTTCTTCTACAAAGTTGTAGACCACATCGATTCCGATGGCTCATGAGAATAGTTTCTGCAAAATCGTTCTCAATTAGGAGAAAAATCAAAAAACAAAAAACGAAAGTTGTTTTTCAATCATATATGCAATCGGCCAAAGATAACTCAAAATCGGTGCAGAATTTGGAAAAAAAAACTTTCTTTTGCAAAGTTATAGACGACATCGATTTTAGTGCCTTCGCGGGCTGTTTCTGCAAAATCATTCTCAATTATGAGAAAAATTTAAAACAAAAAGCGAAAGTTTCTTTTCAGACATGTACGCAGTTTGCCAATGATAACTCAAAATCGGTGTAGAATTTGGAAAAATTTTCTTATGCAAAGTTGTAGACCACATCGATTTAGATGCCTACAGTGGCTAGTTTCTGCAAAATCGTTTTCAATCAGGAGAAAAATTAAAAACAAAAAACAAAGTTGCTTTTTAGGCATGTACGCGGTCTGCGAAGGATAACTCAAAATCGGTGCAGAATTTGAAAAAACTTTTTTCTTCAAAGTTGTAGACAACATTAATTTCAATACCTATAGCGGGTAGTTTCTGCAAAAAAAATTCAATTAAGAGAAAAACTAAAAACTTAAAATGAAAGTTGCTTTTCAGGTATGTACTTAGTCCGCCGAACGATAACTCAAAATCGGTGTAGAATTTGAAAAAACTTTCTTCTGCAAAGTTGTAGACCACATTGATTCCAGTCTCTTTGACGGGTAGTTTCTGCAAAATTATTTTCAATCAGGAGAAAACTCAAAAACAAAATCATACTGCTCTAATACCATGTTGAGAGAGAAGGAGAGAGAGTACAGAAATAGAACCCCAAAGTGTGTAGAATACACACATGAGATGATGTATATATAGAGGGGACATGGGTGCCATATATAAAGAAGCCATATATTGAGTAACTTCACATATAAGCTCAACATTTATCGTGTTAGAAGATGAATACATAGACAAATACGTTGATACATGGATAAATAATGGATAGATAAAGAATGAAAATGATATGTATAATAAACTATAATGATAAATGTATAAATAGGTCAATATATATGTTTTGTAACATGTAATTAATTCATAGATAGACGATTAGATAGATAATGGAGAGAAACATCATATAGGCAAGAAAGTCATGTATAGAGATAGGTCACATTGATAGATATGTTAATCTACATAGCTCAAGATTGATAGATATTATAGAGATAATAGATGGATAGAGATAGAAGGAGACACATAGACATGTTGATAGATAAATATGTAGATAGATACTTATATAGACATAATATGTGTGTGTGTGTGTGTGTGTGTGTGTGTCTATATATTTACAGCCAGTCTCTCTATAATTAGCCTTCTATCTTTTTTAGTCTATGCATAGAGAGATCAAGAGAGTGGATGGATATAAAGAGAAGGGATGCATTTATAATGACATAAGAATATATATATATATATATATATATATATATCATGTGTGTGTGTATGTTTATGTATACCTTATGTGTGTGAGTATGCATATATGTGTGTATATATGAATGTTTTGGGATCATTTTATCATGTTAGAAGGTGATTACATGATGGACAAGTACATTGATACATAGATAAGTAGTGGATAGGTAGAAAATGAAAGTGATACATATAAACTATAATGATAAACATATAGATAGGTCAATATATATATTTGCAAACATGTAATATATTCATAGATGGACCATTAGATAGTTAATAGAGAGAGAATCATGATATAAAAAGGTCAGTGTATAGAGATAGGTCAATATGCCAATAGATATATTCATTTACAAAGCTAAAGATTGATACATATTATTCATGGATAGACCATTACATGGATAACAGAGAGAGAAAGAGAGAGAGGCATGTAGACATTATAATACATGAAACACGCAAGTCAATAGATATTTATATATAGGGAGTATATAGAGAAGGTCGACATGTCAATAGATATGTAGATACATAGATAAATATTGGTAGATATAATGTAGATAGTGGATGGATAGAGATAGAAGGAGACACATAGTCATGTTGATAGATAAATATGTAGATGGTTACTTATATAGGCGTAGATTATTTGTCAATTGGATATTATATATATATATATATATATATATATACATGGGTGTGTGTGTATGTGCATGAGTGCATGTATATGTATGTGTATACATATGTCCATATGTTTATCTTGTCACTGATTATCTTTCTACTTATTATTATCTACCTATCCACTAACACTCTATATTCATGCTTCTATATTATATATTATCTATCTCTCTCATCATTAGACCTTTGATTGCTTATACTTTCCATTTTTTCACTAATAAACCTCGACATGTATAGAGATAGGTCACGATAGATATATTCATCTACATAGCTAAAGATTGATAGATATTATAGAGATAGCAGATGGATAGAGATAGAAGAAGACACATAGTGATGTTGATAGATAAATATGTAGATAGGTACTTATGTAGACATAAATTAATAGACATATTATATGTGTGTGTGTGTGTGTGTATATATGAAAGGGCTATGTATGTGCATGTATACCTATGTATGTGCATGCATATCTATCTTATATCTGTAGGTATGCAGGTATGTGTGCATATATGAATGTTTTGGGATAATTTTATCGTTATTAGAAGCTAAAAACATAGACAAGTATGTGTGTGTTTAGGTATGCATGTATGTATGCATATATGAATGTTTTGGGATCATTTTATCATTATTAGAAGCTGTTTTCATAGACAAATATGTTGATACATAGATAAATAGTGGATAGATAAAAAATGAAAGTGATACATATAATAAACTATAATGATAAATACATCTGTTTGCTATCATGTAATATATTCGTAGATAGACCATTAGATAGATAATAGAGAGAGAAACATGATATAGGCAAGTGAGTGTATAGAGATAGGTAAATATGCCCATCAGTGTTCTAGTGTAAAAACCTAAAAAAGTAACCTAATTTTCTAAATTTTCCTCTTGGCAAATTCAAGGAAAGGCATTTTGTATGTTTGCGAAAATGATTTTTCCCGAACACTAATGCGGATAGATATATTCATCTATGTAGCTAAATATTGATAGATGTAAAAGAGATAGGAGATGGATAGAGATAGAAGGAGACACATAGTCATGTTGATAGATAAATATGTAGATAGGTACTTACATAGACATAAATCAATATAATGTATATATATATATATATATATACACTATGTATGCGCATGTATACCTATACAGAAAAAGGGAGTTTCTTGCACGTGTCATATGATTAAGAGCATAGTATGTATATATATATACATATATATATATATATATATATATATATATATATATATATAGAGAGAGAGAGAGAGAGAGAGAGAGATTATTTATCTTTTGGGGAGTGTTTTCAACAAGAATTCTTGATTGTGAAATCTAAAGTCTATAAAGTTTCTCCCATACAGCTGTCAAACCAGGGCTCATGAAAAAATTCTTCCTAAAGAAAGAACTTTAAACATAATTTCAACGTGTTGGAATTGCAAAGTATAACTGGCTAGTTTATGAGCTTGCAAAACTCTATGCGAGAGAGGTCCCTGAGGCTATAAATAAAGAAATCAAAATTTATTAGGACTTAAAAAAAGGGTTTGGAAGCACTTAATCTCTCTCTCTCTCTCTCTCTCTCTCTACTCCCTTTTGAAGGTGTTAGTACATAGTTTTAATTTAACTGGCACAGGGCGGCTAAGCTAAGACACACTTTCCCTGAACATTGCGGGCACCTTCTAATGTTAACAAAAAATCCTGGTTTGTCTGATAAAAAACGAGCCTTTAGAATTTGGCTAGGAAAATATTTTGGCAAGCCTTGTCCCTTCCCTTTCTTCCCTTCGTACATGTATGGCATTGATGAGCAAAATTCGTTTAGAACTCCCGCCCTTAGAATCCAAGCTCCCTCCCTCACTCGCTTTTAGGGCTCCAAGTACTCTGCAGGAATATAATGTCAATGTGGTATGGCAGATTGCTAAAGTTGAGGTTGTAGTGTACGACACTAAAACTCCTAAATTACCACATTGTATTTTCAAATATAGGTCCGCCAAAATTCACTGCCCCCCTCTCAGTGGTTTGAATTGTACCATGCACGAATTCACTCGCATCCCCTTCTCTACTTGATAGCACTCCGTCTCCCATGTCTACTCAGACAACTGAATGTATCTCCCCCCCCCCCCCCCCCCCCCCCCCCCCCCCCCCCCCAAACCCCTCACACATAGGCACCAATTACCACCACCACCACCTTCAACTTATTAACGGTTGGATTAAGTGGAAAGACAAGTACATAAAGGAGGGGCATTGAGCTGCTGTCAATGGCTAGTATTGGAAGGCCCAAGGGAAATCAACACATCTTGTTACTGGCCGGCACTATGAGCGGAGAAGCATCAAGAGTTTGGAGGAAAACCAGTCTAGGTAACCTCAAATTTTTACTCTGATTTCCATCACATAATGGGCGCACCGTTACTGTGAATTTTGTTTAAACTGATACATATTCCCCATGAGGTTGCATAAGTAGAGATTGACAACCTTTGATGCACACTAATCCATCCACATTCACACATACATGCATACCTACACACATAAGATACACACATCCCATGCACATAATTAATGCTCATTAGTCATCTTTGGAATAGATGGTGTGCCATTAGGTTTGGAAGACGTACTGGTATAGGACTTTTGGGCGTGTGTTGAAATTTGGGTACCATACTGCCTTACCATTCAAAAAGAACTTCTGATTGTTACCGGTTGGTCATCATCTGATCTACTATGCATGAATTTCTAAAGAGAGTGGGTGTCTCAATAGTATGTTCTTACTGACCTAAAGTTGGTCGATGATAGAATGGCTTGTGTGCTCTTATCTTTCTTAGGATAGGAGAGATCAATCTACCCCCGAAGTGGTAGATATGAGCAATATGAGAAGGGATGGGGGTAGTGAGCATCAGCTATGTTGTCTATCTTTTGAAGTGTTTTTGCCTTCATGGTTTGATCTTTGATTTGCTATCCCTGGCCAATCCACTAGGGACAATAATATTCACAAGTAGTCTAAGGTTAGAATGTGTGCTGCTTGAACAAAAAATATCTAAATAAGTTTTGTATTGCTAGTTTTGTGAAATGTCTTATGAAATGACCAATTGTTTGTCTTCATATGTAGAGGTAGAGGGAAAAATCTTGGTGTTTTATTTATAGGTGTCCTGCATGCAAATGAACTTTTGTTGGGACCGGCCAGCTTAAACATATTTGGAGGGTTAAGTGTGTGTGCCAAGGTGAAACCTTGTTCATATTCATGTGTTGATGTATTTGCTGAAAACGATAAATTAAATCAAAGATAACCAAACCAGAGCTTTGTGTAAGTTAAGTAAGCAGTTAAAAAAGTGCACTTAATAGTCTTTTGAAACAAGAAAATCTGGGCGTGTTTGTCATCTTGATTAGCACGTCTCTTCTCCTTGGTTTGCACACTAATCCATCCACATTCGCATCCAACCACCGCATAATGCGTTTATTTTGATATTTTCCAAAAATCATGGATGAGGCAATATCCCTTCCCATCCCTGCCTCTTTAGATTCACCCGCGAGCTACTTTTGGAGTTTCGGTGAGTAATTGTTGTCCGTTTGTGTATTTCATCATATCCACACGATCAGAGCGAGTACAGCTACACATTAGGGACTTAAGTTTTCGAAAATGTCGCCCTGCAAAAACCGGCCAGACATCCTACGCGTTTTCTGCACGGAGGGTATTGGGTAGGTTTTTTTGGTCACGGACCTTAGGGAGAGTGGCCTATTGGTGTTGATAGGATATCCCTCAAGTTTCGTAACGTCTCGAGAACGTCTAATGGGATTTTGGCTTGCGGTAGCATCATAGGAGACTCTTACATTCACAGAACCGATGGCATGTAGATTTGATATCTCTGTAGGAAGTAGTCATTAGTCGGTCGAGTAGAGGTTGACACCCTTTGCTTGCTTCCAAGCGTGTGCGGGTCGAGCTATGTCCTCAGTTGACATTATATGTTAGGTGAGTTCTCGCTATGCTGACGTCCGTCGCGGCGTATCCGTCCAACATTGGTGCCGTTGCCGGGGACGAGGGCCCTAAGTAGGTGACCGAGACTAGTCCTTGAGGATAGAGGTTCCTCTGGCTTGCCAGATAGGATCAGAGGGTGGTGGACTCTCCAGGTCTTAGGAGGAGTCTAGGGAGCATGTGTCTGGCCTAGATCCTTCGTCTTAGGTAGTATTAGGTAGTAGTAGGTTGTGGTGTAGAGAGTAGGAGTTGGAGTGGTAGATGTGGTGGTAGGCTGACTTGAGAGTCCGTGTGAGGCTAGGAAGCAACCAAGACATCAAAATCACCATCTCACATGATGATTAGGAGTAGGGTAAGTAGGATATCTTGATTACTGATCTAGAGTACTTTACGCATGTATTATTTGCTATTAGGCTCATCAAATAAGTGGAAAACACTAAGTAGGAAAGATGGTAAATTGTGTTTGAAAGCTGATTTGAAGTCCAAAAGTTTCTATGACTATTGCTGAGAGCTTTGCAGAGCATAGGGAGTACTACTGCTAGAAACAATTTTCATTTTAAGACAGTAGACATCCTACGCGTAGGATGTCTCTAGGGCACTTTTAGCAAGAAATTTGGGAAAACTGAGGTTACCAGTGGGTTCAGAGGGTAGGTTGTACCCTAGTAACATATTGACTTGAGTGTTTTTCCTTATTTTTGTTCACCAAAAGCCAAAAGGCGGAGTCAAAAAACGTAAATTTCAGAAAAAGCTTAAAATTGAGTGACTTTTGCATGTTTTTGCAATTGTGAATCATACTTGCACTTGATGAGAGCATAAGGAAGCCTCAGAGACACTTCAATTTGAAAAAATAACCAGTAGACATCCTACGTGTAGGATGTCTACAGGGTGATCTGGGCACTTTTTGGAAAATCTGAGGTTACGAGTGTGATTAGAAGGTAGGTTCTACCCTATTTTCACCTGGAAAGTGGAAATTTGACCAAATTTTGACAGATCAAAGCCAAAAGACGAGAATTGCCAGACATCCTACCCAAATTGACTAGGGGAATCTTTGGTCCAAGTTTGGGTTCCATTTCAGCAAAAAAACATCCTACGCGTAGGATGTCTACTGCATAATTCTGAAACCAAAAATCTACTATGACCATACCATGCTGTCATATAGCCTTAGATAAGCCTCCTACACAAATTTGGTCCAATTTGGAGTTGATTTGACTTGGGAATTCATAAGAACAGACATCAGGCTTTTGGAACAAATTCTTGATCATTTGACCAACCTATAGGTGTCGGAATCAAAAAGTAGAAATAGCTATGAGTTTAAAACATCAAGGGGCACCTACAGTGCAACTTTGCGCTGAAACAGAGCAAAAAGACATCCTACGCGTAGGATGTCTCCAGGTTCATAAAGTGATCAAAATTTTACTATAGCCATATAGGGAGGTTCTAAGTGTCTCAAGGATTCCATAACTTTTTTCAAAAGTGAATTTGGACCTTGTTTGGCCTATTTACCAAGCAAAGACAAGAATTGTCAGACATCCTACTCTTGGACTGCACTAGAAGCTTATGCAACCCAAATCTTGACCTATTGGCATCCAAATTCAATTTTGAGCATACCATTGGGTTGTTGAGCACTAGGAGAATCTTGGGATCAAGTTTGGACAACATCTAAGCAGTTAGACATCCTACGCGTAGTATGTCTCCAGCTTGATTTATGACTCCAAACCAACTTATGAGCACACCACTGTGATCAACACATCAAGGAGAAGCTGGGGTGAAAATTTCAAGTCATTTTGAGGAAAAATACATCCTACACATAGGATGTCTCAAGGCCATTTTTAGGTCCAAATGAAATTCTAAGTATACCATTGTGTTGCTGGACTTAAGGGGAGTCTCTGGACCAAATTTTGTTAAATTCTGAGCATATAGACATCCTACGCGTAGGATGTCTCCAAGCCAGTTTTAGGGACCAACTGTAATTTTGATTATACAAGGGTGTTCCCCGTGTCTCAAGGATTCCATAACTTTTTTCAAATTTGAATTTGGACTCATTTTGACCATTTTAAAGTGCATTTCACTGTTTTGGCCATAACTTTCACAAACGGTATCAGATAGGAAAAGTTTTTAAATCAAAACGTAGACTGAGAGCAACTCTACAGATCTTAGAGCAAAACATGAACTAAATGTATGCCAACGACAACCATTTGATTCAATTTAAAAAAAAACATCGTTTAAGGCCTCAAAATGCATCCGGAAGTCGGGTGTGTCTAAAACCGACAGTTCGAAAGAATTGTGAGAAAAAGGTCACGGTTTTGAAGACTGCTAAGTTAGCAGATTGAAATTATCTTTTGGGAAAACCATTGGTCACCCGCGGGAAGGTGTAAAGGTTAACTACGGCCTAGTGTAAAATTTAAGTATCCATACACAAATCTCGTAGCAGTAAGACCATACACAAGGACTCTTGATTTTGCAACAACAGTGGCAAGTTTTGGAGAACTTTAACACAATATTTTTTCTAGCAAATCAGAGCGACTTGTGCATAATTCTCTTCTGCTAGCTTAAGTTTAGCTCAGCTAAAAGCGAACTTGAAAGTCACTTCCGAGCCCACGGAACAAGTGTGGCCGTCAAAGGCACAGCAAGAATTTTTGCATTCATTGTGAAAAAGTTTGCCTGCTAAATAGAATTTTGCAAATTGTGTGCTAAAGTGAACATAGGTTTGCTCGACTCAAGAATCGCTACGAAGGGAGCAGTCGTTGCAGTATAGTGGTAAGTTGCATAACTTATCACATTGCTTCTACTAGATCAAGGCCTCAGAAAAAGCTCTAGGCAAAGCAAGCAGCCAGACAAGCCAGTATCAGCCTTGGCAAGGAAGGGAGCTAAGAAGTTCAAGCAAAGCCCAGTTCAAAAAACTCAGAGATTAGGAAATCCACAAAAGCTGAAGGACCTCAAGCGGAAAAAAAAAAAACCGACACAAGGGTGCTAATAATTTTTATTAGCATTGCGGCAAGCAATTAGAGCTATCACTGAACAGGTACAACAAGGGAGTCAAGACGAAAGGAATGGCGTCTCAAAGGAATCAGACCTGTCAAGACGAAGCTTCAAGTACATCCAATGAAATTACAAGAGAGAAAATTTGGATCTATCTGATTGGCCACTACAAAGGACTGCCATGCTATGAGGATGTCAATCAGAATTTGTACATCAAGACAAAGAAAGATACAGAGAAAACTCAGACATCTCAATATGTGGAAGTTGAAACAGTGAAGAATGTACTACACCCACATCCATATTTCATGGAAGACTATCTGGGATCAATTTACATGAGGCACGAAAAATACATCGACAATGAGATAGAAATGTTGTACAAAGATCAACTTACAGATATCTACACATATCCTCCAAGTAGTTTTCTGTACAAAGCACAAGATGGAAAACGGAAAATTGGTACCCTCTATGGAGATCAAGACGGTCGATACTACAGGGTTGTCACAAGTCATGAAGTTCCTGTAGAAAACAATCATTATTTTGCAGCAGAAGCATTTGGCTCAAGAGGAGAAGACTACATGTCTAAAGGTGGTAATGTATACCATCTCGTCATGGGTTTACCTCTAACTACGCACCTGGAAGAATTGACACCTACAACTGTCACTACACAAATGAGTGACACACCACATGCCACACAACAAGGCACAACACAAGACACCACATGGAAAGACACGGCACAGGTCTCATGCACCACACCAACACAAGACAAAGCACAAACACACCAAATTGCACAAATAGGGAATACGCCAGAAGTACCAGCTATGAAGATAGCACAACTTCAAAAAGAACTAGCTCTGTCTCAAGAGCTACTTAACAAAGCACAACAAGTCATATCATTAGGCATTTAACAGATGCCAACATCAGATATGAAACCCTCTCGGATTGGGGGAGTTCAAACTCAACAAAGAGACCCTATATATTCAAGAGTGGGATTAAGAAGTCCAGTTTTACAAGAAGCAGTGTCCTTTTCAGTAGCCCAAGTGGAATTTCAAGAAGCATTGGAAGATGCCGATCCGGAGGAGAGACCACGGGAAATTCACAATGCCCAATGTAAAAGGTCAGGTCAAGATGTCATCATGGTCGACAAATACGATAGGCACTATGAAATAGCCGATGTGAAAAATATGGATGAGTTTAGCAATTGTTGACAACCTGTAAGTCACATACTTGGACCCTGTCCAAAAGCACCATCAAGGGAAATGAAAAACAAAGATTCAGTTCGATCTTCACCCTCGGAAGAGAACTCGCCAAAATCAACTCGGAAACATAGCCCTAAGGCTATGCAGAAGCCCCACGTCAAAGACCATATACTGATGGAAGAATTAGCATTACAACTGCTAGAAAGCATGGATAGTGATTTGATTTTGTATGCAAGCAATGATGGAAGCTATTTTCAGCTTCTCAAGGACTAGACGATGAAGGATAAAGAGACAAAGCCAGTGGATACACCTAAGTCAGACATCGTAATCTACAGGTTCATGCATGCAAAGAAGAGGTCGTATCTGTATCTAGATACCACAGGAAACCATTATCAGTAGTATTATGGAGAGCTGCCTTGTCCAAAGGGTGCACATGTTGAGATAACAACATATTGCGACCTATGTGCCATTGGTCATTTAGTGAAGGACTGCCCAGCAAAGCTCTACATGGAAAAGAAGAAGCAACAAGCCAAAAGCAAAGTTCAGATAGTGACAACAAGGGAACAGAAGCAAGAATCCCCAAGAAGATCTCCAAAAAATAAGCAGATCTTGTCGTAGAGCACAAAAGATAGGCTCAAGACACAGTTGCTTAAATTCAAGGGTGTCAACAACATTATCATAGAGAATCAGGCTTTCAAAAAATATCAATTGAATCAGCTGATTCAAGATCATTTAAGGAACCTCAATTTCATTTCAAAGAAGAAAAGTCACCATTGAATGACCTTCAAGTGCTAGAAGAAGTAAATACTGACAGAGAGCTTCTGAAATCGAGAATCAAGGCGTCACAGTCAAAAACTAGCAATGAACACCAACAAGAAGCTACAATAGAAGATAGTAAGCATTTGGGACATGCTACAACCAGTCAAATGACAAAGAAGTTCAACATACAAGAGGATGACAAAGCCTTCAAGGCACAAAAGTCCAAGAAAAGTACCGAAAGCAACGAGGACATCAGCTACTTGGCAGCCAACAAGAAGATTAAATTCTCGTTGGATGTGTATGAGAAACTGAAATTCAACTTTACAGCAGAGATAGACTGCACTGCCAGGACTAATGTCGTGTCTTATGGGCTGTGGTTACTTCTAGGTAACCCAGAACTGTATGAAATTCAGGTACAAGTTCCTATATCACATGGAATAGTTGTCACAAGTTTAGGGATTGCAAAAGCTACCCTTAAACTACGGTCAAAGGTAATCAAAGACAAATTCCTAGTGGTGGATTCATAAAAAATGAGTACACATTTGATTTTGTCCAAGAAATGGGCAAAGTCAGTTGAAGAAGAACCCGGATTTTCAACAATGGTCATCACGACTAGCTCTCAAGAATGCCAACCTACGACCGGTTGAATGTACAAATGTTCATGAGGAGCTACATCACTCCTTTTACAATAATGTTTTTAAAGGAATTACATTACTCCTATCCTATCAAATACAATAATGAATACAAATGTTCAATAAAGATGTGTAAAGGCTATCGATTAGCTCGTAATCAGAAGTGTCTCCGTGAATCTGATGTGTACCTTGTCATCACTATCGCATCACCAAACATATCCTCATGTTGTCGTCAATATGGCATCACAAAATATTTCTTCATAAATGTTTTATTGTCACCAAGTTTTTCTTCATGAAATCAATTCTTTGATCAATCCTACATAGATCATAGACTCAAGAAACATAGTCATGAAGATTAGTAGCATCGTTAGTGAAATAATTACGTTCACAATGCCATAAGAGATGGTTCGCGACTCCACTCTTTTGAGGACATATATACATACGACACATATGTGGACATAAAGTATGAACATAAAAAGTACAATATGCATGATACATGATGCAAATGACATGTGTATATACTACATAAAACGACATTTATCAACGTAGTGATATCAATGAGTATCATTAAAGTATTAACAAAATATCATCATTGTATCAATAAAAATGAATAAATCATCTTAGTATCAACAAAAAATATCATAGAATAATCATTGTATAAACAAAACAACATCATGGTATCACCGAGAATAACCATGGTATCAATGAAAGAACATCATGATATCAATGAGAAAAACCATGGTATCAACAAAAAAACATCCTAATATCACCGAGAATAAACATGGTATCAACGAAACAACATCATGATATCACCGAGAATAACCATGGTATCAACAAAAAACATCATGGTATCACCGAGAACAACCATGGTATACGAAACAACATCATGATATTACCAAGAATAATCATTGTATCAACGAAACAACATAATGGCATCACCGAGAATGACCATGGTATGAACGAAACAACATCATGGTATCACCGAGAATAATCATGGTATCAACGAAAAATTACCATGAAATCAACGAAATATCATCATGGCATCACCGAGAATAACCATGGTATCAACGAAATATCATCATGGCATCACCATGGTATCCAATGAAATATTATCATGGTATCAACGAAAATCACCATGACCAAAGTACTAACAAAACATCATCATGGTACCATCAAAATCACTATGGTATCAACAGCGAGAAATTATGAAAAACGACGTAAACTATATCTCTATAAGAATAATTATACGAGAATCAATGAACGAGTATATCGTATAACAAAAGATCATGTACCAATAGTAGCTCGATAGAATTTGGACGATCATCAACGGCTCGACTGAATCGGAACGATATGTAACTGGCTTCTGCAGGAAAGTTACGTCAGTAACAAAGATATGATTGATGAAGAAAAAATAGAATTGAGAAGTCTTCAATTATGAGGAAAATCAAAAGCAACAAGTAAAATTTTGCTTTTCAAACATATTCGCTGTCCGATACGATAACCCAAAATCTATGCACAATTTAGAGAAACTTTCTTCTGCAAAGTTGTAGACCACATCGATTCCAATGGCTCATACGATAGTTTCTACAAAATTGTTCTCAATTAGGAGAAAAATCAAAAAACAAAAAACGAAAGTTGCTTTTCAGGCATGTACGCAATCCATTAACGATAACCCAAAATCAGTGCAGAATTTGAAAAAACTTTCTTCTGCAAAGTTGTAGGCCACATCGATTCCGGTGCTTTCCCTTGATAAGTTTCTGCAAAATCGTTTTCGATTAAGAGAAAAATCAAAAACATAAAGCGAAAGTTGCTTTTCTGGTATGTATGCAGTGCGCGAACGATAACTCAAAATTGGTGCAGAATTCTAAAAAACTTTCTGTTGCAAATTTGTAGACCACATCGATTTCAGTGCCATGCTCAAGCAGTTTTTGCAAAATCATTTTCAATTAGCAGAAAAAAAAAAACAAAAAATGATAGTTGCTTTTCACCTATGTACACAGTCCGCGAACGATAACTCAAAATCAGTGCAGAATTGGAAAAAACCTTCTTCTGCAAAGTTCTAGAGGAAATCGATTCCGGTGCCTCAAATGGGTAGTTTCTGCAAAATCGTTCTCAATTAGCAGAAAAATCAAAAACAAAAAGCGACTTGTTTTTCAGGTATGTACGTAGTCCGCGAACGATAACTAAAAATCGGTGCAGAATTTGAAAAAACTTCATTCTGCAAAGTTGTAGACCACATCGGATCTGGTGACTCTCGAGGGTAGTTTTTGCAAAATCATTTTTTATCAGGAAAAAAATAGAAAACAAAAACGTACTGCTCTGATACCATGTTGAGAGAGAAGGAGAGAGTACAAAAATAGAACCCCAAAGTGTGTAGAATACACACATGAGATGATGTATATATAGAGGGGACCTGGGTGCCATATATAGAGAAGCCATATATTGAGTAGCTTCACATATAAGCTCAACTCTGGTGAAATTTTTTTCCATGTGGTTCCCTTGTGGACATCGGTTATCATGAAAAAAAAAAAACATCTCCTTGTAAAATAATAACATGATTAATTTGCACAAGCATGAATGGGGATATATCATAACTTAAAAAGTAAAAAGAAAATTTACCAATTGTATGTTATGGATTAATTTGCCTCCGCTCTACAAGGGATAAAGACAAGGTCCAAACAACTTCTTAGCCAAGCAACTTGCACCTCCCATACATCATAGTGTTGTATGTTTGTTGATTTAATAAAAACACCAACACTGAATTGGATCACATCATTATCAAACAAAGGGGTTTCAATGTACTCCTTTATGTCTCCTTGTTCCATATTGTAGCGCCATGCTACAAGTTGAGGAGGTAGGTCATGGATGGTTCCATATAGCTCAATATGATAACCCAATTTCTCCTTACACAAGGAGCACACTTCAATAGGGGCATATAACTATCGGGATCGAATATCGAGGTGTGCAATGCTAGCTTCACTCTCCAAACTAGTATGGTCCATCTTTTTAGTTTTTGTAACTCCAGTGGGGTTGGAGGAGCACTGCTTTTTTGGATTTCTTTGATAGTGACACCACTCCATTACTTTTAAGTAAACATCACTAGCGTTCCATAAAATGGTTGTTTTCCCAAAATGCAAGGGCTCTAGCATGTACAACTGTGCATTAATAAAGTTGTGGATGTGGTTTTCTTCATCCTATGGGTGCGTAGATTAATGTAAGCAAATTCAACCCGCGCATTGAGCCATGGTTGCACCAATTTTGGATTAGAGCCATGCTTCAATTGTAAGAGGCATGTTAGTTCTTATAGAGCCTCTCGAGTAAGGCTTTACCTTTCAAAGGAAACAAGTGAGCAACTATCGTTGGCCAAAAGATGCGCTCATAGGTTACCAGTAGAGAATCCGGATGCATGTGAGCATTGTAGTTGAAAAACCTTGGCATTCCCCTTTCAAGAGCAAGGGTGTTGAACTTCATGTTTGGAGCGCCATTGATGCTTATGCTTGTGGTTGACCTTTCTCCATGGGCGGCCATGCTTGCTTGATTAGCCTCATGAACCCTACACAGAACAAGAAACACATTGAGCATAAAGTAAAGTTCAAACATTTAAAAATCATTCAAAATCAAAAGCTAACTCTTTATCTCTTTGTCTCTCTCTCTCTCTCTCTCTCTCTCTCTCTCTCTCTCTCTCTCTTTGTGGGAATTGGTTTATATTTACATTATAATATCAAAGTATAGATGTTGGTCTCATGAGACCTTCGACTTCCCAATAATCTACACTACCCTCTCCTTCAACTTTCTGTCTTCCAAAGCCATTGTGTCTTCCAACATCCTGTCCCTGATTACCAACATTGGAACAGTGTGATTGAACCCTTTGTGTTTGTCAAACACCACCATGTTCCTCATAGACCAAATAAACCATACAAACCAGACTCTAAAGGACTGCATAGAAAATTCCAATGCAGTGTTCTGATTAGTGTTTATTTTAGAGAAAACAAGTTTGAATTTTGTCACTTGCACCCGCCAATCAGTAGTCCACATAAGATTGGCCCACCTCCACCATTCTACAACCAATTTAAAGTGCCAAAATACATGTGTGATAGTTTCATCCTTTTTGCATACACAACACTTGCCATCAGTAAAGCCTTTTTTTTGCACATTTGAAGCAATAGACAAGACACCAGTGCATACTTTCCACAAAAAGACTTTAAATTTGAATTGATTATGGAAAGACCAAATAGCAGACAGCACTTTAATCCACCAAGACTGATTCATATGCATTCTCCATTGTTTATTACATCTATCATGTATACAAGTGTCTGATAAAATAGCCGAGTAAAAAGCTGATGAAGAAGAGTATCACCAATTGTTTGTGCATCCTGGCAGTACCCAATCTCTGTGTCTGTCCTGCATATTGGGAAATCCAAATATCTATAGGCAGTATACATGAGCTCGCAACTGATGCCATAGTCCTCTGCATCGGTGTCCAAGTTCATATTGTCTTCTCGCTGCAAGGAAAATTTTCAACTGCAGGTTAGGGTCCAGCATTTCATCAATTCGAACAATTCCCTTTTTGAAAAGGGAAACTGCAGGCTTCCCCATGAGTTTAGCAGGTTGGATTTGAAAAACTAAACTCCAGAACAAGTTTTTGCACCCAGTGAATTCCCCGTGTATCTTATTCTACCTTTCCATATGAGAGTGGAGCATGTTAGAAACATCAAAGCCTATTTTTAAAGGAGCAACAACAGTGAAAATTTTATCCCAGCTGGACATTTGCCACACCCCATGAAAATACACAATAGATGTGTATGATTCTCCACATGCAAAGAGACAAGTCAGTCTCCACATGCCAACATGTGTTTTAGCAAGCATGCTCTCCTGACTTGTGCATGTGAACCCAGGTTGAGTATATGTAGCCCCCCCAATGCATATGGGAAGCTGATTTTTTCCCATGAAATAAGTGCAAGAGAAGCAGATCTGAGATTCCACAAGAACTTAGACATCAGCACAGTACATTTTCTCAACATTTTTTGAGACCAATCCAGCAATGGTAAATAAAATAGCATGTATGGAACAAAGATAGCGTGCACAATTCTCACTCTGACACGAAGTGGCCATTCATCACAATGCCATGCAGAGATTTTACTTTGAACCCTATCCACCACCCATTGTTGAAGCTGTTGTTGGGAGACTCCAACTCCAATTGGATACCCTAGGTGTCTAAAGACATACCCCTTGGGTACCTTTCCCCTGACCATACAAGGGTATCAAAGGACCTGGAAGAAATGTCTATTAGTGCATATTTTGAGAGATTCAGATTCAGGCCAGCTGCCAATGCATACAGATCCAAGACTTTCAAAAACAAAAAGGTATCATCAACAAATCCCTTTCCTACTACTTGCTTTGATCCAAGTTGCAGGGTTGGTATGTGACCACTTGAAGCCACGCAATCTAAGTAAGAATACAAAGGGTGAGTGACAATAGCAAAAAACAAAGGACTAATTGGACACCCTTCTCTGACAGACATGGCCATGTATACCTTTGCTAACAGTCTACCATTGACAACAATTCTAAAATAAGCATTAAGCCCCATTAGGTTTATAAATCCACTAATTCTATCCCCAAAACCCATTTTTGTCATGATGCTAGAGACAAAGTCCCATTGAACTGTGTCAAAAGCCTTCACAAAATGTATCTGGAACATCGCCATGTCTTGTTTGGAATTTATTGCATGCTCAATTCCCAACTGCACAGTGAGAATATAGATCTGCCACTGATGAACCCTGTTTGAGTAGGATGAATATGTTTTCTTAGCTCTGGTGTTATCCTGATTACAATGGTTTTGGCCAAAATCTTGTACAGAACTCCCCATCATGGTGATGCGCCTCCAATCATGCAAAGTCTTTGGAAAGGTATTCTTAGGGATACGTTTGATGACCCCTTGTTTAAGGGCAGGATCCATGCATTGAGCCATCTAGATTGCATTCAACAAAGGATAGATGATGGATTTCAGATTCAACCAAAATGAGAGCATAAACTCTTTGGACAAACCACATATGCAAGGGCATTCGTCATTTGGCAGTTTTTTTAGAGCATGTAGAATCTCAGCCTCTTCAATTAGTTGTTCCAACCTTGCAACTGTGACTGGTTCAATGCATGGATCCACTGCCCCAAGCAAGGTTTGCATGGCATTATCCCTCTGCAAGGAGATTTCAAGTTTCACATTTAACAATTCATTGTAGTACTTAGTGGCCATTTCAAGGATTTCTGAACCACTGGTGAGAGGAGGCCCATCATCCTGATGAAGAGCTGTCGAATTTTGCCTTTTTCCTTTGCATCTCAATTTCTTATAAAAGCTTTTGGAGAAGTCAGTTCCATTTGCCAATACCCATTGTCTGCACAAAAATCTGTGTTTTGTTTTGAGCGAGTTCCCAATCCAGAATAGCTGTTCTGGATTTCATCAAGTCCTGCATTTCTTTCTGACACAGTTCAGTGCAACCTGCTTTAGCAACCAGGGTCTCAGCCATATCAATGGACTTTTTCAACCTCAGGTTTCCTTGTTGCTTCATAAGTTTTCCCACAGATGCTCTACATGGAAAATAAGAAACAACAAGCCAAAAGCAAAGTTCAGACAGTGACAACAAGGGAACGGAAGAAAGAATCCCCAACAAGATCTCCGAAAAAGAAGCAGATCTTGTTGCAGAGCACAAAAGATAGGCTCAAGAAACAGTTTCTTAAAGTCAAGGGTGTCAATGACATTATCATAGAGAATCAGGCTTTCAAAAAATATCAATTGAATCAGCTGATTCAAGATCGTTTAAGGAACCTCAATGAGGACAAGTCAAAGCATGCACAAGGTGATGAAGATGAATCTCGCAGTTCAATGTTTAAGAGCAAAAGAAGCCAAGATTCTGACGATAGTGAGCCAACACATTAAGAGGTGGAAGAGGTAACAAAAAATCTTAGTGCCACATCACAAGTGGAAGACATGCAAATAGAATCAATGGATGAAGCTGAACGTCTACCAAATAAATTCTCCATTGTGGACTCTTCATTGGTGAAGAGTATGAGAAGCTAAAAGAAGATGTTACTGAAGACATAGAATGTACACAAGAATAAGAAATGACTGAGTCCAAGATTGACTACCAAGGACAAGCAATACAGGATATGAATGAATATTTTTGAGAAGAGACTCTACAAAAACCCATGGAACAATGGAAACCAAAGGCCACAGTGACCATTGCATCAGAAGAAGAGAGTCAACCTCAACATCCTGCTGCACGAGCTTCAAAAAATTTCCACGAAGAAAAGTAACCATTGAATGACCTTCAAGTGCTAGAAGAAGTAAATAGTGACAGAGAGCTTCTGAAATCAAGAATCAAGGCGTCAGAGTCAGAAACTAGCAATGAACACCAACAAGGAGCTACAGCAGAAGATAGTAAGCACTTGGGACATGCTACAACTAGTTAAATGACAAAGAAGTTCAACATACAAGAGGATGACAAAGCCTTCAAGGCACAAAAGTCCAAGAAAAGTACCGAAATCAATGAAGACATCAGCTACTTGGCATCCAACAAGAAGATTAAATTCACGTTTGATGTGTATGAGAAACTAAAATTCAACTTTACAGTAGAGATAGATTGCACTGCCAGGACTAATGTCATGTCTTATGGGCTGTGGTTACCTCTAGGTAAGCCAGAAATGTATGAAATTCAGGTACAGGTTCCTATATCACATGGAATAGCTGTCACAAGTTTAGGGATTGCAGAAGCTACCCTTAAACTACGGTCAAAGGTAATCAAAGACAAATTCCTAGTGGTGGATTCATAAAAAATGAGTACACATTTGATTTTGTCCAAGAAATGGGCAAAGGCAGTTGAAGAAGAACTTGGATTTTCAACAATGGTCATCACGACTAGCTCTCAAGAAAGCCAGCCTACAACCGCTCCAAGATTTACAAATCCTCTCCTCGAGGATGGGAGTTTTGAATTTCAAAACCTATTCTTGGTCGAAAGCTCCCGAGAGTAAGTCAAGTAGCCATAAAAATCATGGCATAAGAGTCAAGAGTCGGGCAGTTGAGACACTAAATGAGCAAGCGTCAGACCCAAGCTTCATGCTTAATATTTTTTGTGGTCTATGAGTCTAGATATTTAGATTATAGCTCAAGCTGGAAGAGTTGAGCATATTGTAAAATGGGGTCGCTCATGATGGAAGAGGTGAGCATAAGAGTCAAAGTCTACTATTTTAAATGGTGGAGTGGTAGAGTAGTCCATAAAACACTCATGCACATGAACATAGTGAGGAGAGCGGAGAAAACCTCGTCGACAAACACCCTTCTTGTGAGTAACGGTAGCTCTTGAAGTCAAATATATTTTTGCTTCTCTAGCTACGTCCACTCCTGGAAGCACCCATTCAAACTCCTCTCGTACCGCATATTGTTTCCCATGAATCTGTCTGTGCAAGCATATATAATGTCCCATCATTGGACATTTGCATTTGACACGATTTGTGTTCCACCCATGCACTTACACAACAAAATGACAATGACGAAGAGTAGATGGTTTCAAAGAGTAGGTCACCCATGTTGCGTAGAAACACAAAAGATGCAAAGTATCCAATTTGATATTGCAATCCCCAAAGTACTACATGTTGCTACCTCTTAGCCCCTTATTTTGTCAAGATTCCCATACATGTCATTGACATCATTTTTTGCCATACCTTGCAAAGTGATGCATTCCATCTCCTCAATCTCTATGTCAAGTGGTTCAATTTTCTACATCAAACAATGCAAGGCCAGCTTATGGATTAGAAATCAAGTCATTTGTTGAAATACACTAAATTTAATTTTCTTACTTGACTAAAACTTCATACCTTTACTTTCTTGTTTCGGGGTTGAGTGTTTATCATCTCTACATGCTTAGCATACTTTGTTTCTTTCCATAGCCTCTTGCTTTAGGGTGTTTTTTGTTTTCCTTGGATTGGTTAGAGTAGTCAATAAATAAGATAGCCACTTTTTTATTATCGAAGTTAATAACAAAAATAATTCACTTTGTCACAAATGGTGTCATTGTATCCTGAGGGATTTCCTATTAGCCTCGATGACCTTGAACTTGAAATATTGTTCATAGTTTGAATAGACATGTAGTTTTGTGTTAAAAGAAATAATACAATGAATAGAATTAAAATCTATGTATAGAATAGCCAATACCAAGCTTACTCACTTGAGGAGAGGCATTTGCCTCAAAAATCCCATTATTTTGCACTTCCTTCAATATCTATCAAAATCTTATGTTAAAATGTCTACAATGAGCTTATGCAAACTTTCATGTGCTTGAAATATCTACCTTTTCTTCTTTGGAAGATTGAAGTTCATCATTTTGTCTATCCTACTCTTATCTTTCCTTGACTCCTAAAACCAAAATGACAAAATAAGGCAAAGATTCTAGAATCCTTTAAGTGTTTGTTGAAAGGTGACTCACCACCATCTTGTTGATGCTAGAAAATTTGTTGTGAATTGTTTTTTTAGCTTTCAAAGGAGCCATCTCCCATGAGTCAACTCCATTCCCAATCTCTTGCTTATTGTTGTCTTCTTTGGTTATATTGTCATCAACAACTATGGGCTGATTTTCTTCTTCATCTATGTCCTCAATAATCGTGGACTAAATGTAAAATAAGACATAAAAAAGAGCACACTTAATATAGGCAATCAATATAAGACCATTGAGCTCATCTATCTAAATAGATAAAAGAAAGAGCTCTTTTCACTTGAAAATCACTTTTTTTGTGGTGAAGCTCCATCTCTTGAACGATGACATCTATCCTCTTTTCCATTTCGGCATTACCAACTTCTTTCAATACCTCATCAACAACCTGAGTGGGCTAAATCATGAGAGAGGATTGACACAAATAATAATGAATAAAACAATCATATAGCATTTAGTTCTTGAAATAAAATCCACATAATCAATTTTATGTGATAACTATCTCACCTTATGGGTCTCATCATGCATGAGGAAAAACTATATACTAACAATGATAGTGACGAGTGTTTTTCAAAATAGTAATTTAAAAGTGTGTGTGGAATAGTCACTTACATTTTGTACTCAAAGACATATAAATGTACATCATATTTTGATAATTTTTGGCTCACTAGAATTTTTTAATTAGAGAAAGTTAATACTTTGATCTTTTACTATGAGTCTCAAGAAGTTGTGTCACAAAATAATAGAACAAGATTTCAAGCTAGCTTAGTACACAATCTCATCACTTACAAAAGCCATGTAAAAATAACACTCATTGATGTGAATGAGAGGGATTGG
Source organism: Adiantum capillus-veneris (assembly GCF_014529385.1). Lineage (NCBI taxonomy): Eukaryota > Viridiplantae > Streptophyta > Polypodiopsida > Polypodiales > Pteridaceae > Adiantum > Adiantum capillus-veneris. The sequence goes on from NC_140939.1 coordinate 62,085,970, forward strand.
TCCCATTAAGAAGGAAATTCACTTACACTTTGTGAATTCCAACCGATATATGACGTATCTTCAACCACATCAATGTTTGGCTCTTGCACAACATTGATGCTACTTATGTACTTTCCATTGAAGTAATCTTTCCTAACGTTGTGGGCGGGATGAAAACACACACAGCGCCTCTATAACGACCCGACACACACTCTTGGGAAGATACACACACACACTATGGGGCACCACTCAGCTTACACAACACACCTGGCCGAGTCAGGGAACACACCTCTGGAGTGAGAGGAGAGAGACTATCCACTTGCCCACTCCACACAGACACACACACACACACACACACACACCCAAAAAACTCAGCTCAAAAGAGGAGAATTTCTGATGTTTAGATACAATTGAGCTTGGGCCAACACCAATGGGGCAAATAGCTCACACACTATGGGTGAAAGAAGCCAGATACAATCACAAACTGGAGCAGAAACTTCGCTCATAGGAGGAACTTACACAGAAAAACAGCAGGAAAAGAGTGAGGAATTTGGCAAAATTGACAGCGCCATCGCGTCCGGAACGGCCCAAAACCCCAGTCTACAATGTCAAAGTGCTCAAATCCGACCTCGGATGAGCAGTTTACGGCCAAAACAGGCTCCAAAATGGGCAAAAAACACACCTGCGGCTGTTCCTCCTCTGTTCTCCACGTTTTTTCTGGTCTTCTCTCTGTTTTTTCAGTTCCCACACTTAGCCTTATTAGTTGGGCACCCTTGGCCTTTTAGATGACCTCAAACGGACCCCGAACAGGCCAAAAACTGACCTCGCAGTGCATAGTTGTCACCTTTTTGCATCATTCGCACACCTGGCACTCAGCTTTTTTCCAATAATGCATCTCGCCACCACGTGAAGTGGCCCCAAAAAGTGGTCCTAATAATGACCTTTCTGCATAACTCTCACAAGAAAACACCCACGTTGTGTCCGTCCTCATCTGCGTGCAAATATTGACCTCGTTCGCCCTCCTGACGCCACTAGATGCCATCTGACGCACCTGCTGACCTCACGTCGTCGGCCCGCGGATAGCTTCCTCGAGAAGTTTTACGCGCTACCAACTCCTCCTTATTGTAGAAAAACACAATGGTACTAGTAACGATGAAAATCGATGCACTATGTACATGGTGTCCTACCTGTACACATGTGGGCCCCACGTAACCACCTGGCTCTGGAAAATGGGCAATACTTTATTTGATGCACCATGCATGGGTATGTACATATGCGCAATCCCTTGCTCCAAAAAACTCCTGACATAATTTGCCCATCCCCTAGCCTGCTAGATCATTCATGATCAGCAGCAGCAAAGAGAGATATGAGACTCGCCGCATCACAAGTCTCCTCATCCTTCACCAACATTTCTTGCTCCACCGACAACTCATCTTGTTCCACCATCATCAATCTAGCATGATACAATTTAAGACGCAATCCATTTACCCTTGACTTATGTAGAACACCATCCAGGTTAGCCAGCTGATATGTGCCATTTGGAAAACACTCTACTACCTTGAAAGGGCCTTCCCACTTAATTTGAAACTTCTTTTGGAAGGTGTTGTCCAGCTTACTGTTGTAGCGCAAAACCAAGTCATGTTGCTTGATACCCTTACTTTTGACCTTTTCATTTAGCTTTGTCAAAGCCTTATCCTGCCTCTGCCCATAATGCTCCAAAGCGCTCATCCTATCCAACTGGACCTCTTGTAACTGCAAGAGCCTCTCTTTGAATGCATCACTAGCCGGCCCAAGCAACTTCTCTAACATCTTGACTGCAGGCAACTCTACCTCCACAGGCAATAGTGCTTCCTTTCCATACACCAAATGAAATGGAGTAAACCCTGTACCTGTCTTCACCGAAGTACGGTAAGCCCATAATGCACTAGGCAATTCCAAATCCCAATTCTTTCCTTGGTGCTCTGTCACTTTCGAAAGAATCTGTACCAACTCACCATTGAATCTTTCATTCAAGCCATTACACTGCGGGTAATAAGGAGTGGTATGCTGGTGCCTAATCTTCATCTTTGCACATAAAAAATCTAGCAGTTTAGCTCTAAAGCCAGGCCCCTTATCTGAAAGTAACTCCAGTGGCACCCCAAACTTGCAACATATTTCATCATACACAAATTTTGCCACATCCTTTGCAGTGATCTGTTTTACTGCTATAGCCTCTGCCCATCTAGAGAGATAGTCCACTGCCGTCAAAATATAGCTTTTGCCCCTGCTTGTGATAGGTAACGGGCCTATTGCATCAATTCCCCACTTTTCAAACACATCAAACGCCATAATGGTTTTTCGTAGCTCTGGCTTCAACACTCTCTTCCCAAATGCTTGACACCTATTGCAAGACCTACACCAATGGTGAACATCCTTGTGCAAACTAGGCCATACATACCCCTCTTGCAAAATCTTATGCAAGGTGATCTTTAGAGCAAAATGGCCACCACATGCGCCTTCGTGATTCTCTTCCAACACTCTGTAAAGCTCCTCCCGCCAAGGTACACGTCTCAACACGAGATCAGCCCCTTTCATGTATAAGACATCACCAATCAATTTGTACCTGTATGCTCTATGCACAAAGCCATACTTCTTAGACTTCTGAATCTCCTTTGGAATGATTCCTGTTAGCAAAAACTCCTCTTCTTGAGCCAAACTTTCCCGGCCATGATAAAGAGGTAAAGTGGTCCTCAACACAAATAGCTCCCCAATCATGCCTTGAGCTGCTTCATGTGCCTCTCCATTTAGAGCACGTTCAATGTGTCTGATACTCCATGCTTCAAACTTTTTTAACAGGCCTTTAATTCTGAAGCACATTTCCTTCAATGAGGTGTTCTTGCTCTTCCACACACCCAACACTTGCTTCACCACTAACAAGGCATCACCTTTTATGCTCAACCTTCGAACCCCATGCTTCAAACAAATGTGTAATCCGGCTTCCAATGTAGCATATTCAGCCTCATTGTTACTATGAGCATCCAATTTGAACCCTCTCTTGCATACTAGCTTCCCCTCTGGATCATAAAGTGCTATACCCCCTGAAGCTGCATCATGGCTCTTTCTGTATGAACCATCAAAGAACAACACATGTGCATTGCTGATCTGTGGCACTTCTTCAACTACCTTTCTCACCACCTCTTCCTTAACAATAAGGGGATTCTCCTTGTAGGTCAACAAATCAGCTAGGGTAGCCCTTGTACTATCTTCCACTAGAAAAGAGAACTCAAACTCTTGCAGCTCAATTACCCATTTCTTCACCACATTTGACATGTTAATACCATTAATTAACTGTGGCAAAAAGGCATAACTCGTTAAGAAAACAAAAGGCCGTGGTAGCAAGTAATGACGAAATCGTCGACAAGCAAATATTACACTAGCCATCACTAGCTCTACTTCCGATAACTTTCTCTCCGCTACCAACTTCACTCGGCTTGCACAATACACTGGCCTCATATAATGGCTGCCCTTCCCCTTTTGCAATAGCATGGCTCCAATGGCATCATCCCCTACTGATGGATTTACATAAAAAACTTTCTCCCAATCAGGAGCCTGCATGGCTGACAACCCCCCTAACACCTCTTTCACCTCTTGAAACACTTCTTCACACTTGTCATCCCATTGCAATGGATCATGCTTTGCCACTTGCTGTAATGGATAAAGAAGCTGCGAAGACAATGGAATAAACCGTGCCATGTACTTCACTTTGTGTATAAAGGTTGCCAATTGCTTCGTACTCATAGGTGATGGAAGAAGAATAATAGACTTCACCTTATCTGGATCAGCCACAATGCCATTTTCTGACACCATATGGCCCAATAACTTCACCCTTGGCTGTGCTAGATGACATTTCTTTGGATTTAGTTGTCCTCCACATTCATCATATCGAGCCAATACCATCTGCAACTTCTCATGATGCTCAGCCCTACTGCTATAGACACAGAAGTCGTCCATAAAAGCCTTAACACAACTACCAATGAATGGTTCCAGCACCCAATTTGCTCTTTCTTGATAGAAAGATGGTCCATTTGACAACCCAAACGGCAACACTGTGTAGCAATAGCAGCCCCATGGCGTAATAAATGTTGTTTTTGTGCGGTCTTTAAGAGCAATCTTCAATTGAAAATAGCCTGAAAAACCATCACACACACTGTACCTCTCATAACCTGCCACTGAATCCAAGATCTGATCGATGAATGGAAGAGGATATGGGTTCTTCTTTGTGGCTGCGTTTAAGGGCTTAAAATCTACACAAATCCTCCACTTCCCATCCTTCTTTGGACTGACTACTACTGGACTCACCCATTCTGTGGTCTCCACAGGGACTATGAACCCTGCCTTCAATAACTTGTCCACCTCTTCCCGCAAGGCTTCCATTTGCTCTTGACCCATCCTTCTTAGCCTTTGCCGCACTGGCTTAGAACCTTCTTTCAGCTCTATATGCATCTCTTCGCCTTTGAACCCTCTGATCTCTTCATATGAAGTAATGAACAAATCAGGAAAACTAGCCAGCATATGCAAAAATATATCCTTCTCCATAGCTGAGAGGTCTCCACTAATCATTTGCGTCATTAATTCCTGCTTTTTTGACAACTCAACCTTGGTTTGCATCAGCCCTTCAATCACTTCATAAGGTCCTTCACTTTCATCTTCAACTTCATTCGCAAATGCGACTAAACCACACTCCTGGATTTCTTTATCCATCAAAAGAAATGCAACATCAACATCCTCATCACTGCTGGTAGTGCTATCACTGTCCTCATCTGTCACCGTGGAAGAGTCTTCATCACTAGACTCATCCTCATCTTCATAAAGCTCCTCTAATCGTTTCCTTGTGTCCATATTATAAAGCTTCTTGGTACCTGTCTTTCCATAGAGGCTAATTGTACCATGTCGCCAATCTTGAACAGCTCCCACTGCACGTAACCATGGTCTGCCCAGTATAATAGGATATGCTCCCAACCCTGCTGGCATCACATGAAAATCAACCACTGCCTTTGCATCATATGCCTCCACTTCTAAGCTCTTTACAACACCCAAGCATTTTACTTTTTGATGGTTTGCCAATGTGATCCGAAAACCTGACACCCCAGCCACTGTGAGACCCATCTTCTCAACGCATGAGTGTGTTATGACGCATATTTGGGCTCCGCCATCCACATAACCTTGTCCCAAATTTTTCCTTTTATGCCACACATCTACTATTGGACAAATGTCTGGTAGCTCGTCCATTGCCAACACCTTCACTGAACCTCTCTCTGGCTCTTTCTCCATTGGGTTAACCATCCTCTTCCACTGTCGCTTTAGCTTAGGCACCATCTCTATAAGCTGCCCAAAAGTAACATCTGCCTTCCTGCTCGTCAGATCCTCCTTCAAGTCATAGCTTAATTGCCCATCCCCTAGTGGAAAATCTGAAACATGAAACTTTCGACGAGCTCTCCTTTTCCTCTTGGCCTTGACATCCTCGCCTTCATGGCTCTTTCCTTTCTTCTTACTAGGACCTGGGGCACTTCTTCCTTCCTTTTCCTCTGTGGTCCTCTTCCCAATAGGCATCACTAATGTATCCTCTAGCTTTGATGCCTTCTCCAAGGTGACTACACTTAGCACTTTTGTCTTCCCTTTTTCCTCCTGGGTCAGTCCACTGGTTCCTTCGTCTCCCTTAATTTCGATGCCATAATCATTTGACCTAGTTAGCACCTGTCTTGGCAATGGATACATGTCTCCCCCCATCCTTGGTGGCTTATCACATTGCGGGCTGATGTGACCCAACTCTCCACAATTATAACATGTGGGCGTCTGCCTCCAAAACCTACTATTACTTTGTCCAGCACCATTCCTAGGTCTTTCTTCACCTCCTGGCTGATTTGCAAACCGCCCTCGACCTCGATTATTTCCCACTTGACCTAGCATGTTTAGGCTGAGATTCTTCATCAGATCAACCACTTGCCTCATGTCTTGCCTTAGGCCATCATCTTGCACTGCTGTAGTGACCACTGCTGGCATAACCTGAGTAGTAACAGGAACCACTGGTTCATGATGAACCCCTGACATGCGCCCTTGTAAAGACTCTATAGGCTGAAATTCAGACCTCATTGGCAAAGACTCCACCCCTAACTGGCTCATTTTCCTCAGCTTCCACTCTTTGTTCCTTGCTACCTCTAGTGCATCTTCATATGTCCTAGGATTCTTTAGCTCCACTCTCCAACGTATATTCTCCCAAAGACCAGCCAAGAACCTGTCCTTCTTCATCATGTCAGGCGGGGGTACCTGTGGTGCTAAAGCCTTGCACATTCGCTCCCATGCCAATGAAAACTTACGTGTGTACGCATCTACTGACTCACCTTCCTTTTGCACCAAAGCCTGTACTTCTTGCCACACCTTGTCAGGATCTTCTATCTTCACAAACTCCACTTCCAACCCATGTCGTAGATTGTCCCAACTCAATCTTATAGGTGGATCAGCCATACGCAACTCCTCTTCAAATGCTTTGGACCAAGCTCGTGCATCACTCTTCAAACAAATTTGGAGAAGGCGTAACATTTGCGTAGGGTCATGAATCTGGTTGCTAATGCAGGCAACCTCCATCTTTTCCAAAAATTCTTCCACATCTTCATCACTTCTTCCATGAAACTCGGGATAAGAGAAAGCCATGGCTACCCAAGTTACTATGCTTTGAGAACCTCTTTGAGCACACGTGCAAGAACCCAAAACTTTTGACTACCCAATCCCCAGAAACTTCAATGGAGCTCAACTTTAGATAAGTACAAACACATGCACATCAAATGAGTTTTCATAGTTAATCATCGGAATGACAACAGGCAAAGGACATTCCAGGATCTCTCTCAATCTTCTTGGCCCAAACATAAAGACTATGCGCTGCTGGAAAAAGATCTTCCTGGACACATGAACATTAATCTGAATTCTTTGCGTTAAATGAAAAGGAGTGAACTGAGGGCCATTTTGATCATCCATTAAAGCCAACCATGAAGCTCCCAAGAAGGCACACCTGACTCAACCTCTGATTTTGCCAAAATTTCAGCAGCATAACAGCATAAATGGCTCAAAATACCAAAAAACCAGCCATCATAACTTGGGAAAATTTCGACAGAGTTTCCCCAGAAGTAGAGCAGTAGGAACCCAAAATATAGACTGTCTATGTATGCATAAACTGTCAACAATAGAACCCGAGCATCAAGTAGGACTCACTAGTACATAGCCTATGGCGAGGTCACGAAAAGGGTGCTCCAGCTACCTGTATCACCGAAAGGATCTCCACATTTGAGAATCCCCCAGCTCAATAAAAACCTCACGCTATCGACCCTCACACGAAAGCTAATGCAAATCGCGTATAGTCAAGTCTCAGAAATGACTATCTTCCAGACCAAGTCTCAGAAATGGCTGGGACTGCCAAATAAAACCATATATGGCTCCACAAAGGCGTACAATGGCAGTTTCCACAAGTAACGTACAATCCAACAGACAATGCGCTCAAATAGGCGCCAAGTGATGCATTCCCACAACAACTGCAAGTGACATCACTGCTAGTATATCACTGTACTCCAGCTACCTGTACCTGTGTGAATCACCTGTACTTGTACCTGTACCTGTAACCGTAACCTGTAACCTGTAACCTGTAACCTGTAATCCCGAAGCTCGAAGCTCGAAGCTCGAAGCAGAAGGTACTCGAAGAAGATCCTCCGCGGGGGCGCCAAAAGAATGTGGGCGGGATGAAAACACACACAGCGCCTCTATAACGACCCGACACACACTCTTGGGAAGATACACACACACACTATGGGGCACCACTCAGCTTACACAACACACCTGGCCGAGTCAGGGAACACACCTCTGGAGTGAGAGGAGAGAGACTATCCACTTGCCCACTCCACACAGACACACACACACACACACACACACACCCAAAAAACTCAGCTCAAAAGAGGAGAATTTCTGATGTTTAGATACAATTGAGCTTGGGCCAACACCAATGGGGCAAATAGCTCACACACTATGGGTGAAAGAAGCCAGATACAATCACAAACTGGAGCAGAAACTTCGCTCATAGGAGGAACTTACACAGAAAAACAGCAGGAAAAGAGTGAGGAATTTGGCAAAATGGACAGCGCCATCGCGTCCGGAACGGCCCAAAACCCTAGTCTACAATGTCAAAGTGCTCAAATCCGACCTCGGATGAGCAGTTTACGGCCAAAACAGGCTCCAAAATGGGCAAAAAACACACCTGCGGCTGTTCCTCCTCTCTTCTCCACGTTTTTTCTGGTCTTCTCTCTGTTTTTTCAGTTCCCACACTTAGCCTTATTAGTTGGGCACCCTTGGCCTTTTAGATGACCTCAAACGGACCCCGAACAGGCCAAAAACTGACCTCGCAGTGCATAGTTGTCACCTTTTTGCATCATTCGCACACCTGGCACTCAGCTTTTTTCCAATAATGCATCTCGCCACCACGTGAAGTGGCCCCAAAAAGTGGTCCTAATAATGACCTTTCTGCATAACTCTCACAAGAAAACACCCACGTTGTGTCCGTCCTCATCTGCGTGCAAATATTGACCTCGTTCGCCCTCCTGACGCCACTAGATGCCATCTGACGCACCTGCTGACCTCACGTCGTCGGCCCGCGGATAGCTTCCTCGAGAAGTTTTACGCGCTACCAACTCCTCCTTATTGTAGAAAAACACAATGGTACTAGTAACGATGAAAATCGATGCACTATGTACATGGTGTCCTACCTGTACACATGTGGGCCCCACGTAACCACCTGGCTCTGGAAAATGGGCAATACTTTATTTGATGCACCATGCATGGGTATGTACATATGCGCAATCCCTTGCTCCAAAAAACTCCTGACAACGTCATGGCCAATAGGGAGAATAGAACTTTTGATTTTCTACAAGCATAAACACACCAAAAAAGAGACTCATTTGGATATTATGATAGATAATTTCTGGTCCTTAAGACCTACCTACAAGCTCAAGGTTATTTCCCAATCTACAAATTTGTACAAGTTTAAGGAGTAGTTTAACACAAGGAATGGCCCTCAATAAAGCTCGTATTAAGGTGAGAAAGCACTAATAATATTTAAACATTTTGAAATGTTAATATGTTAAGAGAAGTTTTTTAAGGATGCATCATATGTGATAATTTTTGCAATTAAGTAGAAAAGCATATCTCTTGAAGGATTCCATGTACTAAGAGCTTATGTGTAAAAAGTTGGTTTCACTTAAGAAAACACATCAAATAAGATAAAAGTTAATGAGAATCTTTACAAATGTAAGCTAAAAAGATAATGAGTTTTTTTTTTTTTAAAGACAGATTCTATGTGATGATTTTTGCAATGAAGTATAGAGATATATGTCTTGAAGGATTCCATGTACTAAGAGCTTATGTGTAAAAGCTGGTTTCACTAAAGAAAACATTTCAAATAAGTTAAAAGGTAATGAGAAACTTTACAAATGTAGGTAGTAGCAATGTGTAATTTATGCACGTCTTCTATAGTACCAAGAAGGAATATATATTGCATACATGTTGAGAAGGCATGATAATTCTCTCTATTCATTTGAATGCCGCAGAATAAGACACATAAAAAACCTTTCTCTTTGAGAAGAGAAGATTGTAAATGACTCACAAGAGATGGAAAAGTATAAGAGCTTTGAGGCTCTTCACCATCTACATGTCCATTTTGACCATTGGGCTGAAACTGAGACAAGTATAGCAATATAAATAAAGGATCATAAGACTATATAATAGGGTACATGGTGTTGAGAGAGAAAGAGAGAGCACAGAAATAGAACCCCAAAGTGTGTAGAATACACACATGAGATGACGTATATATAGAGGGGACCTAGGTGCCATATATAGAGAAGCCATATATTGATTAGCTTCACATATAAGCTCAACACCCCCGCTCAAATAAGGGTCCCTAACTATGGATGAAAAAATCCTTGGGGGATCAAGGGAAAAACCCACAGCTCTATATACACCCACCGTTATATTATAAAAATCATTGAACGTACAAATGTTCATGAGAAGCTACATCGCTCCTTTTACAATGAATGTTTTATGAGGAATTACATTACTCCTATCCTATCAAATGCAATAATGAATACAAATGTTCAATAAAGATGTGTAAAGGCTATGAATTAGCTCGTAATCAGAAGTGTCTCCGTGAATCTGCTGTGTAGCTTGTCATCACTATTGCATCACCAAATTAAACATATCTTCATGTTGTCATCAATATGGCATCACCAATTATGTCTTCATAAATGTTTTATTGTCATCAAGTTTTTCTTCATGAAATCAATTCTTTGATCAATCCTACATAGATCATAGACTCAAAAAACATAGTCATGAAGATTAGTAGCATCGTTAGTGAAATAATTACGTTCACAATGCCATAAGAGATGGTTCGCGACTCCACTCTTTTGACGAAATATATACATACGACACATATGTGGACATAAAGTATGAACATAAAAAGTACAATATGCATGATACATGATGCAAATGACATGTGTATATACTACATAAAACGACATTTTTCAACGTAGTGATATCAATGAGTATCATTAAAGTATTAACAAAATATCATCATTGTATCAATAAAAAGGAATAAATCATCTTAGTATCAATAAAAAGCATCATAGAATAATCATTGTATCGACAAAACAACATCATGGTATTACCGAGAATAACCATGGTATCAACGAAACAACATCATGATATCACTGAAAATAACCATGGTATCAACGAAAAAGCATCATGGTATCACCAACAATAAACATGGTATCAACGAAACAACATCATGATATCACCGAGAATAACCATGGTATCAACAAAAAACATCATGGTATCACCGAGAATAACCATGGTATACGAAACAACATCATGATATTACCACATATAATCATTGTATCAACAAAATACTTTCGTTCGAAAATAATTTCGATCGAAAAATCAAGAAGTTATACGATTGGCCGTTTATGCTGATGTGGCACCGTATAATACGGTCGTATAATTTAGATAAACGAATAATACGCACATTATTCACGTATTATACGTCTCCCGAATAACGAATAATGCAACTTAGCTACTGTCGCTTCCATCGGTGGTTGTCGTCTCTTCTCCTGAGGTAGACGAGTAGTCGCTGGTGGACTCATCTTCTGAAGCCTCCAAGATCATGTTGCCCTGCTTTCCAGTCCTCATGTCGTAGAATATGGACTTCCCTTTAGCGTCCTTCATTTGAATCATCCCGGTGCTCCAGTCTTGTTTAGCTTCCATAGCCATAAGCCAGGGCCTCCCAAGAATGATGGGGTAGCCCTCCCCTTTGTGTGGCATGACAAAGATGTCTACCTCTACTTTTGATTGAATGCTTTTACTTTGACCACATTTACAATGCCCACGCATTTCACTCTTACATTGTTTGCCATCTTGGCTTGGCACGGTGCCGGCCTACTTACCTCTAGACCTAGATGGTGCATCATCTTTTCACTCATGATGCATATTTGCGCGCCACCATCTATGTAGAGGTTTGAGATTCGCTGCCCCTTGATGTGAGCGTCCATGGTTGGTAGGATGTGTTGGAGCTATATATGGATCACTCTACTGAACTTGGTCTCACCTATATATTTGTATTGAGGCGATCCGGGGCGGGCAACAAGAGAGGCGACCTCTAAACACCCCTCAAGGCTCCCGTGCTGCTCAATTGGGGTTGGGGCAACCACAAGCACAACACAACAACAAACCCACAGCCAAACCCAAACAAGATAGGGGCACCACCTAGCTATGGTATGCAAACTAGGACGCAAGAGAGATTTTGGCACAACCAAGAAGATGCACCACACAACACACACAAACAACCTCACACCAAGACACACACAAAACTGGACCAGAGAGAGCTAGAGCAAAGGGAAGAGAGAGAGAAAAGGATCTTGCGTAATACCTTATTTGTGACTTGCAAATGGAGATGGTTCGTTATGATGCTATCGTAGAACTTGTATAAAACTCACTCAAGGCTTAGCGATTGCTAAACATTACCAAAACACACACACACACTGTCTTAGGGTGTGGGAGACCTCTCACCACAGTACCCTCTTACAATGGACACAAAACTGGCAATGAAAAACACACTAAAACACTTTCTAAAATCAAGATCAACTGATAAAAACTCAAAATACACAAGTCACCTTGAATTCACCAAACCGTATTGCACAAATGGAAGGACGAAGATTTGAACGTCGAATCACGCCTTTGATGCACCAAACCTCAATTTATTGATGATAAAGGAGCATATACAATAGTGGTTTTGAGATTTGTGAAACTCACGCTCTCTCACTTGCAATGTGTAGCTTGAAAGCTTCTCTCACACCAAGAGTGAAGCTCACAAGTGGTTGCTACACCTAAGTCTCTCCTCATGCATAGAGTGTTGGGGTGCTATGTGAGATGTTGGAGGTTGTTTTACAAGAAGGAGAGGGGCCTATTTATAGGTTGGAGACCCCTCATTAAGATTATTGGAAATCCTAATTTACAAGCTAACAAATCAGGATTATGATTTTTTTGAATATCAAAACATTGCGGGCCTTCTTTGTCTGCTTGAGTCATGGGTGTGGGCTCAAAAGAGAGCATTATTGATGGTAGATAAGGTGAAAGTAAGTTTTAAGGAAGGGGAGAGAGAGAGAGAGAGAGAGAGAGTTACTATACATGTCTTGAGGTGAGGTGTCTTTTATGGTTAGGTCAATGCTATTTTGTGTTAGTATGTTAGTCGTTAGTAATCACTAGAAAGTTAATGTTACATTTACAATGGGTAGAGTGAGTTGATTTGATGAAGGAAGAGGGGTGAATTAAAAGAGAATCATTGAGATGGTGAAGCTTTGAAGAAGCTTGAACTCACCCTTGTGTAGATTGTGGAAAAAATGACCGCTGGTCTTCCTCTTCTTCTTCGCTTCTTTACGCCGCCGCCACGGTTGACCACCACGATGAAAAGAGGATTTGTTGATGAAAAATCCTCAATTTGCAGAAGTTATCATGGTTAAGATGTTGAATTTTAGATATTTTAGGAGAGGTAAATGAAATTGTAACATAGAAGCAATAGAGAGAGACATGGAGAGGGTGTATGTATGTAGAGGTTCATAAAAGAACTATAGGGATGAGAGAGAAGGGTAATGGTGAAGAGGGTGGGAGAAGACATGGAAATTGCAGGTTTGAGTGAGGGAAGGAGAGGGAGGGATGTGTAAGAGTGAGTAGGTGTGTGGAAGGGTGAGAGAAGACTAAGGGCTACTTGTGCAGACTGGGGTCCACTCAAAAAAACATAGCTCACCGCTGGTAGCTCCAAAAATCATGAAAAAATTTGAGGTGATTATTCAGAGCGTGGGCTACATTTTCTCTTTTGACCACCGCTCCAAATTCGGAGTGGAGATAGGTGCCAAAATTCTCACCAAAAATCCTGTTTTTTATGCCTGCAAAAGTCTTTTAGTGGCCCCCTCCTTTGTTGAATTTGTACAATGCATCCAAGAGTGAGCCCCTCCTTTGTCATATTATAATACAAAGCATTCAAGTTGCCCTTGACCCATTCATGGAGGAGGATTATTGGTGAAATAAGAAATATATACATGGTGGGACTAGTGTATGGACTATTCATGGACTTTAGCTCAATGAGCACATGGTGTTAGAATAATGAGTAAAAATAATAATAAAAATATGGAGGAGTTATGGATATGGAAAGATATTGGAATCATATGATATGGTCCCTCCTTGAATTATTTTGGGTGAAAGAGGAAAAGGTATGCAAGTAAATAATATAATAAAAGTAACCAATGAGTAGAAATCAATTTTTTGTTTTCACGAGGGTGAGGGTGAAAATGTGGGAGTGATTTGTATAAAGGAAAAATATGAGGTTAGAGTATGTAAATATTGGCAAAAAATATAATTATGGTGTAAGAGGATGAAAGAAGGTGTACATAGGTTTAATAAAACACACACCTAAGTAGAAATATTTAAATAAAATACCAAAATAATTATAAAAAATCCCTATATTTAGGCCATATATACAATGAAATATTTACACACAAAGAGGCCATAATATACTTTTATTTTTTTATTTTTTTATTTTTTTTTGGCTCACCTAGCCCAGTGACTAGCTAGCTGAGGGTTTTTAAGAAGATATGGGAAAAGCCCCCTAACTCACACACGCCTATGTACAGTGAAATGGTAGGGATAGCCATAGCGTTTGGGTGAATTTGGTAGGGTGGAGTAATCTAGTATGGCAATTATGGAGAGCCAAAAAATGGCTATCAGTATCTTGTCCTCAATATGAATCAATCTTTGGGAGCGTATATGGTGTGTCTCTTGTCTAGTCTCTCTCTCTCTCTTTCTCTCTACATCTCAACATGGTATCAGAGCGGTAACGATCATGCGCCGATTCAATTCATGGTGACACAATAGTATGTGTATGCGATTCGTATGTAAGATTCAAAATTTCTACAAATTTTATTTTTGAGCGTTGATTCTTGTTAATTATGGTTGTTTTGTATTAAGAAGAATATGATTAGACTTTTATGTGATGTTTATTTCTAATCAATCTAATCGTTGATTATGTTTTCTTGTTGATGACACCCTGAACTTCATCTCAATTTTTCTTGCCGTTCTGCTCAAAATTTGGAGAAACGGGAAAAGCGCATGGAGCTTAGCACAATGGCACTTTTCATCCAAAACTTGTTCGTCTCCTCGAGCTCTTCGATTTGAGTTCTAGGTTTGCGTCAATTGGAGTTCGCAGCAGAAAGTTATGTTGCTTTTACAGCAATTGAGCTTGACACAGCTTTCTTCGTCCTACTTCTTCGTGAAGCGTCCGTGATCGTTTTTCTTATTTTGGCGTTAACTTTTTCGAGAAGATTTAGCTTTTTGCTATTCGTATTGTGGCCGTCAATCTTGCGTCTCACGCCACTCTATTTTGAGGACTCGTTTATTATTAACGCCTCCTCTACCCTGCCTTTTTTGGGTGACGTCTCTCACATCTTTGGACATTCCTTGAGCATCCTTCTTACGTTTATCGTTGACAGAACACAGTACTCATATCTCTCTCATTCTCAATTGCGACCTTCACCATATATGGTGTGCAGATTTTGCGATCTTATCTTATACATCTTCTCGCAACAAGATATGGCTATGAATATTCTCGTCAACGGCTTTCCTTCTGGCCAGCGTTCTGTTCCTCCTTTACAAGGTCAAGGATTTCCAGGTTGGAAAGCAAAGATGTTGTTAATTCTTGAAGGCAATGAACTCTCCGATGTTGTTCTTGGAAATCGTGTTTGTCCGCCTCAGCCTGTTGATACAGATAATAATAACGTGCTTATCACTGAAGGACCTATATTTGAAGATTGGAATGTTGCCTATACGGATTGGCAACGACGTGATAAAGCAGCTCGTCCGTATATTCTTTCTGCTCTTACTGATTCCCTTTTGCTTGATATGTATGAATTGCCTACTTCCCACGACGTATGGAAGTACCTTATTGCAAACTTTCAGAAGAAATCTGTTACATAAATACTTTATTTGAGAGGGTTGCTTAACGAGTTACAATATAAAGTTGGTACTGCCATGATAGAACATATTGAATCTTTCAAATCTATTATTAATCAACTTACTGGTGCCGGTGATCCTGTTCCACAAAAGCAACTGATTACACTTCTCCTTGATATGGTGAAGGACTCTTCTTATGATAACATTGTTACTATTCTCTCTAATAAAGATGGTCTTGATTTCAACCAAGCCTGCATGTCTTTAATTGAATACTCCAACGTCAAGAACGTCGGAATGCTGGTCACGATACATCTATGATTTCACAAGAGGAGACTGAGTCACAACAGATGGAATGTGCTTTTTATGCTCAAAGGCATCCATTTCAACGAGGAAACCGCAGAGGTGGCCGTCGCGGTAATATTTTCTCTCGTCTCAAATTTCCTAATAAGCAATGTTCTTACTGCAATAGAAATGGCCATACTGAAGATGATTGTTGGGCACGTCAATATGATGAAGAACACAATATTACCACAAAACAACCACGTTTATCTAGAGACTCTGATCATCCCACTCATATGTGCTATAAGCGTCGATTCGACACAGATCGGAATAGAGCATATTCTACTGAACATCGAAACAACATTGTACTAGAAACAAGTTGCGTCCTATGTTCAGTTTCTCCAGACAGAATACTTCATGTACGTGATGGATCACTTTTTATTGTCAAATCTGGTGCTACAGGAAATATGACATATCAGTTTAAGTGGCTCCATAACTATCATCCACTGTCAGTTCAACATGTTGTTTATCTTGCTGATGATACTACTTGTCAAGTAAAGGGTATTGGAGACTTATATCTTGGTACCTTATCTTCTTCCACTCGAATTTTGCGAGGAGTATTACATATACCAGATCTTCAACGTAATCTTCTTTCAGTTGCTAGACTTGTTGATCTTGGTCTGTTTGTTGGATTTGATCATATCAAATGCCGAATTGAGAAAGATGGATAGACTATAGCCACTGCTCCTCGAAATGGTAATCTGTTTGAACTCTCTCTTAACGATGCTGTAGCAAATATTGTCACTGCTCCAGGTGATCATGATTGCAAAGTATGGCATCACCAACTTCAACTTCATGATCTTGTCCATGGCATGGATCTTAAAGCCCATCCCCATATGGGAATTTGTGAATTTTGTGCTCTTGGGAAACAGAATCGTAAACCCTTTCCTCGTTCAAATACAACTCATTCTCATGACATATTGGATCTTGTTCATACTGATATATGTGGACCTCTACCTTCTTCGAGATCACAATATCGCTACTTCATTACTTTCATTGATGATTTCTCAAGGTATACGACTCTATTTCTACTTAGACAAAAATTTGAAGCCTTATCTGTTTTCAAACAATTCCACAAGGCTGCAGACTTCAAACTCGTCGTCGCCTTAAGAAGCTTCGTAGTGACAATGGAGGCGAATATTTTTCTTGAGAGTTTGTGAGTTACTGTGTTGACAGTGGAATTCATCATGAACACACTATTCCATATTCGCCTCAGCAGAACGGTGTTGCTGAACGAAAGAATCGCACTATTCTCAATGCTGTAAGATGTATGCTGATTCATTCTGGCTTATTTCGTGTTTTCTGGGCTGAAGCTACTTTGACAACAGCATTTATTCAGAATCATCTTCCTACTACTGCACCCTCTGGTAAGATACCCATCACAGCATGGATAGGTGACATTCCTTCTGTAGCTCATTTTCGAACCTTTGGATGTATTTCTTATATTCATGTTCCCAAAGAAACACGAACAAAGCTTGATGCTCCTGGTTTTAAAGTTATTTTTATTGGATATTCTGACACTTCCAAAGGCTACAAATTCTATGACCCTTCCTCCAAGAAAGTAATTGTGAATCGTGATGCTACTTTTAACGAGCAGCTTATGGGAGGCTCATGGTCCATGGATGATTCTCATGATACTAAATCATTGCTTCAGGCTTTTCCATTTCTTTCAGAAGATGAAACTCTTCCTATAGAGTAACTTTCCTCTTCACAACCATCCATTCCAAATGTTGTCAATGATGATATTGATATTTTTGTTGATCTGCCTATTGATTTTGAACATGGCTCATGTCATGTTTATGATGATGATATTGCTGATAATGCTTTTTCTACTTCTGAAGATCACGTTACTTATGATGAAGCTATCTCTTCACCACAAAAGGATCAATGGAAAGAGGCTATGGAAGCAGAGTACGATTCTCTTATCTCTAAAGGTACATGGATACTAACTGAATTACCTCCTGGTCGTACAACTATTAAATGTAAGTGGGTGTATAAGACAAAAGTAAAAGCAGATGGATCTTTTGACAAGTTCAAGGCACGCTTAGTTGCAAAAGGTTACTCCCAAGTAGCTGGTGTTGATTATCAAGAGACTTTTTCACCAGTTCTTCGCATTACAAGTGTTCAAGTTTTATTGGCATTTGATGTTCAATTTGATTTAGAAGCTCATCAAATGGATGTGTGAACTGCTTTTCTTAATGGTGACTTGGAAGAGGAAATTTATATGGAACAACCAGAAGGGTTTGTTATTCCAAGTAAAGAAGACCTTGTTGCTCAACTCCATAAGGCACTATATGGTCTCAAACAAGCTTCGCGAGCCTGGTATAAAAAATTTGATCTTTTTCTCACCTCTAAAGGATTCATCTCTTGCTCGTCAGACCCCAACTTATACATAAAATGCCAAGGTAGCAGTTTTGTGATTCTTGCTCTTTACGTGGATGATACGATCCTTGTTTCCAATGATTTGGGATTTATTTAGCAAGTGAAAAAGTTATTATCTTCTGCATTTGATATGGTGGATCTTGGAGAGATTCACTCTTGTCTTGGCATTCAAATCCAACGGAACCATACAAAAGGTATTTTATTCCTTCTACAGTCAAAGTTTATTGCAGATACTATTCAAAAATTTGGTATGGAATCTGCACATTCAGCCAACGCACCTTGTCTTGCGAGCTCTACGAAGAACACTTCTGACAATAGCGGTCAACTTGTCACAAATCAACTTTATGCTAACTTGATTGGATGTCTTCAGTTTGTTGGCATGAACACTCGTCCTGATATTCTGTTTGTTGCTAATTATCTTGGACAACATCTTGCATGTCCTTCTCTTAAGCATTGGTCTGCTGCAAAGCGTGTATTGAAATACTTGAAAGGCACTACAGATTTTGGTTTAGTCTATCAACGACAACTCACATCGGATTCTGTGCAATCTCTTTCTCTTTTGGGTTACACAGATGCAGACTGGGCAAGCTCACATTTATCTATGCGATCTACTAGTGGAAATTGCTTCTTTATAAATGGTTGTCTTGTTTCTTGGACCAGCAAAAAACAACGTTGTGTTGCAGTTTCTACGACTGAGTCAGAATATGTTGTGGCATCACTTGCAGCTCGTGAGTTGATTTGGCTTCGACAAATGCTGGTTGATATTGGTCACTCTCCTCTTTCTAGCACACCCTTGCGGTGTGACAACCAAAGTGCTATTAGTCTTGCAAAAGACTATGTTCAACATAATAAGTCAAAGCACATTGCTGTCCATTATCATTATGTCAGGTATGAAGTACGCAAAGGAACCATTATGGTTGAACACTGTCCAAGTGACCAGATGATTGCAGACATTTTGACCAAAGGCCTCAATGAGTCACGTTTCATCCTCTTGCGCTCGGAGCTTGGAGTTGCTTCGGCCTCACTCTTTCTAGATTAGCTTCTTGGCTATTGTAATAGCTTTGTACATATGACATTGTAATCTTTTAGGTATCATGCACTATGCACACTCCACATTTGCACATTGTGATATCTAAGTCACTTTAATATTTGTACATAGATGCAAAATTCACTTTCACATCATCACCGCGTTGGTTCATATTTTCACATTGTATAGGGGCTTGGGTTTTTCCCTTGAACTCCCCAAGGGTTTTTTCATCCAAAGCTAGAGACCTTTGTTTGAGTGGGGGTGTTGGAGCTATATATGGCTCACTCTACTGAACTTGGTCTCACCTATATATTTGTATCTTGTCCTCAATATGAATCAGTCTTTCGGAGCGTATATGGTGTGTCTCTTGTCTCGTCTCTCTCTCTTTCTCCCTACATCTCAACAGGATGTCGTCGAGATCTCTCCCAGAGATGGCCCCAGCTATCTTGGGCCTTGATTTCCTGGTACTTACCATTTTTGTTCATTGCCTCCTCATTCTGGATGCTAGGTGGAGTAATTGGGGCCAAGTTATCTTCGGGCCCCGCATTAACACATCCTGAACTAAGTCATAGGGTTTTGCATACTCACCTAGTGAGAAGTCCACGATGTCTATCTTCCGTCGTGGTTTAGTTGCTTCCTTGCTAGACTCGGCCTTTCCCTTCATCTTCTCTTCTCTTTGAGATGCTTCTTCGTGCCTAGCACGCTTCACTCCTATAGCATCCACTTCTTCTACCTTCGCTTTCCCTTTGTGCTTCTCTCCAACTGATTCTTCTACCTTCGCCTTCCCTTTAGCCTCCAAGCTAATAACTCTCACTGTTTGGTTACAACAGGTGGTGGGGGTAGTGGCGGAATGAGAGGTTGGGGTGGTGGTTGTTGTTGTACAGGTGGTCAAAGGATTTGGACCAGTGGGATCGGTCCTGGTTGCTTCGGTGATGGTGGTATTGCTCTTGGCAGAGAGATTTGATTCTGTCTCCCCCCTCTATTGAAATTATGCCTCCTTGGGTGTGGGCAGTAGTACATTCCATGGCTATCTTCCCCGCAATTGTAACAGTGGTACTCTTGGTTCTGCCTTCGTTGTCCTCTTCCTTGTTCTGGATTCCTACCAGGTGCATGCCCTTGCTGCACCAGATGCACAGATAAACTCTCTAGTTGGGTGGTGATGCGACTCAGAAGGTCTTGCTGCTCTTCTAATGCCTCCTATGGTTGGACTCTATGATTGGTTGTTGCAGTCACTGGGGTTGGTCGGGCCGAGCTTGTTTCCTCTGACTCGTTTACTCTTGCTTTCATGCGCAGCTTCTTGTCTTTAAGGCGGTCTACTTCGACTGCCAACTCATATGTTGCAGGAAACCTTCCCTTCACCTTCTCTCTAAGCGGCGACCATATACCAACAATGAAACGGTCCTTCTTTAGGAAATTAGGCGCCCCATTGCCTTCCATCAGTGAGGCAACCCATCTCTCCCATAAGTCCACAAATTTGGACTCGCAGGTGGCATACTCCAGCAGACTTCCCTGCTTTAACTTTGTCAGTAGAGCTGCCATAGCTTCTCCGAGGTTGTGCCTCCACACAAAACTCTTTACAACAGTAGCCCTTAGCACATCCCATGCATTCTTGGTAGCCTAGGGCAATGCATTATACCACGACTTGGCCTCTACTTTCATCAGTAGAGGGAAAATTCTAAGTGGTGAAGCGTCGTCATCTTTGTTGGAGACGACACAAGCAATGTCAAAATCATCCAAAAAGTCGGTGAGATCCTCTCCTTTCTTTCCACTGAAGGTGGGGAAAGAAACACTTGCCATGGTGATGATTCGGGAAATTACAAACCCTTTTTTTTTTTACATTAACAACAGTAGCGGCTCATAGAGGCTGTTTACAAGGGTGGGTGGATAGGTTAAAACAGGATAAAGATAGAAACATTAAAGGAATGATGGTAATCCAATATGGGGAGAATGATAGGGTTTGGGGAATTGAGGATTTCTCCTAGTACCGCCGCACCGAATAGGTATAAGATCTTCTGTTGGTAGAAGGCTTTCCTATCTACATAGATATTCACATGCATATGCTGTAGGAATCTGAATGGGAATGCCGTCGGCCCGTTTTCCATCATGCATAGAGGGTGGAATACTTAATTATACTCTTACCGTGCCAGTGTTGATGAGCCGGCACATCCACAAGAGGTCGTCGCCTTTCATGGGCTCCAACTTTCCTTCGTTGCTTAGCACGTACGAGGTGATGGCGATGCGTCTGACCACTCTAATAGCAATTGCAGGTAATTTCCATAGTCGGCGTGTTGCATGAATCCTACTCCATTCAGTTGCAACTCGTACCCAGCCCACTGGGTTTCACCCATGGTAGAAAGCTTCTTCAGGATAAGTTGTACAGGGAGAGGAGGAAGATCCTCCACTCGCTTTCCAAAACAGCGAGAGCATTAACCAAACCACTCTTCTCTAGGACATGGGAATCTTCTTACCACTTCTTCTTCCAGATTGTCGAAGTGGATTGGTAGCACTCGCATGCGTCGTGCAAATCGGTAGGCGACCTTCCGCCGCTTAGCTTCGGATGACTTCCTCTTTGGCAAGCTAGGTACAACTCAGCTTTTTGAGCTTGAAGCACTTGCTTGTCTAGATGCCTCTCCCTTTGGGGTCATGTGTTTCTAGACTGGCTTATCTTCTCCTTACCTTTGGCTCGAGCAGCCCCTTTACGCCACTTTGGAGTTATAACTTTGACTGTAGTTTCTTTAGGGAAAAGAGGCCTCACCGTTTTCTTCCCTTCTTTGATGTGAATGACTTCTTCGCGATGAACATCGATGTAGACGATTTCAGCCCTTTCGCTGCCTTCCTTGCTGGCACTCATTGACAGTGTGTCTTGGTTGACAACAGTGATGGCACTTCACCGACCTCCCACCTGATGCTCTCAATTTATGGTTAGAGCGAGCGACACAATATAGAGAATTTACCTCTTTAATGCTGACGACACTGCAGCCCGGCAGTAGCACCTCAATGAAGGCGGCTAGTGCCTCCTTCGTCTCCTCTTCTTCCGTCCTCTAGTTAGAAAATTCCTTCAGCCATTCGTCCACGATTGATAGTGGGCGTCACTTTCAGCATTGTAAACTGAAGGGTCTTGGAAAGCCCTCCTCAGTAGGAGCACCAAATGAAGGGAGCAAAGCAAACCCCGAGCCTCGACAGCCTCCAAAACGTCGGGGACCGAATGGCGCGCCTCGAGCCTGCCATGGTAAAGAGAACAGGGGGCACCACCTAGGTTTGAGCGGCTAGGATGCAAACCACAATGATATAAACACCGCAACTTACACACCGAGAGAGAGAGAGAGAGAGAGAGAGAGAGAGAGAGAGAGAGAGAGAGAGAGAGAGAGAGAAAGAAAGAGAGATTTGCAAATGATGAAAGCCCTCGGGGTGTGAGGGAGAATTATTTCTGCAGTATTTACAAATGGCACACCCTGGTGGTAGAGAGGAAGGGAGAGGAGGTGGTGAAACCTACTTGGTGCGTTCTCTAAGACGACTCAATGATTGTGAAACTTGCTACCAAGAGCGTGTATGCATGTGTGCATCGACCATTCGAGTCGAGAGATGGATGTGGTTCCCTTCGCATGGTGCAATTCCCAAGGCAAACCCAACACACAAGCCCCCTCCCTGTGATGGTGATAGTGTCAATTCTTCCCACTACACTCTACCAAATGCTGCCTCCTCATGAACTTCCCCCCCCCCGATAGTGACCTCTCAGTGCCAATTTATAGGTGTTGGCTGCTTGGATTATCGTAATCCCAGTGTGATTAGGGTAAGCTTAATCGGGGAGACAAAGCAAGTGGTCGGCCCGGTGTGGTTGACCCTTGCTTTGTTTTGGGAGGTTATTAAAAGATGAGAATCTCTAGGTGGGCCTTTGTGACCATCACCTAGAGAGAGGAAATTTACAAAGTGGGATTTTTACAACGGCTTGGTGAAAACTGAAGAAATGATGAGAATACCCTATAATTTACTGAAGATGGCGTCGTGGTTGCGTGTTGATGATGCGTCGGTGTAGAGCGTACTTCTTTTCGGGGTCGGCCGGGGCATGCCTTTGACGCATTTTCCTTTTTTGTTGTTGGCGGCGCATGATTTGGGTTCCTTCCTTATTTTGTTGATGACGTAGTCATAGACCTTTGTTTTGTTTTTTCTTTTTGTATTGTATTTGTGGTGCGGGGCGTATATGCGTGTGTGTGTACGTGTTGGTGCATGAGGACGGATGTGTGTGTATATATATATATGTGTGTGTGTGCGTATTGGCATGCCGTGGGAATGGCTTATATGCAATATATATATTTCTATATTTTTTTGATTTTGGGCAGTGCAGACGACGCAGGAAAATGGGGGGGGGGTGAGAATGGTGAAAAAGAAGGTGTGTGTGTGTGTGGTATTCGCGAGTGAGCGTGTGGGTGTGTGTGTGTGTGTGTGTGGGTGCGTAGCTTGCGATGCTATGTATGTGTGTGTGTGTGTGTGTGTGTGTGTGTGTGTGTAGGTGCGTGCGGTTGCGCTAGTGGAAGGTGCGCAGCTGGCGGTGCTATGGAGACGGACAGGACGCGACCGAGACGGGGCGCGAGAGCGGGTGAGAGTGGGGAGAGGGGGGGAGATGGTGAGGGGGGGGGGGGGGGGGATGAGGATAGGGTTGGGGTGTTGAGGGGAGGAGCGCAAGGCCCGGGGGGCGGGGTAGTGGACAACGGGCATTATAAGGAGGGAAGAGGGGGGGGGGTGGTCTTAGTCAACGAGAGGAGGAGAGAGAGAGTAGATAGGGGGGGGGGGTTTCCACCAAGGGAGGGAAGGGAGAGAGAGTGAGGGGGTTGGGAGGAGATAGGGTAGAGAGAGAGAGAGAGGATATGATGGGTTAGAGGGGAGAGAGAAGAGAGGGTGAGAGAGATTGAGGGAGGGTGAGGTGATGGTTTTCCTAAGGCCCGCCGTGGTTATTTCCAAGAGAGAGGGGGGGGGGGTGTTTTACGCTAATGGTCCTCCAAAAGGAGGGAGGGGGGAGAAGAAAACAGGAGGGGGGGGGGTGAGGATGAGCAGAGGTGGGGGCACGGCCCGCCGTGGTTGGAGGGTGGACACACAGAGAGAGAGAGAGAGAGAGAGAGAGAGAGAGAGAGAGAGAGAGAGAGAGAGAGAGAGAGAGAGAGAGATAGTTCTATTATCGTCTTGGGAGGTCAAATATGACCTATGGGACCAAATGAACATGTCACGTGGTGTGAGGACTCTCGATGCTCAAAAATGGCTGAAATGAGCGTCGCAATAGAGAGTCCACATCGTGGTTGGGAGAGGAAGGTATGTAGGGAGAGATCATGGCTGAATATATGGGGAAAAGAGGACCTAATGTGGTCAAAAGCTGAGCACTCAAGTAGTGTGTGGTACTCACTCTCTCGCACTTGACGAGGGCATAAGGTGCAAAGTCGATGACACGTACTCCTCGCCAGTGCCCCAATGTCCTGTCGCACAGCGTAGAGAATGGGAGCTAAGACGAATGGAGGCAATGGTGTGGATCGCACTCAACGGGATGGGCTCAAGGATGTAGGAATGGGTTCGGTTACCTCGTTCCGAGAAGAAGAGAGACTTGTAGTTTGGGGCAACGTGTGTGGTGTAATGGCTGAAGCGAGAACCTCCGGATTTCTCCCAAGCCGTGATACATTGGCATTGTAAGAAGGCCTCATTAACTTGGGAGTCGATCGACGCATCCTTGACCAAGTGACATGCATCCCATCTTCCAAACCATTTCTTAATATCAAGCATCCACCCCGAACCTAGTATTTTGGTCTTGCATGTTTTTGGAACCATTTGACTTGCTTCATATGCGATTCTAGGAAGTCGATGCAAAGGGCTACGTTGTGTCTTACGCATGTACTCCACAACCCTTTGCATGCCCAAGACCTCAATGGGAAGCAATCCGGACTCAAGAAGTAAGAGCATGTAGGGTGTTTGTGTCTTGACTTGGAGAAAGTTGGTGAGAAAACACTTTTGGACATTCTCAAACTCTTTCCAAGTAGACTTCCCGATGCTTCCACCCCACACCTCCACTCCATAAAGAAGCACCGGTGTCACCAATGTGTCAAAGAGGTACTTTTTGAGAGCCCAACACTTGATCTCTCCTGCATTGCACATGTTCTCAAATGCATAATAGGCCCTCTTTCCGGCTTCAAAGCGACGCATTGCACAATCCTTCCATTTATGATTGGATGGAACCTCAAGGCCAAGGTACTTGAAGTGATCTACCACTTCAAGTTTCTCATTGTTATATACAATGCATGGATTTTCATCATTGAGGGTCTTTACAAGCATAACCTTGGTTTTGGATCCATTCACGATCAACCCACTATGTAGGCAAAAGCGTTCCAAGACACTCATAAGCTTTTGTGCATCTTCTAAGGTATGTGCCAAGAGCACTACATCATCGGCATAAAGCAAAAGCATGATCACCACATTTCCAATCTTAACCTCTTCTATGCCTTCTTGCTGCATAAAGTCAAGAACCATGCATTCCAATTCATCAATGAGTAGACCAAAGAGGGTTGGGGAAAGTGGGCATCCTTGTTTGACACCAATAGTGCTTGCAAAAAATTCTGAAATTCCATCTCCCATACGTAATCGACATATCACTTTTTGGTAGATGCGAAAGACTGCATGCATAAATTCTCTCGGCACTTGAAGGCTTTGCATACGTCTCCAAAGATTTCCTCGCGGTACCATGTCAAAAGCTTTCTTGAAATCCACAAAGCAACAATACAACTTTTTTCCTTTCAATCGAGACGCTTCCATAAGAACTCGAAGAGTGACAAGGTGATCAATAGTGCTATGATGCTTTCGAAAACCTGCTTGGCCAAGTGCACATTTGCCATTCTTTTCAGCCCATTCACTTATCTTCATCTCCATGATACATCTAAATAACTTTGCCATTAAAGAACCAACCATTATAGTGCGATAGTTGTTCACATTGTTTACATCTCCTCCTTTGTGCAAAGGTTTGATCCAATTTGCACTCCAATCACGAGGCATGCCATACTGAAGTGCAAGGTTAAACATATCGCATATCCAATATCGTGTTTTCTTGCTTGTCCATTTAATCATTTCAGCCTTGACACCTTGAAGGTCACCTGCCTTGCGAGTAGCAAGTTTCTCAAGCGCGCGGCATACATCTTCAATGGTAAAGAAGGGAGCTACAACACTCCATCTTATCAACATTGGGTTGCTCATAGAGATTCTTACAATGCATACACATATCCTCAAGAGTCAAGTCACCAAAGCTCTCAACGCGCTTGCCTTTTAGATTTTGCCAAAATTTTCCACATGAATGTGCTTTATCTTGTGCTAAAAGAAGTTGTTTTTCGACTTCCCACCTTCTCCTCTTCTTTTGAACAAGTGCTTTGTATGTGTGTGAACATTCCAAGTAAACTTCCTTGTCTTTGATTGCATCCAATCTTAGCAAGTGTTTTCGGGCTTGACTACATTCCATGTCAAACCATTTCTTCTTGGTGCTACCCTTCTTAGACCTTTTGCAAGACATGTGTTTCACCGAAAAGCATTCCTTCGCACAAGAGAAAATTACTTCTTTGAAAACTTTCCACTTGCATTCTAATGTTGGGCTCTCTTGATGATGTATCATGCTTAACATGTGGTC
Organism: Adiantum capillus-veneris; assembly: GCF_014529385.1. Classification (NCBI taxonomy): domain Eukaryota; kingdom Viridiplantae; phylum Streptophyta; class Polypodiopsida; order Polypodiales; family Pteridaceae; genus Adiantum; species Adiantum capillus-veneris. The sequence continues at coordinate 62,112,903 of NC_140939.1, forward strand.
CACCATATCAGCATATATAAGTGCTCGTTTGAAGTCTAGACATAGGTACAAATGATTCACATCATGATTGAAGGCTACATGCTCGGGCCGTTTACCACACTTGAGGTCAATACATAACATCCTATGATCCGATTCCGGATTTCATTCACCAAGTGTAAAGCTTTGTATGCATTCTAGAGTGGCTTCCGAGAACAACATATAGTCAATCACGCTAGCACCGTTGTGCTTTCTACATGTAAAGTCATTGGTGCCTTGCCATAGAGATACACCATTTGCAATGAGCATTCCGGTACTATTGCATATATGTAGAAGTGACTTTCCATAGTGATCCACTTCTTTTGCATCATTAGAACTTCGATTATACATGTATGAGTCATCCATTCTTCTTGAGACATGCGGCATGTCTACTTGTTGTGTGTCGTGTTGTAGCATATTTGTGCGAGCATTCATGTCTCCAAAAACAATGACTTCACCTTGATCCTTGTAATGAGCAATGTCTTCCTCTAGTTCAACAAAGGGCTGATCTCTATCCATATTCAAGCAAGCATAAAAGTTGGAGTCATAGTGAGGAATGTAGCAACCGGCCACAAACATGACTTGACCATTTGGTGGGCTGATTTTCAGCCATAAGTAGCGTTAATACTTATCTTCTTTGACAATGGAAACATCTTTCAAACCCTTTGTGGTCATACATGCTACGCCTCCTTGGCCTCTTCGTTGCTTTGCATTTTTGGCCCACATCAAAGAATGCACATCGTATTTGTCAAATCCAAGAATTCGTTGCGCATCATGCTCCCATGTTTCGACAAGAAGTATCACATCGGAGTCACTGGTAAGCTCATCAATGCCAATTCCCGCATTCCATGGATACCCGTTACAATTCCAAAAGCTTATTCGCAAGCGTGAGTTGGTGTCATAGATCATGTGTCCCTATTTGTTGGGTGGACTTGCATCCTCCTTAAGTGGCTTTTCTTCTTGAGGTGATACCTTAACCTTCTTGCTTCTTTCCTCATATGCTTTGCGACGTAAATTTTGTTGCATAATAGTGCGATCCTCATATACATTACAACCTGTTCCTTTGAGGTAGATTCAACCATTGTCAAGGATGATCTTTCTCTTTACCTCATCAGCCATGGTACATACAATAGGTCTTTCTCCCGAGCGAGGGACTCCTTGTTTTCCAACTCGATGTGCACCATAAGCCATGATTCCTGACATGGCAAAGTGTGTAGCAAAAAACTCTTCAATAGAAACTGCAAGAGATTGGGGTGTTTCCATGCTTTCCTCCTTGATTCCATGAATGACGATGTTCTTTGAGCGTTTTTGTCGTTCGTGCAATTCTTGAGTGTCCACATTCTCTACATTCTTTGCTTGGACAACGGCTTGCGTGATAGGAGATGTAGAAACCACATTATCCTTACATATATCAGCCCATGATTTGGATGCATTTCTCATCTCACATACATCATGTCGTATTGTATCTATTGTTTCCTCTTTCAATACATGATCACTCTCAACTTTGCTCAAGTGATCTTTCAATACATTCATGTCAACAAGAGAGCGTTTACATTCTTGAACTTCATTTTCAAGATGCATCAAGCGTGTTGTTTGCATTTCAAGAACCTTCTTGAGGTGCTCATTCTCCACAATGAGAACTCTTAAAGTACCATTCTCCATTGCAAGTGCGCGCAACTCTTCACCTTGTTTATTGACGGTTTCTTGTAACGAGATCAAGTAAGCCATGATCATTGCTTCCGTTGTTGTAGATGATGTGGTTGGATTAGCATCCAAATTCCTTGGAGATTTTGCATCATTCTCCATGAGAGAGAGAGAGAGAGAGAGAGAGAGAGAGAGAGAGAGAGAGAGAGAGAGAGAGAATATTTGGGAGAGAGAGGGAGGATACTATCATTGGCGGCCCGCTGGGCTGAAGTGTGGCAGAGATACGGGGGTTTTATTTTTGCGAGCTTTCAATTTCGAGCTTTTACAATGGAATTGTTTTTGCGAATTTTTAAACCCAAATTTTACACCAAGGATATCTTTAAATATCATTGTATAGTGGTAAACTCAAAACCTTACAGTACAATCCTTCAACTACCAAACACTTTAAAGAAATATGGAAGCATGTCTATGCTTACGCAAAATGAAACTTTATAAAAAACACCATTTGTATGTATTTTTGAGGCTGTACTGAAAACGTGGGCTCCCACATGGGATTTCTTTCATATAAACTCTTATTTCCATCACTTTAATGATTTTGTTATCTCACAAAAATCAACACACAAGACAATGGTGTCAACATAATCTAACTACAAAAGAAATCTCCAATCAAAGTCATCTCCACATCATGTGGCCGTCATGTACCAAACAACCACAAATGAAATATCCAAATGAAATGTATGGAGCATACCAAAATGCCATGTCAATGTTATATGGCTGCCATGTACATAAAAACATAAATCAAAACATGAAGATGTGTAGTGTTAGAATAGAGTTTCCTCAACCAAATGTGCATCCGCAATCAACATTTCACAGGTCCACATGCGATATCGGTAAAACATCTTTCATAGAGCACATCATTTAGCTCTAGACACATGCAATGCCTCATATCTTCCGTAGAAGCTCGGCCCAAACCACCACACCCCGTAACCAAGTCCAAAACATAGTCATGAGGCTTAGTAAATGTTTCTAGCAACCACCTGAACATATACAAAATAAATTAGAAACCAAATGCAAACACATATATACCATAACATTCACTAGTATCATACTTTGGACTAGTCTTACCAAAAGAACAAAGAAGACCGCTATGCCCTGCCTCTAAGAATAACACCATCGATCTCAATGGGGAAGACTACATCATCTATCATGTAGCTACAATCTGCTTGAAACAATCTCTCGGCAATTTTCTCCCCTGCCTCTCTATCATAGTGTGGCACATGATGGCCAATACGATACCAAAGACACATGGTAAGATCAAGTACTTGCATGAATAAAAAAATCAAAGAATAAATGGCATAGCTACAATGTTTTTAGTTAGGAAATTAAACTATGAAACTAAGTTTGTTATCTCACCGCCACTCTAGTGAGTGCATGCCGATATGTCTTCTTATTACACATGAGAGTCCATGTACGTAAGAGCACAACTACTACCCTAGTTGCATCTACAATAAAATATCCAATATGCTCGGCCATGCACATGGTGACTAAAAACCCCTCATCAGCCAAAAACTCACGAGCAACATCCATGAACCCTGTCACTAGACCCCTGGAGAATGTGTTCCACTTGGGAACACTCGTGGCCTCTACAAAAGTGAATGATGACATGTAAGCATACAACCATAGTTAGTTGTAGGTACTAGTCCAAAGAAACGTTACTTACCCAATGGGATTGGTCCTAGACCATCCACAAGAAAACTTGTAGGAAAATCTGCAAAGATAAGCCTAGCAACCTCACGACATGGCACACCATCTTTGCTATATAGATTTGTATTCTGTGTGGCAAAAAAATTGTTGATGCTATAAGAAAACCAAACATGAATTATGTTGAAAATCACAGAATAATGCAAGAAGAAAATGCAAATAAGTAAGCACTATGAAAATATACCTATCAAGGGAAAACTTATCAATTTGTGATATATCCAGAAGTAAAACATCTACAATAGTTTGGTAATGGAACCCTGCTAGCATGATCCAAATTAGCTTTGAATTAGGAAATATGGAAGACAGATATGCTAACAATTTTCTTAAACTTACCAATAGATTGTGTGATCGGCCTTCTCTCCCAAGCCTCTCGCCCAAGTGAAGACTCTGCAACAAACGAAGTAGTGTGCACCAATGAGGATGTAGTGGGTACATTAGAAGAGGGTGCCATATGGGGTATAGTGGTTCCCAAAGAGGACATGCCGGGCTCTGTAGATGGCACAATGGGAGGCATTGAAGAAGGAGTGGATTTCCTTGATGTACTTGGAGTCTCCATTTTCCCTTTACCCTTCTTGAGTACATTGCTTGCTAGTGGAGTACCTTGAGAGCCACTCTCAATGGTGTTTTGAGTAACTCCTTGAGAAACGGGAGGGAGAGACTCTTCTTGTGTCTCCTCTAAGTACTCATCACTCTCATTTTGAAACCCTTCACTCAACAACCATATAGCACAATATCACATAAATTAGTGCTAAAGTAAGACATATACATTCTCAAAATAAAAGAGCCACTAGTGTTAAGATACTTACTCTTATGTAATTCAAACTCTTGCTTTGGAATTACTCCTAGTGGATAATCCAACCACCAAGGACAAACCTTGGCTTCCCATGTTGTCAGATTCCTTTCAATCAAAGAGGGAGAGAGCATTGTATTCTCATCACGTAAATCAATCCACTCTCTAGTGAATAATGGGGCTTCATTCAATTCTTGCGCCTCAACGCATTGCATAACCCATCTACACAATTTTTAGAGCATCATCCACTTTGAAAAGCATATAAACGCAATGGTATAATAAATGTCATGTATCCAAAAAAAAAAATGTCAGAGTCTCCTTTGTATGGAGAATACTTTTTCAAAATAAACCATAAACCCTATCTTGGGCTCCCACAAGGGATTTAAGTGTTTTCAACATAGCCAAGCATTGCTCTCAGGAGTGATTTTAGAGCTTGTCAAAAAATAGAGCTTATCTCTAGTGATCTTTAGCATTCCAGGTTCATCCCATTTAATGCTAAAAAGAAACTTGAAGAACTCATCACCATTAAGAGGATTGGCAATTGACAAGTACTTGTAGCCCCTATCTTTCAACCGTTCCTCTTCTACCTTTGTGGCCTTGTCTTGTCTCTTCTTCTTCTCAACATCATTTAGTCCAAGTGCATCTAGCTTTGCTCTTTCTTTGGACATAAATGAAGTGAACTCATCCTAATACAAAACAATGTATTGAAACCATAATAAAATTTTACATCAAATACCCAACATGTAGAGTAGGTATCACCTTCCACACAAGTTGAGATATCAATCCACATAGAGTGTTGTACCATGGTGCAGCACCATGGTAATACCTTGCCTCCACAGTCATCTCCACCCTAGCCCATTCTCTCATATCAGGTGTCATTTTTTGAAGGATTGAATCTTTATTTGGCATGCCAAATCTTTGAAACATATAAACTTGATGAGTGATGTTTGGCATGACATGTGCCCTAGAAATGCTGCAGAAAAATTGAAAACAAGCATTGCTTGCAAAAAAATGAGAGTCAACATGCAATTAACAAACTTACGCATTGGAAGTTTCAAGTGCAAGAAGCAACTTTGCTTCTTTTGCTCTGGACAACTCAAGGAATTGGCAATGAACACTAACATGGTATTGACCATTGTCCGAGTACTCTATCACACACAAAAAAATCATCATTTGTAAAAACAAAGCTTTACAACAAAAGAGTGAAAAAGGTGAAAGATCTTACTATCTTTGATTCTCTTCCACCATGTTTTTAGCCTACGGTTTCAATCCCATACCAAAAACTGTTTTCCTTTGAGCTCCTGCCATTCTCTACCAAGTGATCTCTCGAACTCAGCATTTATTTCCCGCCAAAGTGGTCTCCATTCCTCCAAATCCGCTACGGTCATGGGAATGATATCTCCTCTAGAATCCCCAACGGACACAAGGAAATGCCCCATAGTTTCTAAATACCCAGCAGAATCAAATGACAAAATCAGCCATTCTACATCATCTCTAGCAAACCTAATAGCCTCATGCACCATGAGTCGACAAAGTGGAATCGGAGGAGGCAATGTCTTCTTCTTTACATAAAACTGACTTAGAACATCTTTCATCAAGCCAAGCGAAATTTGCTTGCCTAGGTGTTTGGAATGCTTATTCTTCTCATCCCCTTCAGGATCACTATCTTCTTCATTGTCATGATGATCTTCAATGTGAACATTGGTCTTTGCAAAGAGATAACAAGTGACAAACATTCAATTGTCCAAAAACATATGCAATTAGGATTAGATAGTGTAAAGTATTTAATTTACAGAAATTTTGCTAGAGTCTCCTGTGTACGGAGACAACGTTTTTTTTTAAAAAACCGCACACCCTATATAGGGCTCTCACATGAGATTTAAGGACCTTTTCTCCAACATAAACAAAAAAAATACTTAACATTTTCTCCCTGCAACTTTCAATGGTATGTATATAAAAAATGGTTCACCCTTTCTTACTCTCCGACATGGTTATTAATTACCAAACTTTCCAAACGAAAAAAAATGTCCAAATTTAACAATCTATCATTGAAAAATTTATAATATAAACTACGTATTGACATAAAATTATAGCATAAACTCATAATTTACCTGTGATCTCTACGTCATCTTCGATGTTGTTGGAGTCTTCATGAACTTGAGCCTCATCATCAATAAAAACACACCTTTTGAGAATCCTGTTCTTTTTATTTGGTGGAGTGTCCAAATGTCGAACTCGTGATGATGCGTCCTGATTGATAGCTCCCTTTGGTATACAACCGGACCTAAGCTTCATGCTCACTTGACGGTTGCTAAAAGGAGAGACTGGAGGTTTTCTTTTCTTGCTATCCCTCTTTGGTGCCATTATCTACACAACACATATAATATAGTTTTTAGTTTATATAAGACCACATAAAAAATGCAAAAAACGGGGAGGTAGAGCTTCCCCATCATCCGCGGCGCGCGGATGATGGGGGAGCTCTGCCTCCCCTTTTTTTGTCAACACAGATGATGGGGAAAAAACATTTCAAAAACCTTAATCAAAAGACTATTTCCAGCAACACCATTGACAAAGCTCACCAAATCTACAAAAAAAGGGGGGAGGTAGAGCTCCCCAATCATCCGCGGGCGCGCGGATGATGGGATTTCTCTTTCTCCCCCTTTTTTTTTGCATTTTTGATGTGTTTATTGAACAAATATATATCAAATAATTTAGGTTTTATTTCAATAACCTCAAGCAAAAGCATTTTTCCTACAATACCGTTGACAAAGATCACCAAATCGACAAAAAATGGGGGAGGCAGAGCACCCCATCATCCGCGCGCACGGATGATGGGCGGGTTTTGCGCCCCCCTTTTTTTCCGCGTTGAACGGTTCTTTGCGGTCTATCTTCCGGCGCCGCAACAACAATAGTGTGTGTGTGTGTGTGTGTGTGTGTGTGTGTGTGTGTGAGAGAGAGAGAGAGAGAGAGAGAGAGAGAGAGAGAGAGAGAGAGAGAGAGAGAGAGAGAGAGAGAGAGAGAGAGGAGGCACCAACATGATGCGCGAATGATGGTACTGGACTGTGTTAGCTCGAGCAGGTAGACGATTGGTTCCCGAAGTAGTAATGCTTCAAACCTAAGCTTTGACATTCACTATTTTTGACCTCTTTCTAGTCTTAAGCAAAGCGGCCACAACTGAGTTCTTTTTGTTTTTTTTTGTTTGTTTTTTTTAAGTCCACGATTCTCGGCCATTTTCAGCGAGCCGTAACTCCCAAACGGTTCATAATTTTCCCGGGGCCGACTCACATGAATTTGTTTGCCTTGTCGAGATCTTCGACAGTTGTGTGATACAAAAAATTCATATCCAGCTTAGTTTGGCTGAAAATTCACCTGCAAGTTGACAATTTCTACAAAAACAACATTTTCTCACTTTTTCCCTAATCTACGAGCTGAAACGAGCATCAAAATGAAGGAATCTGAAAAAACTTAAAGAAGCAATAGTTTTCCTCTATTGAGGACTACAATTCCTACATACAAAACTTTTCCAAATTTTGACCTTAGCATCCTCAAAACTAGCTCCCAACAGGTGTCCCGGGTCAAAATTTGAAACTTCACGAAAACGATTAGAATAAAGTCCTAGACTGTGGAAAATGGTGAAATGAACGATAAATATTATATAACATTAATATACTCTGTATTATGTACAATATATGTATAATCACAATATATATATATATATATATATATATATATATATATATATATATATATATATATATAATATACTCTATTTACTATATATTTTTTACTGTAAGTATAACATTATATACTATATAATCTATATATACTATATAACGTACTACAGTGCTACTGGACTGGACTGGACTGGACTGGAGTGGTATTGGACTGAACTTATCCTCGACTAGAGTGGACTAGTACTGGATTGAACTTATCCTGGATTGGGATTGGTACTGGACTGGATGGACTGGTACTGGTACTGGACTAGACTTATCCTAGACTGGTACTTATCTTGGACTGGACTTATCTTATACTAGTACTAGTATTGGATTGTACTAGTACTAGTACTGGAGTGGAACTGGAGCTGGTATTGGTACTGTACTGGACTAGACTTGACTGATACTGGACTGGACTAGTATTGGATTGGACTGATACTGGTACTGAACTGAACTTGAATGGTACAGTACAGCTACTGGACTGGTACTGGGTGTACTAGTACTCGATTGGTCTAGTAGTGGACTAGATTGGACCGGACTACTACTAGATTGGACTTCATTGGCACTGGACTAGACTCATATTGGACTCGACTAGACTTGACTGGTCCTGGGTGGACTAGTACTGGATTGGACTTGACTGCTACTGGACTGGACTACACTGGACTTGACTCGTACTGGACTGGACTGGTATTGTACTGGACTGGACTAGTACTGGACTAGATAGACTGCTACTAGACTGGACTTGATTGGTACTGGACTGGATTGGTACTATACTACTACTGGATTGGACTGGCCCGGTACTGGTACTCGTATAATGTAATGTAACTATATATACTATATACTTAAATACCATATATTCTATATATACTATACTATGTCCATTTTAATTTGAAAGCCCTTAATTGGGAACATAAAAAACTATACTCTATACTATATATATATATATATATACATATATTATAAATAATTTTTAAAACATCGTATATTTTATAACTCCTATGTTCATTTTTTTAATATGCACGTATTTGGGGAGATTTTGAAAGCTGGATAGGTGAACAGATGGATTTGACAACATGCTGATTCAAATGTATCTTAATGGCTATGACTGTGCATATCTTAAAGAGTGAATATTCCAAATCTATTTAGAACAGTTTTCAATGAATGAATTAAATTTAGAACAGTTTTCAATTAACGCAACAATAACTTTTTGCAGCTCCATGCTTTTACACTTTCTTTGTACCTTATGCACATTCTCTTCCTTCTCTTTTCGTCATTTTTTTAACCTCAAGTATTATTCCTCCTTGTCTATCTCAAACATAACAGCTACAACTACAACAATGCTTTCATGGACGATTAATGGTGCTCATATGGACTATAGAGTCTCATTACAAAATGGAGAGCTTCTATGTAGTGAATATTTTCTTCAAAGCCTATTGCCTCCTTCTATTCAGTTTGAAGGCTTGCAAGCAATCGTTCAGACAGGGAGCTTTGAGTCTAAGGTCAATGTGTTGCCTAGATGGGATCATGAAGATCAAAAGCATTACCTTCTTGACCATTCTCTGTACTCAGCTTACCACATTCTTCATTCAGATGCTATGTGTATGTGGCTGACAGTTTAGAAACAAATGAAGAAGTCAATGATTCTTCTATGTTTGCTACACCATGTAACAAAAGCTCGACTCCATAACGTTTAAATGTTGATATTGATGAAGGTACATACACAGTTGTTTTGGAGACACTGGAACTACCCAGGACACCAAGACCCTTTCAAGACACACAAGATGGGGTGGAGCATACAATGCAAGAGTATTCAAAGGATATATCCATCATTTCATGGATGAAAGACAAAGGTAAATCGTGCAGGTTGTCTAAACTTTTAGAGATTTGTGGAACTCCCAAAAAGGTTGACGAGCTCCCAAATTTTTATAATGGCAATGTTTGTTTCGAGCTTCCTCCAATTCACAACAATAAAAGGATGCTCCGTATGGAGCAGAAGTACGACGGTCACCTTTGGTCTCGCCCAACATCGACCAACATGGCCATAGATTGCACTGTGCGTTTGAGTTATTGTCTTGGAAGCCTTAAATGTTGTAGAGTGACATGCCCTTTTTACCTTGGTGAAAGGAAATACAATGACGCCTTCTTTCATGGACATCTCGACAGACAAATCAGCATGGGCTATCCTGCTAGCGAAGGTAAATCTAAAATAACTTGCCACTATTGTGACAGAACGATCACTTGTTCAAATCTTTGCAAGTTTATGATCTATTATGTGATGCCAAAGGAAACAAAAATAACACGTTTGGTGATCCATCTGGGAGTGCATGACCACAATGTACAGCCAAATACTAGAACGGGAGCTCTTGAAAAAGTGCGCAATCTTGTTAAGACAATTTTAAATATTGAGAAGGGGGCTCCTAGAAAAGTACAGATGTTAGTTGCTCGTCAAATGCTATTTCAATCATTGACTAAAGAAGATGATTTAGAAGCCACTGATGTAGAGCTTAACCATTTTCTTGAGGAAATGATGCCCCTTGTTCAAAATTGGGGATTCAAAAGTATTTTGTCAAATGAGAAAGCTAAACAGGGTCAGGTTTTTGGTGATGGATACGACAATATACTATTGCTACAGAAACGGTGTGTTTTTCCATTCTTTCATGGAAGTCGTTTTCGAGGCCAAGGTGGACCTCACGACAAATGTTATGTATTCAAAATGTCCACAAAAGGGCCTGCTTCTGGAGTTGAACTAGTCAATAGAATGAGGCGAGGAGGGACACGAGACTTGAGTAGTGCTTGGGTGCACTTTGATCATACTCATCGAATTGAAGGATGGGAAACTATGTCCTACTCGGTTTATGATCCTGGGTAAGTGAATTTATAAAAATATGTTAGATAGCATGTTTGATATAAGACACATGCTATTACTTATTTGTTCTATGTGTACAACTTGCAAGCATTGCAAGTGATTGCAATATGTGAATGTAAAGAAGAAGATGAAGAAACACAAATCTTGTTTTGGAGAAATTTAAAGACAGTTATGGAGAGGTGTGGGAATGAACCAACAGACTTTGTTGGATTTATGTCTGATGAATATGGGACTAATTGGCTGGCAATACGAGTTGTATACAATGGTGGACGGCATAATGTAATGGAGGGAAGGGAGCGCTCATGTCTTTTCCATTGGGAGTAGAGTCTACACAAACATACAAAAAAACATGTCACTACACATAGACAAATGCATCACATTGAAATGTGTGAAGCATGGCGCTTAGCAAAGACTACAAATGAGGCCTCTCGTATAGCTTCCACAATACGAGAATGGTGGGTGAAATATGTGATAGGGGATAATAAAAAGGCTTTAGAGAGATGGTTTAATTGGTGGGAGCAACGGATTCCCCATTGGGGAAGCGCTGAGACAATGGTATATCAATCATTTGTTTGGTTCTTATTAAATACTTGAAAACAGAGATTTACATTTATATGGTTTTAATTGTTTTGTATTTATAGGTCAGTAAGAGTGCATGGGAGAGAGCTCACATTCCAAGTATAAACTTGTCAGAGAGCATCCATGCTAGTTGGCTGGCAGGTGAAGGTGGTAAATGTAAAATCTCACTTTATCATGCATGTGTCAGTGATGTTTTGAATGCATATATTCAATGTGCAAAAAGATTGGGATACACCACAGGCAGATACATCGGAACGGGCCCTTACATAGAAGCAATGATGGCCAGTTCCAAACGCAGAGAATCTCCAAATCCAAATCATTTTACGAGTACATTAAAAGGCTTGGTTGCTGGTAGTCCTTTGTATGAGGAGCCTGTGATGGAAGGTGACAAAGAGACAGTACAACGAAAGAAGAAAACATGTGCAGTCGGGACAAGCTCACATAAACCTGGATATGTAATGGAAGCAAGACAACGAAAAACTAGAGGGAGACCATGGAGTATACATTTTGATAGAGAGGATAATGAAGAAGTATATGTTGTCACTGATAGTGAAGTAGGAGATAGCATTCTGGGGAGAATTCAGCAAGGTGTATTCAAGAGGTCCAAGTTGCCCGCGAAGAGTGGGCTTTACGAAGGATGCCAGCCAATTGCATGAGGAAATGTTTTGGAATGGTAGGGAAGAAAATTTGTGGTAACAAATTACAAAGACGTAATGTGGGAATGGTTGCTCCTTGTTTTTGGTATGAGAGAACTTTTAAAGACAAGAAAATTGCACAGTGGATATGGTTCTGCGATTATGAAGTAGGCCACACACAAAAAGTACAGAGGCAAGTTAAATTCTCACCTGTCGTTTCTAATTTCTGGCAAGTGGATATTTGAACCAATTTATCAAAGGAAGAGAGTGACAACTTGGTACAAAGTGGATTTCAATTTGCGGATTTTGCAACACCACTACGACGCATGAAGAATACAAATGCTACTCTTACACAAGGAGGCTCCAGTAGTAGTAGGAAGCGTAAGTGGAGACATGGTATTTCCAAAGAAGCGCAAAAGAGATTGGAGTCAGATGCAAGCATGGTTGGAACGTTCTTGGATGAGAAATTAGAAAGTGAACAACACATAGTTTTTCAAATATTGGCAGAGAGTTGTTATGATGTACACATTAAGGTAGAACCTAGTTGCACCTGTCCTGATTTTCAGAAGAGAGAATCTACACATAAAGCATTTTTGGCATGTAAGCACATGTACTATGTGTATGTACATATTCTAGGGCTTCAACCAAAAGAGCACATGGTCATTCATCAGCCTGCACTAACTCCCACAGACCTTGCATTTGTATTAGGGAAAACCCGCAAGATAAAGCCTGTGGTGTAGTGAGCCTAAATCTTGGAGATTGCCCTGTAGAGGTATGCATTGAAGTAGATTTCTCTTTTGTATTAGATGTGGAGTAGCTTTTCTAGACATATGAGACTTTATTTCTCCTTTTAGTAAGAGAAGCATGCTTTGTGGTATCTATCTAGACAATTGTACAAGCTCAAAATTAGGGCTTTTGGAATCTTGTACATGTTTTTGGTGTGTATCGTTAAAAGAGACCCAAAATCTTAAGCCAATTTTTTGTGAGATTATAGATCTTTTTTGTCGTGTATAATATTATGATGTCTTTGTTTTGGATTAATTTTTTGTGTCGTTAGAAAAGGCTCTAAATCTAAAATCAAAAAGCTCGCAAAATTGCGTTTGATTGCAAAAGCTCGAAATTGAAAGCTCGCAAATAAAACGCACTCCAGAGATACCAACGGTGCCTACCAGTTGGATGATGCAGCACGTGTGTAGGAGAGGGAATATAGGTGGGGTCGGGAAGTGAGAGAGGGAGATCGTCTTGTGGTGATATTGGAGGGTGTGGCCAACTTGGCGGTGCCACTGGTAGTTAACTTTAGGAAAGGGGTATGGTAAGTGGCAAGGGCCTTTTCTTTGTTTTTTTTTTCTTTCTCGGTAACAAAACCCCTCCCTTCCTTAGGGTGTGGCTCTCACGGGCATGGTTTTGAAAGCCGGCCATCAACGTCAAGGTTTTTGAATTGTAAATATTGAGTTCCGTTTTGATCCATGTACATTTTTCCTTGTTTGTTTGCCCTAACCTCTTCTTCGAACTCAATACCATGGTCATCAATGCGAACAGCATACTCTTCGTTAGGGTCCAAGTAAACATGGGCTCCATGACGGTTAGTCTTGTAAAAAGATAGTATATGCATATAGCACACTGTCGTTCGGGTTTCCAAGTGAGTCGAGTAAGAAGACATTTCGGATATTGAATGTGAAAAAGTGTCTTAGACTTCTTTAGGAATTGTGTGCAAGGGATTGCCTTGATTCACACTTTCTTTGGTGGATACTCTACTGGAGGTTTCTCCGAGTATGTCCCGATTTCCTAGTACACGACCATATGTAAGGTTCATATAGACTTATGAAGCCCTGGATAGAGTACTTACCTTTGGATTGACTTGTCGTCAATTTCCACTTGATTCAATTACAACTTTCTATCAAGCCATGGCTTCCTCGTTTGCAACCTGATTCCTGTATAAAATTGACCAAGTTAGCTATTCTTCTATAAAGATAGTAGAGTTTTTGCTATCCTTGTGATTGGTCTCTGTGTATCACTTCAAATAGAACTATGAGTGTCAAAATTTGACTGTAAAATTCGACTTTAGCAAAAATCAAAGGTTTGATCTGCAACCTGAAAACTATATGTACATGTATCTATTTTGATCTGATTGAACCCAGAATTGCCATGTAGCTTTATATTATGTTAATCTATCACTGTATAAGTTCAAAAGTAAAAAATGATGTCTCTGGATAGCAGAAGTAAATAATCGTGATTATTTACTTTTGTCAATTTTTTGCACCTTTTTGATAGGTTTGGCAAGTATACAACTTGTTACAGTCCCTGGACAAGTTTCAACAAGTTTGGACAAAATCTGATCAAGTTTATCAACAGTTTGGTGTCCGCAAAATCTGATTTCAAGAATCTGGCTTAAGTCTCACTTTTGGGATCCAAATCTCACCAAAATTGATTTGTGATGTCTACTTGATGTGCGTGACCTTGTGGTATACTCAAATTTGCAAACTCATCAAGTTTTGAAGCAGATCTAAATAATCGCGATTATTTACTCCATCTATATTTTTGCAAGTTTTTGTCCCAACTTTGACAGAGATCTGTTAAGCACCTTAAATTAAGGTCACTAGCAAAGTATCATCAAGTTTGGACATTTTTTGATCAAATGGTCATCAATCATCTGTCCGCATACTAACTTTGCAATTTTAGTCACAAAGTTCACTCCAATGGTCCAAATCTTACCAAATTTGGTTTGTGGGCTTATTACAACATGGTGAAGCTAGTGGTATGCTGACTCGGTCAAAAAAGTTGAAAAATAAGGCAGATGTACATAATCGCGATTATTTACTTTTGACAAATTTTTACAAATTTTTGGTCAACTGAGTATATATACATGTTTATCACGTCAACATGAGCCTATGAGACAAATTCCAACAATTTTGGATAAATTTTTTCCCAATTTATACTCAAGATTCAAAAAGTTAGTACAAACTTTAGTTTTGACCCAGTTTAGTGATCCAAATCTCTTGGGCCTTTACAAAATTTGTTTGTATACATGCAATGAGTCAATGGTATGAACCTTGGCCAATTTAGAACAGAAAGTAAATAATCGCGATTATTAACTTAAGGCTTCAAATGAGCACGTTTTTGCAATTTTCTCAAGGACAGTTTTTATATGATGCATTTTAAGCCTATGAATCAAGTCAAAACTTAATTTGGCCTAAAATATCAAGAAAAAGTAAATAATCTGAGTTTTGGCCAACTCTTGAATTTTTTTTACCTCGAAGTGTCTTTGAGCTTACCCACTAGTTCAAACAACTCTTAGGCTTACTCTCTAGTCGTATTGAGTGAATTCAGTCTTTTCAAGCTATTTCTAGCCGTAAACCTGAAATTCTGCAACTTTCAATAACAACTCACACTTGATTCTTTCAGAGAGAGAAATGTTATGAAATCCACCTCGGATCCTACTTACCCTACTCCTAGATTCTCATGCAATGAGGTTGTGGAAAGTGTCCACAAACACTTGTTTTCTTGTGTTTTTTATGTTTTTCAGAGCCTTGATATTAAGACTTGTCTCGTCTACCAATCATTCTCCAAATCCTAATCTAAATCTAGAATCCTACAGTCCTAAAGGTACTCAGCAAGTACGACTACTTCCAATCTACCTCTACACAGCAAAAGACAACAATCTTAAGCTATGCGGTTTCTAAAAGAAAGTTTTGAACTCTAGGTGAACCTAGAGGAAGTTAAAGGACAACTACAAGACGCTCGTGTTTTTCCCTAGTTTAGGTCTCTTCGATCCCCGGCAGCGGCGCCAAATGTGGCACGCATGTCTAACCTCACCATCCTATCTTATTGCAGTATTAGCGAGAACCACGATTAATTTGTCAAACCATGGGATGAAGCTGACTCAACTAGCACATAGAGGCTCATATAAAGTTGTCAATCTCTCGGAATACAACTAACAACTCGCATCTAACTCAAGCTACACTCAAGTGATTGAAACCACCAAAAGCCAATCGCTCATCGGCAAGCAAATCACATCCGTGACACATCAAATGACATCCAAACGTAATGAAACTTCTAGGACAAGTTTATAAGACCTAAGAACACATGCTTATGGTCTCAAGCCCCAGTTTAGGTCAAGTTCCAAAATTGCAATTATTAACAGCAGTGGATTTTTGACCTAGTCTTTTTTGACCCAGAATGCATTTAAATGCTTAGCAATGATGCCCCAATACCCTGCCTATGCTTAGTTTTTGATTTAAAAGTATAAATTCCTAGTTATGATGAAATTAGGCCGTGGGTCGGCAACGCCAAAATCTATGAAATACTATTAATGGCTTACGTCAATGCGTAGAGCTCTTACCTGCGGTTGCAATGCAACAAACATGACTGCAATGTGAAAACCGGAGAGGGAGTAGGAAGCGCGAGAAGGAGAAAAGTGAGTGCCGTTAGCTCACGCTATGTATTTTTTATCCAAAACTTATAAAAATTGGCTTTTATACCTTATCCAAGGTTTTTCGATGGTCAAAACTAATAATCTGGAGTTCTACCAAAGCTGGAAATGATTGGCTGATACAATCTGGAAGCTTGTAGCCCTGGCTCATTAATTACAAAGTTTATCCGAGAAAAATGGTGTCCGTGTTAGCAAGCTGCTAACAACGTCTCATAGAGCGTATTAATAAAGCCACCCAATTGAGGGAAACCGGAGTCATGCTTGGCATTGCCATCGCCGGAGCCCAAGATGTATATCAAATGTGGTGCCCTTGCAAGAGGCTTGGCCGCCCAATGCCCAAGGGCAACCAAGGGAAGGGGGCCCCCACCCATAACATCAAATGAATCAATCCTTAAGCCTTTTACCCATGAGCTTAATGAGTGGCCACCTGCCAAGTCGAATGGCTGTCCATAAACCTAACCCTATTTTTAATGGGGTGTGAAACAAAAGAAGATAAGGAGAGCATGGCGAAGCAGGCAGCGAATGGGGGCGAGGCTCGGATGAGCTTGACCAAGAGACGGAAAATGTGTAGCTCAGCATGGCGCTACTATTTGGCACAAGAACCGCCGCAATCGATGTTGCTCCAAAAGTCGACTACCATGTCATAAGAGGCATTTTTTTTGCCTTCCTAGCAACGATGACACCGTCATTGCTAAGGGAGGAACAAGCTATTAATAGAGGAGGTTCCTTTTAGGGCATGCAAGAGGAGTGGTGTGGAATGTTGTGACAAAGAAGGGAGAAGAGAGTTCAAAGGAAGAATGAAGTCTCGCTCTCTCTCTCTCTCTCTCTCTCTCTCTCTCTCTCTCTCGTTCTCCAACCAAAGCAATGGAAGAGTGTGGAAAACGTAAGAAGAGGAGAGGAGAAGGGGAGCTTGGAAGCAAGAAGGCAAGGCAAGCTCGCTCTCTTTCACCCTCATCCTCGCTCTCTCTCTCTCTCTCTCGTTCTCCAACCAAAGCAATGGAAGAGTGTGGAAAACGTAAGAAGAGGAGAGGAGAAGGGGAGCTTGGAAGCAAGAAGGCAAGGCAAGCTCGCTCTCTTTCACTCTCATCCGCACCTACCAAAGCAAGGAGAAGGGGAAACTCGCTCTTTCTCTCACTTGTTCTCGGCAAGGCAAAGAGTCAAGCAAGGAGTCGAAGGCAGCTTGCAAAGAGGTTAAAGCTGAGCAAAGCGGGACTCTTTCTCTCTCTCTTGCGGAGAGGAAGCCATTCCTGATCGAGAAAATAAGTAGATAGAAGCAGAATTAGCAACACAGGGAAAGTTTTTGCAGAAATAAAACATGTTTAGTCTTATGCTCAACAACACCAATCACCGGCGGAAATCTTGAATCATTGCAGGCTAAACTAATTTGGCCTACATTTTGTAAATGAGAGCTTAAACTCCTTAATTTGCCATTAATTAAGTTAATGGTGCTGTTAACAGCACCAGCTTGGCTAAAGTGCATCGGATTTTGTCGGCATCATAAAATTCAAATACTTTAGCACTTTGATCCTGTTTCAAAGAGGTTTCTTGATAATTTTGCGGTGTAGTGCATCTTTTTTATTTCTCTCTTCTCCCATAGATAGCAACCCGATGCTAACCCGTCTCACATTTCGAGCAAATATCCCCCAACACACACTGGGATAAGTAGAAAGCAATAGTGGACCTGCTAGAAATGATCCTTGAAATGATAAACCACATGCTTGGGATAAGTAGAAAGCGCTAATAGACCTACTAGAAACCACAATTTCATGCACTATAAAGCAATGGAGGCCCATGTAAAAACCAGTGACGTGGCAGAAACTAGTCTAGAAAGCACACTATGACATTGTTTCTACCATTGTTATGGTAGAAACCAATAGACTACACATGGACATTGGTGGGGGGAGCACCTAGTGCAATAGAAATGATCTACTAGATGGTAGAAACCTCCCATAGAGTGGTAGAAACCATTTTGGTATTGGTGGAATCCACATTGGACGTGCTAGAAAAGATCCTTGGGATGATAAATTATAATCTTGGGATAAGTAAAAAGTGCCAGTAGACCTTCTAGAAACCACAATTTTATGCACCATAAGTCAGTGAAGGCTCATGTTTCAACCACTTACCGAGTAGAAACTAGTCTAGGAAGCACACCAAGACATTGTTTTCTACCATTGTTATGGTAGAAACCAATAGACTGCACCTGGACATTGGTGGGGGGAGCACCTAGTGCCATAGAAATGGTCTTATAACTGGTAGAAACCACCCATGGAGTGGTAGAAACCGTTCTGGTATTGGTGGCATCCACTCTGGATCTGCTAGAAATGATCATTGGAATGATAAACCATGTGGTTTCTAGCAATGTAGAATATTGTTTCTAGATTTGACTAGGTGCTTTCAATTAGCAATTAAATGTTTATCGATAGTGCTTGGGAGGTTTCTAGCTTAGATTCTTGTTTCCCACCACTGGTTGGAAGGTTAGGAGTTCTTGAGAGGTTTCAAGCTTTTTTTGTCACGTTTCTAGTAGTGCTCTAGTGCTTTGTAGAACTGTCATGCTTTGGTGATTGGACTATAAGGTTTCTAGGACCGAGTAGGTCTTTTTCAGTCGTTCTTGACAGGTTTTTACGAGTGTTTTCTGGTATTGTGTGACTTGTTCTAGTTTCTAGCACTAAATACGTGCCTCCTAGTAGTTTTTAAGAGGTTTGTACTATTTGTTGTCAAGTTTCTAGCTACAACTATGTGGTTTGTTGCACTGAGTAGATGATTGGTAGTTCTATGTGACAAGGTGGTTTCTAGCAATGTGACACATGGTTTCTAGCTTCGACTAGGTCGTTCAAGTAGAAAATAAATGGTTATAAATAGTGCTTGGGAGGTTTCTAGCAGTAGATTCTTGTTTTTCACTATTGCTTGAAAGGTTATTAGCAGTTCTTGAGAGGGTTCTAGCTTTTCTTTTTACTCTCCTAGCAATTCTCTAGTGCTTTGTAGCATTGTTGTGCTTTGGTGATTGGACTACCGGGTTTTTATCACTGAGTAGGTGTCTCTTAAAAATCAATGACAAGTTTGTACGAGTATTTTCTAGTAGTGCTTGACTTGTTTCTAGTTTCTACCACTAATTAGGTGTTTTCTAGTAGTTATTGGGAGGTTTGGACTGCTTGTTGACATGTTTCTAGCTTTAACTATGTGGTTTGTTGCACAGAGTAGATGATTGGTAGCTCTATGACAAGGTGGTTTCTAGCAATGTGACATATGGTTTCTAGCTTTGAATAGGTACTTTCAAGTAGAAAAAATTAAATGGTTATCAATAGTGCTTTTGAGTTTTCTAGCTTTAGATTATTGTTTTTCAACACTGCTTGGAAGGTTATTAGCAATTCTTGAGAGGTTTCTAGCTTTTCTTGTCAGGTTTGTACTAGTGCTTTGTAGCACTGTTGTGCTTTGGTGATTGTACTATTGGGTTTCTAACATTGAGTAGGTGTTTCGTAGTAGTCCTTGATAGGTTTGTATGAGTGTTTTTAGGTAGTGCTTGACTTGTTTTTGTTTTATAGCACTAAGTAGGTGCCTTTTGATTTTTAGTGCTTGTTGACACGTTTCTAGCTGCTGAAGCGGTCCGGGGCGGGCAACAAGAAGAGCAACCTCTAGACACCCTTCAAGGCTCCCGTGAAGCTCAATGGGACTGGGGTACAACACAACACAAACCAAAACAACAAACCCCCAGCCAAATCCCAACTACACAAGGGGCACCACCTAGTTTAAGAGCGAACTAGGACGCAAAAGAGGAGAATCGTTAGAGCAACCCACAAACAAGCAAGGAATTTACACTAACCCTAACACCAATGGAACACTCTCACACACTAAAACACGAGAGAGAGAGAGAGAGAGAGAGAGAGAGAGAGAGAGAGAGAGAGAGAGAGAGATGCTCGGGTTACTTTGAAGTGTATCATTAATGATCGAGCAAACATAAATATATATATGTAAGAAAGAGAGAGAAGGGGGAAGGGGGTGCTTGTTGCACTAATGCCTTCTTACAAATCTGTCATGACCAATCAAAGTGAGATTAGTATTTGTTCAACATAGCCTGAGTACATTACACCACAACACATCACAAGAAAAAAACCACCCCAATCACTGTCTTAAGGCCAGGGGAGTCCTTTCCACCCTATCGCCCTCTTACAGCATGTGGGATTTATGGCTAAATTGATAACAATACCCGGAGACAAGCTATCAAGAACTTAAATAAAACACAAAGACACTTACACATCATTATTTTCCATGACTTCACATTGGAAGGGAGACAAGGTATCCATGCTTAGTCCAAATTGACCCTCCTTGATTCAGCAAATGTTGGGCTTACACTAGTAGGAGAAATGATAGATTTCCTACCCTCAATTTAATGATCCCTCTCTCTTACAATGGCATAGAGTTCCCTTGCTAATCACTCCTAATCCAACACATACATATGCCTAATGCCAATGAGATTCCACTCAAGAGCTCCTTCTCAAGAGGTTGAGCTTGGCTTCTCAAGCTATAGCATAGTGCTCTTTCTTCTCCCCCCTTTTTGTGCTAGCTACACCCTCCTTTTATAGCAATTTTGAAGGCTAGGGTTACTCCTCTAACCATGGTTGGGTTAGATTTTCAGCAATTTATCTAATTTCTTTTGCTTGGAATTATCAAGAAGTTGGTGGGGAAAGAGAGAGGAGAGAAATGGAGGTGATAGGACTTTTCATAGTGGGTTAGTGTTAGTAGAGTTAGTATTAATTTACAAATGGAATTGGATATTTACAATGGGAGTATCCATGTAGGATACAAATAAGGAAGAAAAACTCTTAAGAGGTAAGAAAAGGTGGATTTCTTACAAGGTTGATGCTCCAAGTGTCTTGAGTAGGGCCAATTTTGACGCTTGTTGATGGTCCACTAGCTTTGACGGTACATTTTTTCTCCACTCGACCTTCCTTGAGAGGCAAGGTAATTGAAGCTGAGTAATCAACCACCATGATGCTGTCTTTTAAGAGAAGAGGCTGAATTTTGTGGTTTTTTTGATAGATATGGGTAATTTGGAGGAGGAAAAATGAGACTAAGTGGTCAATTTTGGAATGGAATTGTGTGTGGGAGATATGAGTTCACCATGGTTTCTCTTATTCTTCAAGGTTGAGGAGAAGGTGAGTAGGGTGCAGAGAGGAGTGGTGAGAGAGGTGGGGATGATGAGTGGAGAAGTGTGTGTGAAAGAGGAAAATGATAAAGTGGAAGAGAGAGTGTGGCTCCATAGCATGGGAAAACTGGGGTCCACTAATAAAATCATAGCTCACAACTCCTAACTCAAACAAATATGAAAAAATTTAAGGAAAAAGTTCAGCCCACGAGCTACAACTTTTGTTTGTATCACCTTTTCAAATTCAGAGAGCAAGTGAACTTTAAAAATTCAGCAAAACCGACTGTTTTTTTCCACTGCACAAGGTCCTTGTGGGGTCCTTCTTTGGATGATTCTTTTGAGTACCTCCAAGAGTGATCCCTCCATAGTGCATGTATGCATGCCACCTACCCTTGACCTTATTTGGTAGGTCTATAATTGAAGATATTGTTGAGATCATGATATAAGTGAATAGTACAACTAAGAAAATCAAATATTGAGGGGTCTAAAAAATATGTACATGTCAAATATAAATAATATAAGTGGAAAAAATATAAAGGGGTCAAAAGAAATCTCTCTCATTATGAGGCTACCATAAAAAGATAAATATTTTTGGTGTTATAATTTTTTAGAAAAAAAACAAAATAGATGTAGGAAGGGAAAAATCACAATAGTGAAAAAATATACACATAAATAAAACTAGTTTTTTTGGATTTTTGTTGGGGTGGAGTTACACCAAATATAAGAGAAGCTTACATGAAAATATTTCTATATGGAATAAAGAGTATGAAAAATGGTAAGAAAAATTGTGGTAATGGTGAGGCAATGTACAGAGCATAAATAACACACACCTAGGTAGAAATATTTAAATAAATACCAAAATAATTATGAAAAAATCTTTTATTTAGGCTCTATATACAAAGAAATATTTACATACGCATGGGCCATAATATACTTATATTTTTTATTTTTTTGGCTCAACTAGCCCAATGACTAGCTAATTGAGGGTTTTTTATTTCAGTAAGGAGATATGGGAAAAGTCCCCTAACTCACACGCACCTATATACAGTGAAAGGGTGAGGGTAACCACAGTGTTTGAGTGATTTGATAGGGTGAGATAACTCACTATGGCAATTACAGAGAGCCGAAAAAACGGCTATCACTGCGACTATGTGGATTGTTGCACTGAGTAGATGATTGGTAGTTCTATGTGAAAGGTGGTTTCTAGGAATGTGACACATGGTTTCTAGCTTCGACTAGGTCGTTCAAGTAGAAAATAAATGGTTTTAAATAGTGCTTGGGAGGTTTCTAGCAGTAGATTCTTGTTTTCTAGTACTACTTGTGGAAGGCTATTAGAAGCTCTTGAGAGGTTTCTAGTTTTTCTAGTAGTTCTCTAGTGTTTCGTTGCACTATTGTGCTTTGGTGATTGGACTACTAGGTTTCTAGCACTAAGTAGGTGTTTCTAGTAATCCTTGAGAGGTTTGTAGGAGTGTTTTATTGTAGTGCTTGACTTGTTTCTGATGTCTAGCACCTATTATGTTCTTTTTAGTAGTTAATAGGAGGTTTGTACTACTTGTACACATGTTTCTAGCTGTGACTATGTGGTTTGTTTCAATGAGTAGATGATTGGTAATTCTATTAAAAGTTTGTTTCTAGCAATATGACATATGGTTGCTAGCTTTGACTAGGTCGTACAAGTAGCAATGTAGTGGTTATAAATAGTTCTTGCGAGGTTTCTAGCGGTAGATTCTTGTTTTCTAGCACTTCTTGGAAGGTTATTAGAAGTTCTTGATAGGTTTCTAGCATTTCTCTAGTGCTTTGTAGCACTGTTCTGCTTTGGTGATTAGACTATCGGATTTCTAGCGCTCAATAGGTGTTCCTTAGTAATCCTTACTAGTTTTATACGAGTGTTTTCTGGTAGTGCTTGACTTGTTTTTGGTTTCTAGCACTAAGTAGTTTCTTTCTAGTAGTTATTAGGAGGTTTGTACTGATTTGGACAGACTTCTAGCTCTGACTATGTGGTTTCTTGCACTGAGTACTTGATTGGTAGTTCTTTGACAAGGTGGTTTCTATCAATCTGACATATTGTTTCTAGCTTTGTCTAGGTCATTTAAGTAGAAATTAAAAATTATCAATAGTGTTTGAGAGTTTTCTAGCAGTGGATTCTTGTTTTTCAGCACTACTTGTGTAATGGAATTGGCATATTTAACTTGAGAGTAGAAATTAACGAGAAAACTTTTAAGAGATTACTTTGTGATCATAGCGGGTGAACATAATTGAAGATAACAACATAGACATAGCAATTAGTTAACTCGGCATGAAAAATACTTTTGCAAGAGAGAGAATTTAGAGAACATGACAACAGTTGAGGACCAGATTTATGTGGAGCTCGTCCCCCCTCCAATATGCATTTTTTTTAAATTTCTCCCATTAAGAGAGACTTGTTACAATACAATCTTTGTGTTCCTTATGACCTAGGTGATGCAATGAAGATGGAAAGCTTCATGCATCACAAGCATAACATAAACTTTGAAAAAATATTTAACTATCCCAAGACCTCAAACACCTTCGAAGGTGGAGAGAGCTAGCAGGGAATGAGGGTAGGGGAGAGGAAGAAGCAACATTTCATAGGAGAAAGAATTAGTTCCTCACTTATCATAAATCTTCTTGCTATCATATATAATAGCATAGTAATGAAGATGGAGAAGATGGAAAGCTTAAGCATTGAAGCATGGCTCTTGGTTGGATTTGTACTCCATAGCAAAGAGTGTTGATGTAGGCTCTCAACTTCTCAAGGAGCTTGGAGAAGGAGATGGAGCTCTTGCACTTTGCATAGCACACCATGAGAGTTTGTGTGTGAGTGTGTGTGGGTGAGTATACCCCCTAAGCAACCCCCTAGCTTTCTTTGGTCGACCCCCCCTTGTAGCTCATGCTTGAAGCTCATTGGACCACCAGTCACAAGCAGGAGACATTACAATCAACAAGGGTAGCCTTGGGACAAGTTTCCCCCTTTCTCCTTTGAGAGAGAGGACTTGATCAATGCAAAGACAATTAAACAATTCTCCTAGCCAACCAATAGGCTTCAGGCACACCATGAGAGCAACATGAGGAGGAACTTGACAAGTGTCCCCTTTGCTTTCTTTGTGCCAAGCATGCCTTGTGTGTGTGTGTGTGTGTGTGTGTGTGTGTGTGTGTGTGTGTGTGTGTGGGTGTTCTCTCTCATCCCCCCTCTTGTATGGATCGCCCCCTCCTTATAGGGATTGGATTTGACCTTTTGACACTGTAGCCCCTCATGCATAGGTTCAGTTCCGACCACAAGCTTGGACCTTAAGCACTTCAAGCTTGGGATGGGTTCTCACCTCAAGTACAGCCCTAGCATCTCACGCATGTCAAGCACCTCAACATCTCAATCATCAAGCACCTCAAGCACCTCAAGCATCTCAATCATCAAGCACCTCAAAGGACCTTAGTCATCAAACATGACAAGCACCTCACGCACCGTAAGCTTGGGTTGGGTTCCTACCTCAAACTCATCCCTAGATTACCTAAGGTCAAAAGGACTTTTACACTCATTATTGGAGTTCTTCAACTAAGCTAACCCAAAGTTCTTGTGCTCCATTGGTTAGACTTGCTCTTTGATAGACCATCTCTCATTTGGGCCCCTTTAGCATTGGCCCCGTGCTAAGATAGATCTATAAGCACATGTGTATATCTTAACCCTTGTTCCAGTTTATTCTCCCACATTAAGTGTTCAGTTTAATATGAGAAAATCGTTAAGGTTGGTTAGATATTAGATGTTATGACAACTTGAAGGTTATTAGCAGTTCTTGAGAGGTTTCTAGCTTATCAGTTTTCTAGGAGTTCTCTAGTGCTTTGAAGAATTGTTGTGCTAAAGTCATTGGACTTCCGGGTTTCTAGCACTCATTAGTTGTCTCTTAGGAATCATTAACAAGTTTGTACAACTATTTTTTATTAGTGCTTGATTTTTCTTGCTTCTAATGAGAGGCGGAAGTGAAAAATAGACCCGGTGACCTCTACACCAAGACTATGCACAATGGCCTCATCATGGGGAATACGCAATAGGGGCACCACCTAGCAAGATATGCAGCTAGGACGCATACATATACACAATGAAACATGCCATGGAAAACAATTTCAAGATCCACGCCCAAATGTGGAATGGGGTGGTCAGAGAATAAGGTGAGAGGAGTGGTGAGTGAGTGAGAATGGGCTCGCTACTCGTGCATGTAGTAAGTAAGATAACGAGGTCAGGGATACATGCAAGTATGCTCACTTCTCATACAAGAGGTGGCGAATCCGCACACCTCAAGATGGAAGTAGCAAGATGATAGGAATATGAGAGGGAGAGAGAGTGTGTGTGTATGTGGCGAATCCGCACACCCTAACATAAGCAGAAAAAAAAATGGCAAGGAACAAGCATATACCATACTCACAATGAGATGTATCCAAAGCGACAGAAAGTATGGCACCAAGATGGAGTGTGTTGATTGCTTGCAAAAGATGAATACAATAGGTAGCGTATGGCAAGAAAATGAGAAGGGAACAAGATCATAGGAGGCATAATGGAGAGATGGAAGTTGATGGAGAGGAATATCATGAGAGTGTCCACCCTTCTTCTTCTTGAAATTGTGCCTTCAACCCTTAATTACAAGTGGTGTGGAGGTGTGGTGCTAATCTTTTGTGCATGGTGATGGTGATGATGATGGTGTGGTGATTATGTGATTAGGGTTCATGCTACAAGCATGTGGCACAAGAGTGTGTATGGATAGGTGTGTGTGTGTGTGTGTGTGTGTGTTTGTTTTCTCTCAAGTGAGCTCTCATGGCCTCCCTATATAGGGAAGGAGGGGAGGATTTAGCAATATTTCTATTTGAGGTGAGTGTCCCACTTTGGTGATTAGGAAAATGGGGTGCATGTGACTGTGGCTCCCATCTTGTGTCCTCATTATTTAAAATACCAGAGTCAATAGAGAGAGAAGATGAGAGAATGTGGGTAGGATGTAGAGGATAGAAGATATTTACAATAGTCTAGCTTTGGCTAAACATAAGCTTATTAGGGAGAGAAGAGAGAGGTAAGAAATTTACAAGAGAGATTGTCAAAGGTGGATAGTTGTTGATGAGGATGGATCCTCCAAAAATGGTGATAGAATCACTCTAGACTTGCCAAGACCTCATTAAAAGAGCCTTGTCTCTTGTAATCATGCTTGAAGACTTGTAGAACCATAGCCATTCTAGAGGGAAGAATATTGGGGATGGCCTATGTCACCATTACACGAGAGAACTGGGGTCCACTGCAAAAATCATATCTCCGTGTTCATAACTCCAAAAATTCTGAAAAAAATTGAGCTAAAAGTTAAGATCACGAGCTACATCTTTCAAGTTGAACGCTCCTTCAGATTCGGGGTTCTTCTTTTCTTAAAAAATTTAGCCAAATAACGTATTATTTGTGGCTGCAAAATTCTTTTGGTGGTCCTCTTTGAGTGGACTTCTCTCTTGCCTTCAAGTGTAAGCTCCTTCATGTGTATGAAAACATGACCTAGAGTTTTGAAAAGATTGGCAATCATCTAGATGGAGGTATTATTGAAATTTGAAAGTGGGATTGAAGTTTGAAAATGAAAACTAGTGAATAAAATATTTGGTAGGGTGGAATAATATACATACATGAAAAATATATTAGAAAATACTAAAATAATAATGTAATTTAGAATATATATATTTAATATTTAAGGTCAAAAGAGAGATCAACAAAGAAAGCTTACTTATTTATACTACATCATGATTGATTAGCATAAGTCTTATTTATTTAATAAAGACTAAAACGTTTGTGAAAAAGGAAGAAAAAATCAAAAGTAACTTATATAATAGGAAATATTTTGGTAAAAGGGAAAATATATATGGGAGGCTCCCATGTATGGAAAAGCTTGCCTCATTAGCCCTCCCCCTAAGGCTAGAGGTATTCATGCCTCTAGCTCTATACTTGAGCATGTTGAAATAGAGTAGGATTTCTCCTTGGTGGCTGGTAGATCCTTGTAGGGAGTAATGGATCCCTTGGAAGCATGAGGCTCTCCAAAGTTCTTTTCGGTGTCCACCTGGGTCCCACACTAAGCGTAAATCCATTGTATGCAATAATGCCCTTTTCAGAAGATCACACTGATAATGATTCTTGAGTTCCCAAACTGCACAAGAATTAACTCTTGCATAGTGATAGAAGGTATGGAAAGAACTTGATCAGTCCTTGAAAGTATTCCAAAGTGGGACCATGCATGGCTTCCTCGTCCAGACACATAGCCAAAAGGGAGTAAGAAACCATAATCCTCATATCTTGCTTGTCCTTCTTCATGCCAAATTGATAGAGACCTGTTGCCCACATGGATAGATTGCATGGTTGATGCCTGTTGCACAAGAGAGCCCACCATGTACAAAAGATAAACTTCAAACCACATTTTGAAAAATGACTCCATGTTACCACTAGTATGCAAAACCATTCTTCTTTGATTGGTGTGTCCTAGATTGATTCCACTGGTTGTTGATGTCAATTCTTCCACTCTTGTCGCAATCCAACTTAAAGAGCTTCCCAAATTAATGTTACACACAATGTTCACAATTAGAAAGGAAAACCTAAAGTGCCAGTAGACCTCAATTGCATTTCTCTGCATGAGTCTTTCTCTAGAAAGGACTTGCCAAGTGGTCGTCAATATAACTTTTGGTCGTCTTCCACCAATCTCGTGCCATAGGGGTAGTTGAAGTGTCTTCACCACTTTCACCTGTGGTTGCAAATTTGAAGGGTCCACCTTGTTGTGGTTGAATGTGAGGCCCATTACCTCAATGGAGCTATCACTTCCTTCACTCCCTATTGACTCCTCCTCTGAAGTGGTTGAAGAGTCACCACTAGAAAACTCATCCATAGAGGTTTCTAGATCCATGTCGCATTGCCGACCTGTCTTCATGTCGTAAAGTATTGTCCTCCCTTTTGCATCCTTCATCTGGATTATGCCGGTGTCCCAGTCCAGCTTAGCTCTCATAGCCATAAGCCAAGGCCTCCCTAGAATGATAGGATAGCCCTCCCCTTTGTGTGGCATGACAAAGATGTCCACATCTACCTCGGTGTCGAATGCTTTTATCCTAACTGGATTTATGACACCAACACATTGAACTTTTAAATTATTTTCCATTTTGGCTCGGTATGGTGCCGGCCGACTCACCTCTAAACCCAAACGGTGCATCATTTTTTCACTCATGACGCATATTTGTGCGCCACCATCGATGTAGATATTGGAGATGTGTTGCCCTTTGATATAAGCATCCATCACTGGTCGTATGTCATCTAGATTCTTCCCAGAGATAGCCCGAGCTATCTTTGGCTTTGGTCGTCTCGTGCTAACCATCTTTGTCCATTGTCTCCTCACCCTAGGTGCTAGGTGCAGTAATTGGGGCCAGGTGACTTTTGGGCCCTGCACAGAAACATCTTGAACCAAATCATATGGTTTAGAACATTCACCCAAAGATAAATCTACAATGTCAATTTTACGTCGTGACTTGGACGGATTTTTGCTAGATTTCCCTTTAGTCTTCATCTTTTCTTCCGTTTGGGAAGATTCACCATGCCTAGCGCATTTTACCCCCATGGAATCTACTCCTTTAAACTTGGTCTTACCTTTTGCCACTCCCTTGATATCCTCCTCTACTTTCTCCTTTCCTTTACCTTCAAGACTGATGATGCTTACTGTTTGATTGCCAACTGGTGGTGGGGGTAAGAGTGGAATGAGAGGTTGTGGTGGTGGTGGTGGTGGTGGTTGTGGTTGAATGGGTGGTTGTAGGATTTGCACGGGTGGTGCTTGTTGTGGTGCCCTCGATGGTGGTGGTCTTGCTCTCGGTGGTGAAACCTGGTTTTGCCTGGCTCCTCTGTTGAAATTCTGCCTCCTTGGGTGTGGACAGTAGTACATGCCATGACCATCCTCCCCACAATTGTAGCAGTGGTATTCTTGGTTTTGCCTTCATTGTCCTCTTCCTTGCTCTTGGTTGCGATTGTGTACATGCCCTTGTTGTATCAAATGGACTGAGAGATTCTCAAGTTGACTGGTGATTCGATTGAGCAGGTCTTGCTGATCTTCAATTGATTCTTGTGGTTGAATCCTCTGGGCGGCTCTTGTAGGTGGTGCTAGAGATAGTCGGGTCCTAACGGCTTCCTCTTCATCGATATTCTTGGCTTGTAGGCGCAACTTATTGTCTTTAAGGAGGGCCACTTCAACTGCTAGCTCAAACGTAGCAGGAAACCTTCCCTTCACCTTCTCTTTAAGAGTTGGCCATAACCCAGCCACAAACCGATCCTTCTTTAGGAAATCAGGTGCCCCCTCTTCCTCTCTTAGCGATGCAACCCATCACCCCCATAAATCTACAAACTTTGACTCATATGATGCGTATTCCATCATACTGCCCTGCTTCAACTCTGTCAACAATTGCCATATCTTCTCTGATGTTGTGCCCTCTCCAAAACGCTTGACAAAGTCTGCTCTTAATAGGTCCCACCGTTCCTTGGTTGCTTGTGCCAAGGCATTGTACCATGATCTTGCCTCCACCTTCATTAGAAGTGGGAAGATGCGCAAGCGCGAAGCATCATCATCTCTCGCAAAGATGACACATGCTATTTCCAAGTTGTCTAGAAAGTCTGCAGCATCCTCACCCACCTTACCAGTAAAGGTTGGAAATGCTACACTTGCCATTGTGAGAGTGAGAAAATTAACTCGACTTAGATTTTTTATTTTTATTTTATATTTTATAGAGATTCAATACATGGGTGCTCGGTAGATGGAAAACATACTATACAAGGATGAAAATAACTACATCAAAAGACACTTCATGATTAATCATAGGGAGGATAAAGGGTAGAGAAGAGGTTTTTATCTCTTGCAGTCGTTCTCTACCAAACATGGTTGTAATGATCTGCTGATAAAACATCTTGCGGTCCAAGATTACTTTGATTGATTGAATTCGTTGTGGTGCATAAGTTTGGTTCCTTGCAAAAGGTTGATGCGCTGGGTCCATCACATGATAATTCGGAAAGGCTCTCTCCTTTGTGGTGGAAGGTTATAGTCGGAGGTGTAGAGCTCTTCGTAGTCGAGGTCAAATTTATAGTACCACAGGACAAGTTTTTCTTCGTCTTCTAGCTCTAGGACTGCCCCTCTAGCAAGCTCTTGGAAAAGCTTGAACTCTCTCTCTTTGAGCAACTTTACTTTCCTGCAAGATAGAGTGCCATCTAGTGTATACATAGGTGTGACGAGGTAGGTGGTGAGTCTTACCACTTGTATTAATCCAAGTTGGATGGATACATATCAAGCTGTAAAGTCATCATCATAGCCTTGATTCACAAGCAACACCCCTTGAAGGTGGAGGGTCTTGTCTTTTTGCCAAGAAAAACCTGTGTCAAAGACCTTGTCGATGACAAGCTCCGCCACTTCACTCGGTAGACGACGTAGAATCCATGCTGCTATTTCTAGTTCCTGGCTCATGAGATGAGAGTGAGGCATAGAAAGACTTTGGAGGATTTACCCTTCTATTTTGGAGACGGGGTGATTGTCGGCGCTGGAAAGCCCTTGAATCTTTTGGTGCAAGGGAGAGGGAGGGACCACATGTTTGTAGTAGCTTCCTCAAGTTGTGAAGGCTTGTTGTGGGCGTAGGTGGAATAGGTGGCAAAGATGTGGACGTAGATGTAGAGAAGCCTGGTGCTACTTGAAAGCCTACCGTTGTGAGAACGCCTGTGCGGATGTCGAGGGAGAAAATGATGGCCTTTTCTTCACTTTGGGTTGCACTCATGTCGAAGGTGCGGTTTTTGGCTACAATGTGAGCATGATACAACTTCTGCCTTGCTGTTACGCTTGCGGGGCTGATGAGAAATGTAAACAATTTGAGTAGGGTAAGAGGGTCTTACCACCTCTTCTATGCTAACAATACAACACCCTGGCAAGAGTATCTTGATGACTTGAGTCAAACCTTCTTGAAGCTCCTCCTCTTCAATGGTCTAATTAGAGAATTCAAGAAGCCACTCGTCCATGAAGAGAAGTAAACATGTCAGCCTTGTAAACTGAAGGTTTCAAGAGCCCTCCTCAGTGGGGGCACCAAATGAGGGGCGGAAGTGAAAAATAGACCCGGTGGCCTCTACACCAAGACTATGCACAATGGCCTCATCATGGGGAATATGCAATAGGGGCACCACCTAGCAAGATATGCGTCTAGGACGCATACATATACACAATGAAACATGCCATGGAAAACAATTTCAAAATCCACGCCCAAATGTGGAATGGAGTGGTCAGAGAATAAGGTGAGAGGAGTGGTGAGTGAGTGAGAATGGGCTCGCTACTCGTGCATGTAGTAAGGAAGATAATGAGGTCAGGGATACATGCAAGTATGCTCACTTCTCATACAAGAGGTGGCGAATCCGCACACCTCAAGATGGAAGTAGCAAGATGATAGGAATATGAGAGGGAGAGAGAGTGTGTGTGTATGGTGGCGAATCCGCACACCTTAACATAAGCAGAAAAAAAAATGGCAAGGAACAAGCATATACCATACTCACAATGAGATGTATCCAAAGCGACACAAAGTATGGCACCAAGATGGAGTGTGTTGATTGCTTGCAAAAGATGAATACAATAGGTAGCGTATGGCAGGAAAATGAGAAGGGAACAAGATCGTAGGAGGCATAATGGAGAGATGGGAGTTGATGGCGAGGAATATCATGAGAGTGTCCACCATTCTTCTTCTTGAAATTGTGCCTTCAACCCTTAAGTACAAGTGGTGTGGAGGTGTGGTGCTCATCTTTTGTGCATGATGATGGTGATGATGATGGTGTTGTGATTATGTGATTAAGGTTCATGCTACAAGCATATAGCACAAGAGTGTGTATGGATAGGTGTGTGTGTGTGTGTGTGTGTGTGTGTTTTCTCTCAAGTGAGCTCTCATGGCCTCCTTATATAGGGAAGGATGGGAGGATTTAGCAATATTTCTATTTGAGGTGAGTGTCCCACTTTGGTGACTAGGAAAATGGGGTGCATGTGACTGTGGCTCCCATCTTGTCTCCTCATTATTTAAAATACCCGAGTCAATAGAGAGAGAAGATGAGAGGATGTGGGTAGGATGTAGAGGATAGAAGATATTTACAATAGTCTAGCTTTGGCTAGACATAAGCCTATTAGGGAGAGAAGAGAGAGGTAAGAAATTTACAAGAGAGATTGTCAAAGGTGGATAGTTTTTGATGAGGATGGATCCTCCAAAAATGGTGATAGAATCACTCTAGACTTGCCAAGACCTCATCAAAATAGCCTTTTCTCTTGTAATCATCCTTGAAGACTTGTAGAACCATAGCCATTCTAGAGGGAAGAAAATTGGGGATGGCCTGTGTCACCATTACACGAGAAAACTGGGGTCCACTACAAAAATCATATCTCTGTGTTCATAACTCCAAAAATTCTGAAAAAAATTAAGCTAAAAGTTGAAATCACGAGCTACATCTTTCATGTTGAACGCTCCTTCAGATTCGGGGTTCTTATTTACTTTAAAAATTCAGCCAAATAACGTATTATTTGTGGCTGCAAAAGTCTTTTGGTGGTCCCCTTTGAGTGGACTTCTCTCTTGCCTTCAAGTGTAAGCTCCTTCATGTGTATGAAAACATGACCTAGAGTTTTGAAAAGATTGGCAATCATTTAGATAGAGGTATTATTGAAATTTGAAAATGGGGTTGAGGTTTGAAAATGAAAACTAGTGAATAAAATATTTGGTAGGGTGGAATAATATACATACATGAAAAATATATTAGAAAATAATAAAATATATAATGTAATTTAGAATATATATATTTAATATTTAAGGTCAAAAGAGAGATCAACAAAGAAAGCTTACTTATTTATACTACATCGTGATTGATTAGCATAAGTCTTATTTATTTAATAAAGGCTAAAACGTTTGTGAAAAAGGAAGAAAAAATCAAAAGTAACTTATATAATAGGAAATATTTTGGTAAAAGGGCAAAAATATATGGAGGGTTCCCATGCATGAAAAAGCTTGCCTCACTAACACTAAGTAGGTGCTTTCTTGTAGTTATTGGGAGGTTTGTATTGCTTTTTGCTGACAGGTTTATAGATCTCACTTTGTGGTTTGTTGCACTGAGTAGATGATTGGTAGTTCTATGACAAGGGGGTTTGAAGCAAAGTGACATATGGTTTCTAGGTTCGACTAGGTGCTTTCAAGTAGAAATTAAATGGTTATCAATAGTGCTTGGGAGGTTTCTAGTGATAGATTTTGTTTTTCAACACTGCTTGGAAGGTTATTAGTAGTTTTTAGAGGTTTCTACATTTTCTTGTCAGGTTTCTAGCAGTTCTCTAGTGCTTTGTAGAATTGTTGGGCTTTGGTGATTGGACTACCACATTTCTAGCACTAAGGGTGTTTCTAGTAATCCTTGACAAGTTTATACCAGTGTTGTTTGGTAGTGCGTGACTTGTTTCTACTTTTTAGAACTAAGTAGGAGCTTTCCACTAGCTATTGGGAGGTTTGTACTTCTTGTTGATAGGTTTCTAGCTGCGACAAACCGGTTTGGTGCACTGAGTAGATGATTGGTAGTTCTATGACAAGGTGGTTTCTAGCAATGTGACCTGTGGTTTCTAGCTTTAACTACGTAATTTCAATTAGCAATTAAATGGTTATCAATAGTTCTTGGGAGGTTTCTAGATTTAGACTCTTGTTTTACAGCATTGCATGGAAGGTTATTAGCAGTTCTTGAGCGGTTTCTAGAATTTATTGTCAGGTTTCTACTAGTGCTTTGTAGCACTATTGTGCTTTGGTGACTCAACTACCACATTTCTAGCACTTAGTAGGTGTTTCTTAATAGTTCTTTATAGGTTTGTGGTAGTGCTTGACTTGTTTTTTGGGTTTTTAGCACTAAGTAGGTGCTTTCTAGTAGTTATTGGCAGGTTTGGTACTGCTTGTTGACAGGTTTCTAGCTCTGACTCTATGGTTTGTTGCCTTGAATAGATGATTGGTAGTTCTAAGACAAGGTCGTTTCTAGCAATGTGACATATGGTTTCTAGCTTTGACTAGGTGCTTTCAATTAGCAATTAAATGGTTATCGATAGTGCTTGGGAGGTTTCTAGCTTTAGATGCTTGTTTTCCAGCACTGATTGGAAGGTTATTATCACTTCTTGAGAGGTTTCTAGATTTTTTTGTCACGTTTCTAGAAGTGCTCTAGTGCTTTGTACCACTATTGTTCTTTGCGGATTGGACTACCAGGTTTCTAGCATTGAGTTGGTGTTTCTTAGTAGTTCTTAACAACTTTATACGAGTGTTTTCTAGTAGTGCTTGACTTGTTTTTGGTTTCTAGCACTTACTAGGTGCTTTCTAGTAGTTATTGGGAGGCTTGTACTACATGTTGAGAGGCTTCTAGCTGCAACTATGTGGGTTTTTTGCACTGAGTAGATGATTCGTAGTTCTATGACAAGGTGGTTTCTAGCAATGTGACCTATGGTTTGTAGCTTTGACTATGTCATTCAAGTAGTAATTGAAGTTTATCAATAGTGCTTGGGAGGTTTCTAGCGGTAGATTCTTGTTTTTCAACATTGCTTGGAATGTTATTAGCACTTTTTGAGAGATTTCTAGCTTTTCTTGTCAGGTTTCTAGAAATTCTCTAGTGTTTTGGCAATTGGACTATCGAGTTTCTAGCATTGAGTAGGTGTTTCTTATTAATCCTTGACAGGTTTGTACGAGTGTTTTTCAATATTGCTTGACTTGGTTCTGGTTTTTAGCACTAAGTAGGTGCTTTCTAGAAGTTTTTGGGAGGTTTGTACTTCTTGTTGAGAGGTTTCTAGCTCTAACTATGTGGATTGTTGCACTGAGAAAATAATTGGTAGTTCTATGACAAAGTGGTTTCTAGCAATGTGACATATGTTTCTTGCTTTTCCTAGGTGGTTTCAAGTAGGAATTAAATGGTTATCAATAAAGCTTGGGAGATTTCTAGGTACTCCTAAAGAATCATGTTCTCATGTCTCCACTCTACTTAAATAATCAGCTAACACATGAACCCTTCCTGGAGTATGTATCACCACATAGTCAAATTCTTGTAACAACGTTATCCACTGGCTAACCTCCCTAAAAGAAGGGGTTTATTCACCAAGTAAATTAATGCTTGATGATCTAATACGTGAACTTCTATTATGTATAAATTATCTCCAAGATTTCTCTTTCAATAACTGTATAGTTCTTCTCTGCAAGTGTAAGGACCCTGCTTGCATAGTAAATAGGCCTGAACCAACCTCTTCTAGTCTCTTGCATCATTAGATGCATCCACAGAAATGTGAAATGGTAGTTTCCAATCAGGAAAAATAGTTTGGTGGATGCAGTAGACCGTCACCTAAAGAGCCAACTGCACGCCACACTTCGCTTTATTCAATCCTTCTTCTTCAAACCATTTTTCCAACATCGCTTAATTACCCCGACCTGGAGGTCTTTGTTTTTGCATTGTTTGATTTTGTCAATTGATTCTGTTATGAAGTCCAATATTAATATTATTATTGTTATTATTGTACTTGATAATAGGAATACCTCTATCAGCCCTGTGTCTACACCATAGTTAACAATCCTGTGCTTGTTTATGACCCACAGCTCCACAGTAATTGCAATATAATTTTTGCATGTTGTTCTGGCCTCTGTTTTGATATCCCCAACTATTTGAGTTTTGAAACCTTCTTTGAGGTACAGGTCCCTAATATCTTCTATTAGGACCCTGAGGAACTACCACATTTGCAGTTGCCTCCCTTATCTTTTGAGTAATATACTCAGGTCTTTTCCCCTTGAAGTTTGGATTATAATAACAATTTTCATACTCATGTCCAAACCTTTGACATACCTGAAACTATGGTTTGCCTGACATTCCAAATTGGTTCATGCCAATAACCTACAATTTATCTTGAATAATTTTGTTGACTGCATCTGCAATCACTACCTCCTTTCCCTACTTCTTTTGATTATCCTTGTCCTTCTTCTTCTTCTTCTTTTGCTTCTTCTTTTCTGACCATCTTCATATTTAGAATCAATTTCCCCCTTAGTATCTTGATCTGAATCTTCATCTTATGACTCTGACTCATCCAACTTTGAGTCTGAATCCTCAATCTTCTTTTCCTTTTTCTCATTGAGTTCTCCTTTACCACCATACCTTCTTTCAGTTCCTGCAATTGCTTCAATCAAATCCATAAAATATCATGCCTTCACTAAAGGAGGTCTTCTTTCTAGTGCACTTATGAATTCATTTTTTAGGCCTTTACAAAAGTAATCTCCCAACTGCACCATAGAAGGCTATTGGGCTACCTTCAATTTATTGTTCAGGTTTCTAATTTTTTGTGCATAATCTTCAACCAATAGTTCTTTTGTTTCAATTTTCTCAGTTTCTTCAAAATATCTTCAGGTGTTTTATCCTCCTCAAACCTTAATAAAAAACTCTTCTTCAAATCACTGTAATTGACAAAGGCTGCCATGCCATACTGCATGAACCAATCCATGGCTTTACCTTGCAGTGTAGCTTCAAAATGTTCTTTCTTTACTCCATCCGAGTGTAATGCCTCATATCCACTTGCAGACCACCTTGTTTCAAACTGACCAACATGGCTGCCAGCATCTTGGGAAATTTTTCCACTAAACTTTGTCACACCCACTTGGGATTTGGTGCAGCCATTGGATGTATTGGAAGTGTTCTGAGTTCTCTTACCGGTAGGGTATTGAAAGGTAATTTTGGTATTCTTGTTGGTCCAAATTGAAACCTTCGTATTGTCCTTAAAATTGTTTGAGCTAACAATACATTAACCAATTGTCCCAAAAGCGGGTCTATTGTGGGAGGAGTGGCTTGTTGGTCTCCTTGGTTTGCAGGCCTCTGTGGGGTCTCCTGTAGCCTTTGTTCAGTTGCTTGCAGTTAAGTCCCCACCCCAACAATTTTTCCTCCTGAAGCTACCCCCTCTATAGGATTATCTTAATCATGACTGCCCAACTCTCCTTGTTGACTTCCCCTTGCAGACAATTCTCTCCTAGTCTAAACCTTGTTCCATATGAATGTTGCGGTACATTAAACCCTTGCCCTGAATCACTCATGCATCATTTCTTCTCCTCTGTCTTAAGTGTACCAACACCTTCTTTTCATACAATCTATAACACTTAGGCAGATTGCAAGCACCAAAAGGTAAAAAATATGACACTACCTTGTCATCGATTATGATGTTGATTTCTCCTAGCCGATTCGGGAAGAGATCCTGGAGAATATTTGTTGCATACTCTTCAGACTCTTCCTATGGGGTTACCCAATTTGAGACTTCCCTTAGGTGGTTGAGGTCGCATAACATGTCAAGAACCCATTGTATTCCTGAATGACATATGCTAAAGCTGAATTTGATACAACTCCAGGATTGCCAAAGTGTTGGGGCTCACAACCCTAACAATATATGTCATACAAGAATTATAGTAAACTGCATACTAAGATGAAATACTGCAAAAAAAATCACTGAGGACACCATGAATAGATGAAAAGAGAGTATTGTATTTCTCATAGTTCATCATCATCATCTGGTTGAAAGCATAAGCGCATTGTACAACCACTGAAAGAACTACAACTACCCGAATTGTTAACTAACTTCTACCCGAACTGTCTCCTTGCCACAAGACAACTCGTTAACTTATATCCATTTGCATCCCAAACATCGATGTAAAGACACCCTTAAGGCTCAAGGTTCCAAACTTAGTTACCATCAAAAAGTAAGTTAATAATTAATACTAGTCGTGATGCTTTAGGGCAGTAACACATGGACAAAAAAGATAGCAGTAAGTACATAGCAAAATTTGTAAATTTGTATGGTTAAGGGTGGAGTACTTGTAGTACCACTATGATCCACTTGAGTAGTGCACTTCTTCTTGGAAGACAAGAAGCTCTGCAGGATCACATCAATTGGATATTCTTGGACATTCGCACATGTTGTTTACTATATCAACTTCTCAGTTTCGTCCGATGACAACATCTACATCTTTCTCACCAACCTCCTTAGACAACTTCTAGGCCATCTCCACATCTGGCCTCTCCCTTTCAATAGTCTGCTTCTTCTTGGAAGACAAGAAGCTCTAGAGGGTAACCCAATGGGAGAGTCTTTGTAATTGCATGGTATCAAATTCTCAATGCCATCGACGAAAACATCCAAATATTTCTCACTGACCTCCGTGTTTCTCTTACCAAAGCCATCACTCGAGGACCACTTGTGGTGCCATTGGGGATCACACCATGCACTTTGGTAATGCTCTTAAAATGTTGTGTGCCAATAGTCTTCAATTACGAACTAGCTTGTCAGCCTTCAAGACCACCCGCACAATGTATAAAAAAGACTTGGAACTCTGTTGATGGTTTCCAACAATGTATTGGTGGTTTTTACCACTATATTGAGGGTTTCCACCATTGTATTGGTGGTTTCAACCACTAAATTGGTGAGTTCCACCACTATATTCGTGAATTCCACCACCACATAATGAAGTACCCACCAAGAAATCTTCAAACCCAGCTACTTTTGACCAGTTTCAATAGGTTTCCACCACTATATAGGTGGTTTCTAGCATTGTATTGGTGGTTTTTACCACTATATTAAGGGTTTCCACCAGTGTATTGGTGGTTTCAACCACTATATTGGTGAATTGCACCACCACAGAATGAAGTACCCACCAAGAAATTTTAAAAATAATCTACTTTTGACCAGTTTCAATAGGTTTCCACCATGATATTGGTGGTTTCAACCATTGTTTTTGAGGTTTCCACCATTGTATTCGTGGTTTCAAACGTTTTATTGGTGGTTTCAACCACCCAGGCTAAGGTACCCAATAAGAAATCTTAGAACTCAACAAATATTTACCAGTTTCAATAGGTTTCTACCAAGTCAATGGTTTTCACCATTCCTTTACTGGTTTAAAGGGCAACCAGTTCTGGTTGCTAGAAGGTCTACTTGTGCTTTCTACTCATCCTAGGTGTATGGTTTCTACCACTTTGCATTTTTTTTCAAGTAGTTCATAATGATTTCTTTTAGCAATTGGGTTTCTACCATGTCCAAAATGGCTTTTATTGGTGCCTACCATAGCATTATTTGAAACAATGTCCTGGTATGTTTCCTAGACTAGTTTCTACCAGGTCACTGGTTTTCATCCCTTCCTTCATTGCTTCATAGTGCATGCAACGATGGTTTCTAGTAGGCATATTGGTGCTTTCTACTTATCCCAAGCACATTGTCATAGAACTACCAATCATCTATTCCTTGCAAGAAACCACACAATCGTAGCTAGAAACCTATCAACAAGCAATACAAACTCCCAATAACTCCTAGAAAGCAACTATTTAGTGCTAGAAACTAGAAAAAAGCTAAGAAGTACTAGAAAAAACTTGTACAAACCAACCAAGGACTAATAAGATGCACCTACTCATTGCTAGAAACCCAGTAGTCCAATCACCAAATCACAATAGTGCTACAAAGCACTAGTAAAAACCTTATAGGAAAAGCTAGAAACCTCTCAACAAGTGCTAATAACCTTTCAAGAAGTGTTGTAAGACATGAGACTAAAGTTAGAAACCTCTCAAGCACTATTGACAACGATTTCATTGCTACTTGAAAGCACCTAGTGCAAGCTAGAAACCATATGTCACATTGCTAGAAACCACCTTGTTATAGAGTTACCAATCTATGCAACAAACCACAAAGTCAGAGCTAGAAACCTCTCAACAAGAAACCTATCAGAGCTAGAAACCTCCCAATAACTACTAGGAAGCACCTAGTTAGTGCTACAAACCAAAAACATGTCAAGCACTACCGAAAAAAACTCGTACAAAAAATCTATCAACCACCAGTAAGAAACGCCTACTCTTCGCTAGAAACTCGGTAGTCCAATAAGAAAAGAACAAGAGAGTTGCAAAGCACTAGTATAAACAAGAAAAGCTAGAAACCTATCAAGAACTGCTAATAACCTTCCAAGCAGTGCTAGAAAACAAGAATCTAATGCTAGAAACCTCCCAAGCACTATTGATAACCATCTTATTGCTACTTGAAACCACCTAGTCATGTCTAGAAACCATATGTCAATTTGATAGAAACCACTTTGTCATAGAAATACCCATCATCTATTCTGTGCAACAAACCACATAGTCGCAGCTAGAAACCCGTCAACAAGCAGTACAAACTCCCAATTACTCCTAGAAATCACCTACATAGTGCTAGAAAACAGAAACAAGTCAAGCACTACCAGAAAGCACTCGTAAAAACCTACCAAGGACGACTCAGATACACCAACTCAGTGCTAGAAATCCAGTAGTCCAATCACCAAAGCACAATAGTGCTACAAAGCACTAGTAGAAACCTTACACGAAAAGCTAGAAACCTCTCAAGAACTGCTAATAACCTTCCAAGCAGTGTTGTAAACCATAAGTCTAAGGCTAGAAACCTCCCAAGCACTATTGACAACCATTTCATTGCTACTTGAAAGTACCTAGTGCAAGCTAGAAACCATATGTTATAGTGCTAGAAACCACCTTGTTATAGAGTTACCAATCAGTGCAACAAACCTTGAAGTCAGAGCTAGAAACCTCTCAATGAGAAACCTATCAGAGTTAGAAACCTCCCAATAACTACTAGAAAGCACCTACTTAGTGATACAAACCAGAAACAAGTCAAGCACTACCAAAAAACACTTTTACAAATTTTTCAAGGACTACTAGGAAACACCTACTCTTTGCTAGAAACCCGGTAGTCCAATCACTAAAGCACAAGAGTGCTACAAAGCACTAGTGTAAACCTGACAAGAAAAGCTAGAAACCTATTAGGAACTGCTAATAACCCTCTAAGCAGTGCTAGAAAATAAGAATCTAATGCTAGAAACCTCCCAAGCAATATTGATAACCATTTAATTGCTACTTGAAACCGCCTAGTCAAAGCTAGAAACCATTTGTCATATTGGTAGAAACCACCTTGTCATAGAACTAACAATCAACTCTCAGTGCAACAGACCACATAGTCAGAGCTAGAAACCTATTGAAAATCAAAACAAACCTTCCAATAACTAGAACAAAGACAGTCAATCTTGCAGGCTAATTGCAGTCATCTGCAAGTCTAGCATGCCCATGTTTGAGTGTTAAATCTTTACCTTGGTTATCAGGAGCATGAACTATCAAGGATTACTAAGAAACATATACTTAATGTTAGAAACATGGCACTCCAAACACTAAATCACAACAGTGCTACAAACCACTAGAGGACTGTTAAATACCTCTGGCAAGAACTGCTAATAACTTTCCAAGCAATGCTAGAAAACAAGAGTCTACCGCTACAAACCTCCCAAGCACTATTGATAACCCTTCATTACTACTTGAATGACATAGTCAAAGCTAGAAATCATAGGTCACATTTCTACAAACCACCTTGTCGTCGAAATACCAATCATCTACTCATTGCGACAAACCACATAGTCGCAGCTAGAAACCTATCAACAAGTAGTACAAACCTCATAATAACTACTAGGAAGCACCTAATTAGTGCTAGAAACCAGAAACAAGTCAAGCACTACTCAAGAACATTCATAAAAACCTCTCAAGAACTAGTAAGAAACGCCTACTCAATGCTAGAAACTCGGTAGTCCAATCACCAAAGCATAATAGTGCTATAAATCATTAGTAGAAACCTGATAAGAAACTCTAGAAACAACTCAAGAATTGCTAATAACCTTCCAAGCATTGTTGGAAAAAAAGAAACTACCCTTAGAAACCTCCCAAGCAGTATTGATAACCATTTAATTGCTACTTGAAACACCTTGTCAAAGTTAGAAACCATATGTCACATTGCTAGAAACAGCCTTGTCATAGAACTACCAATGATCTAGTCATTGCAACAAAAAACAAAAGTCTAACCTAGAAACCTATCAACTAGCAGTACACACATCCCAATTACTACAAGAAAGCACGTACTTAGTGCTAGAAACCAAAAAATATTCAAGCATTACTATAAAATACTCGTACAAACCTATCAAGGATTACTGAGAGACACCTACTCAGGGCTAGAAACCCTGGAAGTCCAATCACCAAAGCACTAGAGAACTGCTAGAAACATGATAAGAAATTAAAAGCTAGAAACTTCTCAAGAATTGCTAATAACCTTCAAGTGGTGCTGGAAAACAAGAATCCACTGCTAGAAACCTCTTAAACACTATTGATAACTTTTTAATTTCTACTTGAACGACCTAGTCAAAGCTAGAAGCCATATGTCACATTGCTAGAAACCACGTTGTCAAAGAGCTATCAATCAAGTACTCAGTGCAACAAACCACATAGTCAAAGCTAGAAACCTTTTGAAAAGCAGTACCAACCTCCCCATAACTACAGGAAAGCACCTACTTAGTGCTAGAAATCAAGCACTACTAGAAAAAACTCGTACAAACCTATCAAGGATGACTAAGAAACACATACTCAGTGCTACAAACCACTAGAGAACTACTAAAAACTCTAAAGAACTGCTAATAACCTTCCAAGCAGTGGTAGAAAACAAGCATCTACCACTAGACTCCTAAGCACTATTGATAACTATTTAATTTCTACTTAAACGACCTAGTCAAAGCTCGAAACCATGTGTCACATTGCTAGAAACCACCTTGTCACATAGAACTACCAACAGTCTACTCAGTGCAACAATCCACATAGTCGCAGCTACGAACCTGTCAACAAGCAGTAAAAATCAGACAGCACCTACTTAGTGCTAGAAAACAAAAACAAGTCAAGTAATACCAAAAAAACTTGTACAAACCTGTCAAGGACTACTAAAAAACACCTACTCACTGCTAGAAACCCGGTAGTCCAATCACCAAAGCACAATAGTGCTACAAAATACTGGTACAAACCTGACAAGAAAATCTAGAAACCTCTCAAGAATAACCTTTCAAGTAGTGCTGGAAAACAATAATCTAAAGGTAGAAAACTCAAAAGCACTATTGATAACCATTTCATTTTTGCTACTTGAAAGCACCTAGTCAAAGCTAGA
Source organism: Adiantum capillus-veneris (assembly GCF_014529385.1). NCBI lineage: Eukaryota > Viridiplantae > Streptophyta > Polypodiopsida > Polypodiales > Pteridaceae > Adiantum > Adiantum capillus-veneris. The sequence goes on from NC_140939.1 coordinate 62,156,542, forward strand.
AACCATATCTCACATTGCTAGAAACCACCTTGTCATAGAACTAACAATCATCTACTCTGTGCAACGAACCACATAGTCAAAGCTAGAAACAAGTCAACAAGCAGTCCAAACCTCCCAATAACTACTAGAAAACACCTACTTAATGCTAGAAACCAGAAACAAGTCAAGCACTACTAGAAAATACTCGTACAAATTTTTCAATGATTTTTAAGAGACACCTTCTCAGTGATAAAAACCCGGTAGTCCAATCACCAAAACACAACAATGCTATAAAGCACTAGAGAATTGCTAGGAAACTAAAAAGAAAAGCTAGAACCCTCTCAAGAACTGCTAATAACCTTTCAAGCAATAGTGAAAAACAAGAATCTACTGCTAGAAACCTCCCAAGCACTATTTATAACCATTTACTTTCTATTTGAATGACCTAGTCGAAGCTAGAAACCATGTGTCACATTGGTAGAAACCACCTTGTCACATAGAACTACCAACCATCTACTCAGTGCAGCAAACCACATAGTTGTAGCTAGAAGCTTGACAACAAACAATACAAAGCTCTTAATAACTACTAGGAAGCACCTATTTAGTGCTAAATACTAGAACAAGTCACGCACTACCAAAAAAAAATCGTATAAACCTATCAAGAAATACTAAAAAAGACCTACTCGGTGCTAGAAACCCGGTTGTCCAATCACCAAAGCATGACAGTTCTACAAAGCACTAGAGCATTGCTAGAAACATGACAAAAAAAGCTAGAAACCTCTCAAGAACTCCTAATAACCTCCAAGTAGTGCTGGAAAACAAGAATCTAAAGCTAGAAACCCCCCAAGCACTATCGATAAACATTTAGTTGCTAATTGAGACCACCAAGTCAAAGCTAGAAACAATATTTTACATTGTTAGAAACCACATTGGCATAGAACAACCAATCATTTATTCCTTGGAAGGAACCACACAGTTGTAGCTAGAAACCTATCAACAAGCAATACAAACTCCTAATAACTTCTAGAAAGCACCTACTTACTGCTAGAAACCAGAAAAAAGTTAAGAACTACCATAAAACAATTGTATAAACGTACCAAGGACTAATAGGATGCACCTAATCACTACTAGAAACCCAATAGTCCAATCACCAAATCACAACAGTTCTACAAAGCACTAGTAAAAAACTTACAGAAAAGCTAGAAACCTCTCAACAATTGCTAATAACCTTCCAGGAAGTGCTGTAAAACATGAGTATAAAGCTAGAAACCTCTCAAGCACTATTGGCAACCATTTCATTGCTACTTAAAAGCACCTAGTCCAAGCTAGAAACCATATGTCACATTGCTAGAAACCACCTTGTTATAGAGTTACCAATCTATGCAACAAACCACAAAGTTAGAGCTAGAAATCTCTCAACAAGACACCTATCAGAGCTAAAAAGCTCCCAATTACTACTACAAAGCACCTACTTAGTGCTACAAACCAAAAACAACTCAAGCACTACCAAAAACCACTCATACAAAAAACCTATCAAGGACTACTAAGAAACACCTACTCTTTGCTAGAAACCCGGTAGTCCAATCAGCAAAGCACAAGAGTGCTATAGAGCACTAGTATAAACATGACAAGAAAAGCTAGAAACCTATCAAGAACTACTAATAACCTTCCAAGCAGTGCTAGAACACAAGAATCTAATGCTAGAAACCTCCCAAGCACTATTGATAACCATTTAATTGCTACTTGAAACCACCTAGTCAAATCTAGAAACCATATGTCACATTGCTAGAAACCATGGTGTCATAGAAAAAACCCATCATCTATTTAGTGCAACAAACCACATAGTCGCAGCTAGAAACCTGTCAACAAGCAGTACAAACGCCCAATTACTCCTAGAAAGCACCTACTTAGTGCTAGAAACCAAAAACATGTCAAGAACTAATAGAAAGCACTCGTACAAACCTACCAAGGACTACTAAGATACACTAGCTCAGTGCTAGAAATCAAGTAGTCCAATCACCAAAGCACAATAGTGCTACAAAGCACTAGTAAAAACCTTACACCAAAAGCTAGAAACCTCTCAAGAACTGCTAATAACCTTCCTAGCAGTGCTGTAAAACATGAGTCTAAGGCTAGAAACCTCCCAAGCACTATTGAAATCCATTTCATTGCTACTTGAAGGTACCTAGTGCAAGCTAGAAACCATATCTTACGTTGCTAGAAACCACCTTGTTATAGAGTTACCAATCAACGCAACAAACCTTAAAGTCAGAGCTAGAAACCTCCCAATAACTACTATAAAGCACCTACTTAGTGCTACAAACTAGAAACAAGTCAAGCACTACCAAAAAACACTTGTAGAAACCTGTCATCATGAACTACTAAGAAACACCTACTCTTTGCTAGAAACCTGTTAGTCCAATCACTAAAGCAAAAGAGTGCTACAAAGCACTAGTATAAACCTGACAAGAAAAGCTAGAAACCTATCAAGAACTACTAATAACCCTCTAAGCAGTGCTAGAAAATAAGAATCTAATGCTAGAAACCTCCCAAGCACTATTGATAACCATTTAATTGCTACTTGAAACCACCTAGTCAAAGGTAGAAACCATTTGTCATATTTCTAGAAACCACCTTGTCATAGAACCAACAATCAACTCCTTAGTGCAAAAAACCACATAGTCGGATCTAGAAACCTATTGAAAAGAAAAAAAAACCTTCCCATAACTAGAACAAACCCAATCATCTTGCAAGCTAATTGCAATCTTCTTCAAGAGCATGCCCATGTTTGAGTGTTAGTGCTTTACCTTGGCTATCAGGAGCATGACCTATCAAGGATTACTAACAAACATATACTTAGTTTTAGAAACCTGGCACTGCAAACACCAAAGCACAACAGTGCTACAAACCACTAGAGAAGTGCTAAAAGCCTCCTAAGAACTGCTAATAACTTTCCAAGTAGTTCTAGAAAACAAGAATCTACTCCTAGAAACCTCCCAAGCACTATTGATAACCCTTAAACTACTACTTGAATGACATAGTCAAAGCTAGAAACCATAGGTTACATTGCTAGAAAACACCTTATCATCGAACTACCAATCATCGACTCATTGCGGCAAACCACATAGTCGCAGCTAGAAATCTATCAACAAGTAGTACAAACCTCCTAATAACTACTAGAAAGCACCTATTTAGTGCTAGAAACCAAAAACAAGTCAAACACTACTCAAGAACACTCATAACTACCTCTCAAGAACTAGTAATTAACACCTACTCAGTGCTAGAAACCTGGTAGTCCAATCACCAAAGCATAATAGTGCTACAAAGCACTAGTAGAAACCTGATAAGAAAAGCTAGAAACAACTCAAGAATTGCTGCTAACCTTCCAAGCAGTGTTGGAAAAAAAGAAACTACCCGTAGAAATGTCCCAAGCACTATTGATAACCATTTAATTGCTACTTGAATCACCTAGTCAAAGTTAGAATTCATATGTCACATTGCTAGAAACAGCCTTGTCATAGAACTACCAATGATCTAGTCAATGCAACAAACAACAAAAGTCTAACATAGAAACCTATCAACTAGTACAAACATCCCAATAATTACAAGAAAGCACGTACTTAGTGCTAGAAACCAAAAAATAGTCAAGCACTACTATAAAATACTCATACAAACCTGTCAAGGATTACTGCGAGACACCTACTCAGGGCTAGAAACCTGGAAGTCCAATCACCAAAGCACAACATTTATACAAAGCACTAGAGAACTACTAGAAAATTGATAAGAAAAGGTAGAAACTTCTCAAGAATTGCTAATAACCTTCAAGTAGTGCTGGAAAACAAGAATCCGCTGCTAGAAACCTCTTAAACTTGATAACCTTTTAATGTCTACTTGAACAACCTAGTCAAAGCTAGAAACCGTATGTCACATTGCTAGAAACCACCTTGCCAAAGAGCTACCAATGAAGTACTCGGTGCAACAAACCACATAGTCAGAGCTAGAAACCTCTTGAAAAGCAATACAAACCTCCCTATAACTCCAGGAAAGCACCTACTTAGTGCTAGAAACCAGAAACAAGTCAAGCAGTACTAGAAAACATTTGTACAAAGCTGCTAAGGATTACTAAGAAACACATACTCAGTGCTAGAAACGTGGAAATCGAATCACCAAAGAACAACAATGCTACAAACCTAGAGAACTCCTAAAAAACTCTCAAGGACTGCTAATAACCTTCCAAGTAGTGCTAGAAAACAAGAATCTACCACTAAAAAACTCCTAAGCACTCTTGATAACCATTTAATTGCTACTTGAATGACCTAGTCAAATCTAGAAACCATAGGTCACATTGCTAGAAACCAACTTGTTACAGAACTACCAATTATGTACTCATTGCAACAAACCACATGGTCACAGCTAGAAACCTCTCAACAGGTAGTACAAACCTTCTAATAACTACTAAAAAGCACCTACCTAGTGCTAAAAACCAGAAACATGTCAAGCACTACTAGAAAACACTCGTACAAACCTGTCAAGAACTACTAGGAAACACCTACTCTATACTAGAAACCCGATAGTCCAATCACCAAATCATAACAGTGATACAAAGCACTAGTAGAAACCTGACTAGAAAAGCTAGAAAACTATGAAGAATTGCTAATAACCTTCCAAGAAATTCTAGAAAACAAGAATCTATCTCTAGAAACCTCCCAAGCACTATTGATGACAATTTATTTTCTACTTGAAGGCACCTGGTTAAAGCTAGAAACCATATGTCACATTGTTAGAAACCGCATTGTAATAGAACTACCAATCATCTACTCAGTGCAACAAACCACAAAGTCAGATCTAGAAACCTACCAACAAGCAATACAAACATCCCAATAACTACAAGAAAGCACCTACTTAGTGCTAGAAACCAGAAAAAAGTCAAGCACTACTATAAAATACACATACAAATGTGTCAAGGATTACTAATTAGATACACCTACTCAGTGCTAAAAGATCAGAAGTCCAATCACCTTGAACAACAATTCTACAAAACATTAGAGAACTGCTAAAAACTTGATAAGAAAAGCTAGAAACCTCTCAAGAACTGCTAATAACCTTCAAGCATTTCTGAAAAACATGAATCAATCGCTAAAAACCTCTCAAACACTATTGATAACCTTTTAATTTCTACTTGAATGACCTAGTCAAAGCTAGAAACCATATGTCACATTGCTAAAAACCACCTTGTCAAAGAACTACGAGTCAAGTACTAACTGCAACAAACCACATTGTTAGATCTAGAAACATGTTTAAAAGTAGTAGAAGCCTCCCCATAACTACTAGAAAGCACATACTTAGTGCTGGAAATGAGAAACAAGTCAAGCACTATTAGAAAACACTCATACAAACCTATCAAGTACTACTAAGAAACACGTACTCAATACTAGAAACCCAGTAGTCCAATCACCAAAGCATAATAGTGCTACAAAGCATTAAAGAACTACTAGAAACTTTAGAAGAAAAGCTAGAAACCTCTCAAGAAGTGCTAGAAGCCTTCCAAGCAGTGCTGGAAAACAAGAATCTATCGCTAGAAAACTCCCAAGTATTATTGATAACCATTTAGTTGCTAGTTGAAAGCACCTAGTCAAAGTTAGAAATGATATGCTACATTGCTAAAAACCACCTTGTCATCATAGAAATGCCAATCATCTACTCAAGGCAAAAAACCACACAGTCTAAGCTAGACACTTTGTCAACAAATACTACAAACCTACCAATAACTACTGGAAATCACCTACCTAGTGATAGAATTTAGAAACAAGTCAAGCACTACCAAAAAACATTCGTACAAACCTGTCAAGGATTACTAGAAATACCTATCAGTGCTAGAAACCCAGTATTCCACTCACCAAAGCACAAAAGTGCTAGCACTAGAGAGCTGCTAGAAATCTGATAAGGAAAACTAGAAACCACTCAAGAACTACTAATAACCTTCGTGCAGTGCTGGAAAACAAGAATCTATCACTAGAAACCTCCCAAGCACTAATGATAACCATTTAATTGCTACTTGAAAGCACCTAGTAAAGCAAGAAACAAACCACATAGTCACAACTAGAAACTTGTCAACAAACAGTACAAACCTCCCAATAACTACTAGAAAGCACTTGCTTAGTGCTAGAAACCAGAAACAAGTCAAGCACTACGAGAAAAAACTCGTACAAACCTGTCAAGGACTACTAAAAAAGACCTATGCTAGAAACCTGGTATCCCAATCACCAAAGCACAACAATGCGCTACAAAGCAGTAGTAAAAACCTGACAAGAAAAGCTAGAAACCTCTCAAAAATTGTTAATAACATTCCAAGCAATGCTAGAAAACAAGAATCTAAAGCTAGAAGCCATATGTCACATTTCTAGAAACCATCCTGTCATTGAACTACCAATCATCTACTCCGTGTAACAAACCACATAGCCGCATCAAGAAACCTGTAGTAGTACAAACCTCCCAATAACTACTAGAAAGCACCTACTTAGTGCTAGAAACCATAAGAAGTCAAAAACTACCAGAAAACACTCGTACAAATCCAGTCGTCAATGCTCAAAACCTGGTAGTCCACTCACAAAAGCACAATAGTGCTACAAAGCACTAAAGAATTGCCTAAAATCTAACAAGAAAAGCTAGAAACCTCTGAGAAATGGCTAATAACCTTCCAAGCAATGTTGAAAAACAAGAATCTACCGCTAGAAACCTCCCAAGCAATATTTATAACCCTTTATTTACTTCTTGAACCACCTAGTCAAAGCTAGAAACCATATGTCACATTGCTAGAACCCACCTTGTCATAGAACTACCAATCATCTACTAAGTGTAATAAACCACGTAGTCATAACTAGAAACCTATCAACAAGTATTATAAACCTTCCAATAACTACTAGAAATTACCTACTTAGTGCTACAAATTAGAACCAAGTCAAGAACTACGAGAAAACTCTTTCACATCCTATCAAGGATTACTAAGCAACATCTATTGAGTGCTAGAAACCCGTATGTCCAATCACTAGAGTACAATAACACTACAAAGCAGTAGAGATCTTCTTTGCAAACCACTCAAGAATAACCTGCTAGGCAGTGCTAAAAAACAGCAATCTATCGTTAGAAACCTCCCAAGGACTATTGATAACCGTTTAATTTCTACTTGAATGACGTAGTCAAAGCTAGAAACCATATGTCAATTTAATAGAAACCACCTTGTCATAGAACTACCAATCATCTACTCATTGCAACAAACCACATAGTCGCAGCTAGAAACCTATCTACAAGTAGTACAAACCTCCTAATAACTACTAGAAAGCACATACTTAGTGCTAGAAACCTGGTAGTCCAATCATAATAAACCTCTAAATTATTAGTAGAAACACCTACTTAGTGCTAGGAACCTGGTAGTCCAATCATAAAAAACAAATAGTGCTAGAAAGCACTAGAGAACTGCTAGAAACTTGACAAGAAAACCTAGAAATCTCTCAAGAACTTCTAATAACCTTCCAAGCAGTGCTAGAAAACAAGAATCTACCACTAGAAACCTCCCAAGCACTATTGATAACCATTTAATTGCTACTTGAAAGCACTTAGTGAAAGCTAGAAACCATGTCACATTGCTAGAAACCACCTTGTCATAGAACTACCAATCATCTACTTAAGGCAACAAACCACATAGTCCCAACTAGAAACATGTCAACAACAAGTAGTACAAACCTCTCAATAAATACTAGAAAGCACCTTCTTAGTGCTAGAAACCAAAAACAAGTCAAGCACTACCAAAAAACACTCATAAAAACCTGTCAAGGATTACTAAGAAACACATATTCAAAGCTAGAAACCTGACAGTCCGATCACCAAAGCACAATAGTGCTACAAAGCACTAGAGATCTCATAGAAACCTTAGAAGAAAATCTAGACACCTCTCAGGAACTACTAATAACCTTCCAAGAAGTGCTGGAAAACAAGAATATATCACTCGAAACCTCCCAAGCCTATTGATAACCATTTAATTGATGCTTGAAAGCACCTAGTCAAAGCTAGAAACCATATGTCACATTGCTAGAAACCACATTGTCATAGAACTACCAATCATCTACTCAGTGCAACAAACCGCATAGCTGCAACTAAAAACTTGTCAACAAACAGTACAAACCTCCCAATAACTACTAGAAAGCACCTACTTAGTGCTAGAAACCAGAAACAAGTCAAGCACTACCAGAAAAAACTCGTAGAAATCTGTTAAGGACTACTAAAAAAGACCTACTGATTTCTAGAAACTTGGTAATCCAATCAACAAAGAACAAGAGTGCTACAAAGCACTAGTAGAAACCGGACAAGAAAAGATAGAAACCTCTCCGGAATTGCTAATAACCTTTCAAGTAGTGCTAGAAAATAAGAATCTAAAGCTAGAAACCTCTAGAGAACTATTAATAACCATTTCATTGCTACTTAAAAATAACTAGTCAACTCTAGAAACCATATGTCACATTCACATCATAGAACTACCAATCATCTACTCAGTGTAACAAACCACATAGTCGCAGCTAGAAACCTATCAACAAACAATATAAACCTCCCAATAACTACTAAGAAGCACCTACTTAGTGCTAGAAACCAGAAACAAGTTAAGTACTACCAGAAAACAGTTGTACAAACTTGTTAAGGATTACTAAGAGACAAATACTCATTCCTGGAAACCCGGTAGTCCACTCACCAAAGCACAATAGTGCTACAAAGCACTAGACAATTTCTAGAAACCTAACAAAAAAAGCTAGAAACCTCTCAAAAATTGTTAATAACCTCCCAAGCAATGCTAAAAAAAGGAATCTACCACTAGAAGTCTCCCAAGCAATATTTATAACCCTTTACTTTGCTGCTTAAACCACCTAGTCGAAGCTAGAAACCATATGTCACATTGCTATAAACCACCTTGCCATAGAACTACCAATCATCTACTATGTGCAACAAACCACATAGTCGCAGATAAAAACCTGTCTACAAGCAGTACAAACCTCCCAATAACTACTAGAAAGCACCTACGTAGTGCTTGGGTTACATGATCCGTCATTCGACATTCATTTTATTTGTGAATAGTGGTCAATTAATACATTTTGAAGATTTATTCGTGCTATTATTTGTTGCCATGTCAGCTTTATCTGAAATATTGTTTTATTGCTACATATCGATCGAAAGACTATTGATCGATAGATATCGATCAAAAAAGTATCGACGATCGATTATGAAATAATATGAAAAGCCGAGATTTACGTGTTTTAGGTATAATTCTCGTCACCAAAGTGTCAGGTTATCGCCGACATAGAAAGGTTGAATTGTCAAATTAAAAAATCCTTTGATTTTTTCAAGAAAAAAGATTATTTTTAATGTTTTAAATAAAAAAATGGATAGATTTGAATCATCTATAGTTCTTAGCAATAGAAGTTATTCTTTAACTCTATTGTTTTAGTATAAATAAATAATCCTAAGGACTAGAGGCTATCTTTTTAGCTATAATGTCTTAGTGCGAATGTATAATTCTAAACATTAGAGGCTATACTCTTAGCTCTATTTGTTTTAGACTAGATAATTAAATAATTATAAGCATTGGAGGCTATTTTTTTAGCTATAGTGTCTTAATGCGAATGTATAATTATAAACATTAGAGGCTATACTCTTAGCTTTATTTGTTTTAGTATAGACGCTAAAAGTGATATTTGATGGTTAAAATCTATCATAGCTATAATATGTGCATAGATGTAGTGTTAATTCATACATTTATGAACATAACATTCTCTAGGTAGATAATAAATTGATTTAGAATATTAAAATAAACATTTCTATGTGGAATCAAAAGGTTACCAGAGGTTATTTATATTGTAATACTTCTATATTTGGTTGTTTGAGCAGGGTCTCCTACTTCTACGTATGGATAAGATATAGACATACATGTAGGGTCTTTTGATTGTCATGAACAAATGTTCTTACCTCCATATAGACATAGAATAGGTCCACTTAGTGCCTCTTGGTTGCTATGAGATGATTCTCTTTCTTCCAAGTAAGGTTTAAGTTATGAAGTAGGATTCACTTGGTTGTTATTGAGCTTATGCTCTTACCTCTAAGTCAATATAGTGGATCACCTATAGAATTCACTAGGTTATAATCGAGCGAAAACTCTTACCTCCTAGTGAATATTAGTCATGCATAACACTTAGGAGTCACATGGATGTTATCGAGCTCATGCTCTTACCTCTATGTTGATATAGAAATTAGAGACCTCAATTATTAGGGTCGACTGGTTGTGTTTGAGCAGTACTCCTACCTCCAAGAGACATAGATAGTGGAATGTGAGATGACTCCATCGTGCATCTAGGTTGTCTTGAGCAAATGCTCTTTACCTCCTAGTAGCTAGGAATGTCATATCCATTGGTGATTTTCCCTAAAATATCATCTTAACACTATTCATTCATCATTTTAATTTAGCAAATCATATCTATAATGTTTTATCCTTCTCATTGTGTGATTATGGTGAAAAATTATAATTATAGTGAATCTATTGATTGTAGCATATATTTTGCTGAAGTCAGAATGGATGGTGCGAGGAAAAGAGTGGACATATGTGGAGAGACTGTGAGCTAGAGAGAGAGAGAGAGAGAGAGAGAGAGAGAGAGAGAGAGAGCTAGAGAGAGTGAGAGAGCTCTACAAGCGATCACGATCAAAAACATATCGAAGAGTGATGTTTTTTTTTAATGGAGATCTACCATATCGATCGATGGTCTTTTGATCGATTTTGATATCGTGAACGATATGGTGTCGATTAAAAGACTATCGATCAAAAAAATAGAAATTATTTGAAAATACCATGTATTATACACAAATACGTGAATAATGATGATTTATTTGGTATAAATTTCACTATTTGATAGAATAAATGCAACCGAGCTTAGTGCTAGAAACTAGAAACAAGTTAAGAACTACAAGAAAACTCACGTACAAACCTATCAAGGATTACTAGAAACACCTGTTCAATGCTAAAAATCCAAAAATATAATCACCAAAGCACAACAATGCTACAAACCACTAGAGAACTGTTACCAACCTTTCAAGAACTACTAATAACCTTCCAAGTAGTTCTAGAAAACAAGAATCTAACGTAAGAAACCTCCCAAGCACTATTGACAACCATTTAATTGCTACTTGAATGACATAGTCAAAGCTAGAAGGGTGAAAGCATGACTGGGTGGTACACTTATGGTTTATTACTAGTTTTGAATATCTGCACTATTAGACGTGGTGCACGGTAGAATTTTTTCAAATTATTTCTAAATTTGGTGCTAAACAACTTTTTAGATTCTCCTCTTCAAGAGCTATCCAATGATATATCACATGCATTGGGTTCTTCTATCTTTGCCAAATAGTGATTTGCCGTACACAGCTTTGGTGTCCACCCAGTCATGCTTTCACCCAGAAACCATATGTCACATTGCTAGAAACCACCTTGTCATAGAACTACCAATCGTTTACTCATTGCAACAAACCACATAGTTGCAGCTACAAACTTGTCTACAAGTAGTAGAAACCTCCTAATAACTACTATAAAGCACATTTTTAGTGCTAGAAACCAGAAACAATTCAATCACTACCAAAAAACACTCATACAAACCTCTCAAGGATTACTAGAAACACCTACTCAGTGCTAGAAACTTGGTAGTCCAATCACCAAAGCACAATAATGCTACAAAGCACTAGATAAATGCTAGAAACTTGACTAGAAAAACTAGAAACCTCTCAAGAACTTATAATAACCTTCCACTTAGTGCTAGAAAAAAGGATCTACGGCTAGAAACCTCCCGATCACTATTGATAACCACCCGACCATTTAATTGCTACATGAAACCACCTAGTCAAAGCTAGAAACCATATGTCACGCTGTTAGAAACCTATCAGCAAGTACTACAAACCTCTTAATAACTACTAGAAAGCACTTACTTAGTGCTAGAAACCAGACTAGCACTAGAGAACTAGTAGAGACTTGATAAGAAAAGATAGAAATCTCTCAAGAACTACTAATAACCTTCCAAGCAGTGCTAGAAAATAAGAATCTACTACTAGAAACCTCCCAAGAACATTGATAACCATTTAATTGCTACTTAAGAGAACCTAGTCAAAGCTATAAACCATATGTCTCATTGCTAGAAACCACCTTGTCATAGAAATATCAATAATCTACTCAATGCAACAAACCACATAGTCACAGCTAAAAACCTGTCAACAAGCAGTACAAACCTCCCAATAACTACTAGAAAGCACCTACTTAGTTCTAGAAATAAAAAACAATTCAGGAACTAGGAGAAAACTCTTACAAACCTATAAACGATAACTAAAAAACTCAATGCTAGAAACCTAGCACGCCAATCACTAAATTACAACTGTGCTACAAAGCACTACAAAACTGCTAGAAACCTGACAAGAAAATGTAAAAACCTCTCAGAAAATGCTAATAATCTTCCTAGCAGTGCTATAAAACAAGAATCTACCGCTAGAAACCCCCCAAGCACCGCTCTGACTAGAAACCATACGTCACATTGTTAGAAACCACCTTGCAATTGAGCTACCAATCATCTACTTAGTGCAACAAACCACATAGTTGCAGCTAGAAATTAGTCAAAAACCAATACAAACCTTTCAATAACTACTAGAAAGCACCTACGTAGTGCTACAAACCAAAAACAAGTTAAGCACTATGAGAAAACATTCGTACAAACCTGACAAGGACTACCAAAAAAGACCTACTCAGTGCTAGAAACTTGGTAGTCCAATCACCAACGCACAACAGTGCTACAAAGCACTAGTAGAAACCTGACAAGAAAATCTACAAGCCTCTAAAGAACTACTAATAACCTTCCAAGCAGTGCAAGAAAACAAGAATCTATTGCTGGAAACCTCCCAACTACTATGGATAACCATTTAATTGCTACTTGAAAGCACCTAGTCAAAGCTAGAAACCATCTGTCATATTCCTAAGAACCACCTTGTCATAGAACTACTAAGCATCCACACAGTGCAACAAACCACATAGTCACAGCTAGAAAAACTAGAAACCTCTCAAGAACTACTATAACCTTCCAACACAGTGCTGCAAAACAAGAATCTAAATCTAGAAACTTCCAGAGCACTATTGATATCCATTTCATTTCTACTTGACACCACCTAGGCAAAGCTACAAACCATATGTCACATTGCTAGAATCCACCTTGTCATTAAACTCCCAATCATCTACTCAGTGCAACAAACCACATAGTTGTAGCTAGACACCTGTCAACAAGCAAAACAAACATCCCAATAACATTGGAAAGCACCTACTCAGTTTTAGGAACTGGAAACAAGTAAAGCAATACAAAAAAACACTCGTACAAACCTGTCAACGATTACTAGAAACACCTACTCAGTGCTAGAAACATGGTAGTCTAATCACCAAGCACAAGAGTGCTACAAAGCACTAGAAAACTACTACAAACCTGACAAGAAAATATAGAAACCTCTCAAGAACTGCTAATAACCTTCCAAGTATTGCTGAAAAATAGGAATATATCACTAGAAACCTCCCAAGCACTATTTATAACCATTTAATTGGCACTTCAAAGCACCTAGTCAAAGCTAGAAACCATATATCACATTGCTAGAAACCACCTTTTCCTAGAACTACCAATTAGCTACTCAGTGCAACAAACTACATAGCTATAGCTAAACCCTGTCAACAAGCAGTACAAACCTCCCAATAACTACCAGAAAGCACCTACTTAGTGCTAGAAACTAGAAACAAGTCAAGCACTACCACAAAACACTCATACAAAACTATCAAGAAGTACTAAGAAACACATACTTAGTGCTAGAAACACGGTAGTCCAATCACCAAACCACAAGAGTGCTTCAAAGGACTAGTAGAAACAGGACAAGAAAAGCTAGAAACCTCTCAAGGACTGCTAATAACCTTCCAGAAAGTGTTGGAAAACAAGAATCTAAAACTAGATTCCTTCCAAGCACTATTGATAACCATTCAATTGCTACTTGAAACCACCTATCAAAGCTCAAAACCATATGTTACATTGCTAGAAACCTATCAAAAACTAGTAAAAACCTCCTAATAACTACTAGAAAGCACCTACTTAGTGCTAGAAACCAAAAAAAAGTCAAGCACTACCAAAAAACACTCGTACAAACCTATCAAGGATTACTAAAAATAGTTACTTAGTGCTATAATCCCAATAGTTCAATCACCAAAACACAAAAGTGCTACAAAGCACTAGAGAACTACTAGAAACCTGACAAGAAAAGTAAGAAACCTCTCAAGGGTTGCTAATAACCTTCCAAGCAGTGCTCGAAAACAAGAATGTACCGCTAGAAACCTCCCAAGCACATATATAACCATTTAATTGCTACTTGAAAGCACCACTCAAGCTACAAACCATATGTCACATTGCTAGAAACCACCATATCATTGAGCTACCAATAACCTAGTCAGTGTAACAAACCGCACAGTTGCAGCTAAAACTTGTCCAATAACTACTAGAAAGCACTGACTTAGTTCTAGAAACAAAAACCAAGTCAAGAACTAGGAGAAAAATCTCATAAAAATCTATCAAGGATTACTAAGAAAAACCTACTCAGTGCTAGAAACCTGGCACTCCTATCACTAAAGCACAACACTGCTACAAAGCACTAGAGAGCTGCTAGAAACCTGACAAGAAAAGGTAGAAACCTCTTAAAAATTGCTGATAACACTCCTAGTAGTGCTATAAAACAAGAATCTACTGCTAGAAACCTCCCAAGCACCACTACCACTAGAAATCGTATGTCAGATTGCTAGAAACCACCATGTCATAGAACTACCAATCATCTACTCAGTGCAACAAACCACATAGTCGCAACTAGAAACTTGTCAATAAACAGTCCAAACCTCCCAATAACTACTACGAAGCACCTACTTAGCGCTAGATACCAAAAGAAAGTCAATCCATACATGAAAAACCTCCTACAAACCTCTCAAGGACTACGGAAAAATACCTACTCAGTGCTAGAATTCTGGTAGTCCAATCACCATAGCACAACACTGCTACAATGCAATAGTAGAAACCTGACAAGAAAAGCTAGAAACCTCTCAAGAACTACTAATAACCTTCCAAGCAGTGCTAGAAAACAAGAATCTAAAGCTAGAAACCTCCATAGCACTATTGATCACCTTTTTATTGCTACTTGAAACCACCTAGTCAAAACGAGAAACCATATGCCACATTGCTTGAAACCACCTTGTCATTGAACTACCAATCATCTACTCAGTGCAACAAACCACAAAGTCGCAATAAGAAACCCATCAACAAGTAGTACAAATCTCCCAAAAAGTACTAGAAATCACCTACTTAAGTCAAGAACTAGGAGAAAACTCTTACAAACCTATCAAGGATTACTAGGAAACACCTACTCAATGCTAGAAACCTGGCACACCAATCACTAAATCACAACAGTGCTACAAAGCACTACAGAACTGCTAGAAACCTGACAAGAAAAGGTAGAAACCTCTCAAAAATTGCTAATAACCTTTTGAGTAGTGCTATAAAACAAGAACGTACTGCTAGAAACTTCCCAAGCACTACTACCACTAGAAACCATATGTCACATTGCTAGAAAGTTGTCAAAAAAAAATACAAACGTTCCTTTAACTACTAGAAAGCACCTACATGGTGTTAGAAACCAAAAACAGGTCAAGCACTACGGGAAAATATTCATACAAACCTGTTTAGGACTACCAAAAAATACCTAATCAATGTTAGAAACCTGGTAGTCCAATCACCAAAGCACAACAGTGCTACAAAGCACTAGTAGAAACCTGAGAGGGAAAGCCAAAAACTTCTCAAGAACTGCTAATAACCTTCCAAGCAATTCTAGAAAACAAGAATCTAAAGCTAGAAACTTCCAGAGCACTATTGATATTCATTTCATTGCTACTTGAAATCACCTAGTCAAAGCTACAAACCATTTTTGAAATTGCTAGAATACACCTTGTCATTGAACGCCCAATCATCTACTCAATGTAGCAAACCACATAATTGCAGCTAGACACCGGTCAACAAGAAGTACAAACATCCCAATAACTATTGGAAAGCACATACTCAATTCTAGAAACTAGAAACAAGTCAAGCACTACCAAAAAACACTCGTACAAACCTATCAAGGATTACTAGCCTAACACCTACTTAGTGCTAGAAACGTGGTAGTCCAATCACCAAAGCGCAAGAGTGCTACAAAGCACTAGAGAACTACTAGAAACCTGAAAAGAAAAGCTAGAAACCTCTCAAGAACTGCTAATAACCTTCCAAGCAGTGCTGAAAAATAGGAATTTATCACTAGAAGCCTCCCAAGAACTATTTATAACCATTTAATTGATACTTGAAAGCACCTAGGCAAAGCTAGAAACCATATGTCACATTGCTGGAAACCCCCTTGTCATAGAAATACCAATCAACTACTCAGTGCAACAAACTACATAGCTGTAGCTAAAAACCTATCAAAAAGGAGTAAAAACCTTCCAATAACTTCTAGAAAGCACCTACTTAGTGCTAGAAACTAGAAACAAGTCAAGCACTACCACAAAACACTCATACAAAACTATCAAGAAGTATTAAGAAACACATACTTAGTGCTAGAAACATGGTAGTCCAATCACCAAACCACAAGAGTGCTTCAAAGGACTAGTAGAAAAATGACAAGAAAAGCTAGAAACCTCTCAAGGACTGCTAATAACCTTCAAGAAGTGTTGGAAAATAAGAATCTAAAGCTAGATTGCTTCCAAGCACTATTGATAACCATTTAATTGCTACTTGAAATCACCTAGTCAAATCTTGAAACCATATGTCACATTGGTAGAAACCTATCAATAACTAGTACAAACGTCCTAATAACTACTAGAAAGCGCCTACTTAGTGCTTGAAAGAAAAAACAAGTCAAGCACTACCAAAAAACACTCATACAAACCTTTCAAGGATTACTAGAAACACCTACTCAGAGCTAGAAACCCGATAGTTCAATCACCAAATCACAAAGTGCTACAAAGCACTAGAGAACTACTAGAGACATGACAAGAAAAGCAAGAAACCTCTCAAGAGCTTCTAATAACCTTCCAAGAAGTGCTCAAAACAAGAATCTACCACTAGAAACCTCCAAAGAACATAGATAACCATTTAATTGCTACTTGGAAGCACCAGTCAAACCATATGTGACATTGCTAGAAACCACCCTATCATGGAACTACCAATAATCTACTCAATATAACAAACCACATAGTTGCAGCTAAAAACCTGTCAACAAGTAGTACAAACCTCCCAATAACCACTAGAAAGCACCGCCTTAGTTCTAGAAACAAAAAACAAGTCAAGAACTAGGAGAAAAATCTCATACAAACCTATCAAGGATTACTAAGAAACACCTACTCAATGCTAGAAACCTGGCAATCCTATCACTAAAGCACAACGCTGCTACAAACCACTACAGAACTGCTAGAAACCTGATATGAAATGGTAGAAACCTCTCAAAATCTGTGGATAACATTCTCCCTAGCAGTGTTATAAAACAAGAATCTACTGCTAGAAACCTCCCAAGCAACGCTACCACTAGAAACCATATGTCTACTCAGTGCAACAAACCACATAGTCGCAACTAGAAACTTGTCAACAAATAGTACAAACCTTCAAATAACTACTACGAATCACCTACTTAGTGCTAGAAACCAAAAGCAAGTCAGCCCATACGAGAAAACACTCCTACAATCCTGTCAAGGACTACGCAAAAATACCTACTCAGTGCTAGAAGTCTGGTAGTCCAACACCAAAGCACAACACTGCTACAAAGCAATAGTAGAAACCTAACAAGAAAATCTAGAAACCTCTCAAGAACTGTGAATAACCTTCCAAGCAGTGCTGGAAAACAAGAACCTAAAGCTAGAAACCTCCAGAGAACTATCGATTACCTTTTCATTGCTACTTGAAACCACCTATTCAAAACTAGAAACCATATGTCACATTGCTTGAAACCACCTTGTCATTGAAGTACCAATCATCTACTCAATGCAACAAACTACATAATCGCAGGTAGAAACCTATCAATAAATAGTACAAACCTCCCAATAACTACTAGAAAGCACCTACTTAGTGCTAGAAACCAGAAACAAATCAAGCACTATAAGAAAATACTTGTAGAAGCCTGTCAACGACTACCAAAATAGACCTACTTAGTGCTAAAAACCTGATAGTCCAATCACCAATGCACAACAGTGCTACAAAACACTAGTAGAAACCTGACAAGAAAAGCTAGAAACATCTCAAGAACAACTAATAACCTTCCAAGTAGTCTAGGAAAACAAGAATCTACCGCTAGAAACCTCCCGAACACTATTGATAACCATTTTATTGCTACTTGAAAGCACTTAGTCAAAGCTAGAAACTGTATGCCACATTCCTAGAAACCACCTTGTCATAGAAATACTAAGCATCTACACAGTGCAAAAAACCACATAGTCACAACTAGAACCTGTCAAAAAGCAGTACACACCTCCCAATAACTACTAGAAAGAACTAACTAAAAAACATAGTTGAAACCTATCAAGGATTACAAAGAGACACCTACTCAGTTCTAGAAAATCGATAGTCCAGTTACCAAAGCACATTAGTGCTACAAAGCACTAGAGAATTGAAAGAAACATGACAAGGCAAGATAGAGACCTCTCAAGAACTTCTAATAAGATTCCTACTAGTGCTGTAAACCACGAATCTACTGCTAGAAACCTCCAAAGCACCGCTTCCACTAGAAACAATATGTAACATTGCTAGAAATCACCCTATCACATAGAACTACAATTATCTACTCAATGCAGCAAACCACATAGTCGCACGAAAAAACCTATCAACAAGCAGTACAAACCTCCCAATAACAACTAGAAAACACCTACTTAGTGCTAGAAACTAGAAACAATTCAAGTACTACCAAAACACACTTGTAGAAACATGTCAAGGATTACTAAAAACCCCTGCTCAGTGCTAGAAACTTGGTAGTCCAATCAACAAAGCACAAGAGTGCTACAAAGCACTAGAGAACTACTAGAAACTTGACAAGAAGAGCTAGAAACCTCTCAAGAACTGCTAGAAACCTTCCAAGCAGTGTTGAAAAACAAGAATCTATCACTAGAAACCTCCCACAGCAGTGCTGAAAAACAAGAATCTATCACTAGAAACCTCCCAAGCACTATTGATAACCATTTAATCGCTACTTGATCTACTCAATGCAACAAACCACATAGTTGCAGCTAGAAACCTATCAACAAACAATACAAACCTCCCAATACCTACTAGAAAGCACCTACTTAGTGGTAGAAACCAGAAAGAAGTGAAGCACTATCAAAAAACTTGTACAAACCTGTCAAGGAATGCTAAAAAAGACCTACTCAGTGCTATAAACCTGGTAGTCCAATCACCAAAGCACAACACTGCTATCAAGCACAAGTAGAAACTTGACAAGAAAAGCTAGAAACCACTCAAGAACTGTTAATAACCTTTCAAGTAGTGCTGGAAAACAACAATCTAAAGCTAGGAGCCTCGAGAGAACTATTGATAACCATTTCATTTTCTACTTGAAACTACCTAGTTAGAGCTAGAAACCTTATGTCACATTGCTAGAAACAACGTTTTCATAGAACTACCAATCATCTACTCACTGCAACAAACCACATAGTCACATCTAGAAACCTATCAACAAATATTACAAACCTTCCAATAACAATTAGAAAGCACCTACTTAGTTCTAGAAACTAGAAACAAGTCAAGCACTAGCAAAACACACTTGTAGTAACATGTCAAGGATTACTAAAAACACATACTTAGTTCTAGAAACCTGGTAGTCCAATCACCAAAGCACAAGAGTGCTACCAAGCACTAGAGGAATGCTAGAAACTTGACAAAACTAGAGCTATAAACCTTTCAAGAACTGCTAGAAACCTTCCAAGCAGTGCTAAAAAACAGGAATCTATCACTAGAAATATCCCAAGCACTATTGATAACGCTTTAATTGCTACTTGAAAGCACCTATTCAAAGCTAAAAACCATTTATCACATTCCTAGAAACCACCATGTCATAGAACTACCAATCATCTACTCAGTGCAACAAACCGCATAGTCGCAGTTAGAAACCTATCAACAAACAATACAAACCTCCCAATAACTACTAGAAAGCACCTACTTAGTGCTAGAAACCAGAAACAAGTCAATCACTATCAAAAAATTCTTATAAAAACCTGTGAAGAAAAGCTAAAATAGACCTACTCAATGCTAGAAACCTAGTAGTCCAATCACCAAAGCACAGCAGTGCTACCAAGCACCAATAGAAACCTGACAAGAAAAGCTAGAAACCACTCAAGAACTGTTAATAACATTTCAAGTAGTGTTGGAAAACAACAATCAAAAGCTAGAAACCTCGAGAGCACTATTGATAACCATTTCATTGCTACTGGAAACCACCTAGTCAGAGCTAGAAACCCTATGTCACATTGCTAGAAACCACCTTGTCATTGAACCACCAATCATCTACACAATGCAAACAAACCACATAGTCCGAGGTAGAAACATGTCAACAAGCAATACAAACTTCTCAATATTTGCTAGAAAGCATCTGCTTAGTGCTAGAAACCAGAAACAAGTCAAGCACTACGAGAAAACCATCATACAAACCTCTGAAGGATAACTAAGACACACTTTCTCAGTGCTAGAAACACGGTAGTCAACTCACCAAAGAACATAGTGCTACAAAGCACTAGAGAATTGCTACAAACCTGACAAGAAAAGCTAGAAACCTTTTAAGAACTTCTAATAACCATCCAAACGATGCTGACAAACAAGAACCTCCCAAGCACTATTCACAACCCTTCATTTGATGCTTGAACCACCTAGTCAAAGCTAGAAACCATATGTCACATTGCTAGAAATCACCTTGTAAATAAAACTACCAATCATCTACTTGTGCAACAAACCACATAGTCGCAACTAGAAACCTGTCAACAAGTATTACAAATCTCCCAATAACTACTAAAAACTCCTACTTAGTGCTAGAAACTAGAAACAAGACAAGAACTACGAGAAAACTCTCATACAAACCTATCAAGGATTACTAAGAAACACCTACTAAGAAACCCGGTAGTACCTTAATCACAAAAGCATAATAGTGCTACAAAGCAATACATAATTGCTAGAACCTTACAAGAAAAGCTACGAACCTCTCAAAAAATGCCAATAACCTTCCAAGTAGTGCTAGAAAACAAGAATCTACCTCTAGAAACCTCCCAAGCACTATTGATAGCCATTTAATTGCTACTTGAAAGCACCTAGTGGAAGCTAGAAACCATATGTCACATTGCTAGAAACCACCTTGTCATAGAACTACCAATCATCTACTCAGTGCAAGAAACCACATAGCTGCAGCTAGAAACCTATCAACAACAAACAATACAAACTCCCATAACTACTAGAAAGCACATATTTAGTGCTAGAAACCAAAACAATTCAAGCACTATCAAAAAACACTCGTAACAAATCTGTCAACAAGGAATGCTAAAAAAGACATACTCATTGCTAGAAGCATTGTAGTCCAATCACCAAAGCACAAAAGTGCTATGAACAAGCACTAGTAGAAACGTGACAAGAAAAGCTAGAAACCTCTTAAAGGCTATTAACAACCTTTCTAGTAGTGCTAGAAAACAACAATGTAAAGCTAGAAACCTTGAGATCATAATTGATAACCATTTCATTGCTACTCGAAACCACCCAGTCGGAGTTAGAAACCTTAGGCCACATTGCTAGAAACCACCTTGTCATTGAACCACCAATCATCTACACAGTGCAACAAACCACATAGTCGTAACTAGAAACATATCAACAAGTAGTACAAACTTCTCAATAACATTGATTTCTAGCAGTGTTTTTAGCACCTAAGTGCTAAAAACAAGAAACAAGTCAAGCACTGTGAGAAAGCACTCGTACAAACATGTCAAGGGTTATTAAGACACACTTACTCAATGCTAGAAACACGGTAGTCGACTCACCAAAGAACAATAGTGCTACAAAGCACTAGAGAGTTTCTAGAAACCTGACAAGAAAATCTAGGAACCTTTCAAGAACTGCTAATAACCATCCAAAAAATGGTGACAAACAAGAATCTTTCCCTAGAAACCTCCCAAGCACTATTTATAACCCTTCATTTGCTACTTGAACCACCTAGTCAAAGCTAGAAACCATATGTCACATTGCTAGAAACCACCTTGTCATAAAACTACCAATCATCTACTTAGTGCAACAAACCACATAGTCGAAACTAGAAACCTGTCAACAAGTAACACAAATCTCCCAATAACTACTAGAGATCTCCTCCTTCGTGCTAGAAACTAGAAACAAGTCAAGAACTACGAGAAAACACTCATACAAACCTATCAAGGATTACAAAGAAACACCTACTAAGTGCTAGAAACCCGGTAGTACCCTAATCACTAAAGCATAATAGTGCTACAAAGCAATACATAATTGCTAGAAACCTTACAAGAAAAGCTAGTAACCTCTCAAAAATTTCCAATAACCTTCCAAGCAATGCTAGAAAACAAGAATCTACCGCTAGAAACCTCCCAATCACTATTAATAGCCATTTAATTGCTACTTGAAAGCACCTAGTGAAAGATAGAAACCATATGTCACATTTCTAGAAACCACCTTGTCATAGAACTACCAATCATCTACTCAATGCAAGAAACCACATAGCTGTATCTAGAAACCTATCAACAAACAATACAAACCTCCCAATAACTACTAGAAAGCACCTACTTAGTGCTAGAAACCAGAACAAGTCAAGCACTATCAAAAAACACTCGTACAGACTTGTCAAGGAATGCTAAAAAAGACATACTCATTGCTAGAAACCTTGTAGTCCAATCACTAAAGCACAACAATGCTACGAACAAGCACTAGTAGAAACGTGACAAGAAAAGATAGAAACCTCTCAAAGGTTGTTAATAACCTTTCTAGTAGTGCTAGAAAACAACAATGTAAAGCTAGAAACCTCGAGAGCACTATTGATAATCATTTCACTGCTACTTGAAACCACCTAGTCAAAGCTAGAAAACTTAGGCCACGTTGCTAGAAACCACCTTGTCATTGAACCACCAATCATCTACATAGTGCAACAAACCACATAGTCGTAGCTAGAAACATGTCAACAAGTAGTACAAACCTCTCATAACTACTAGAAAGCACCTACTTAGTGCTAGAAACCAAAAACAAGTCAAACACTATTTGTGGGTCACCGCGACGGACGTATATAGCATAGCTCTCAACCATCAACATATTTATCAATACAGGGGAAGCGACTCGGATGAGGCATGGGAACTCACTAGGGTGTCAATCCTAATGAAGTGAACTCGAAGAGATGCAACTTACTAAATCTACAAGCGAATCAAATGCATTGCCGCCAACTAATCTGCCTATGTCCTCCTACACCGTTCTTCAGTCATCACTCCCGTTTACCATGCAAATCATATTGGAATCGCACGAAACTTGAAGGGAAGCTACAGAGGATTATCAGGATCATATCCTATCACTGTTACAGCATTCTGGAGAGGTACAACGATCGCGATCGTTTGTCCCAAAGTCAGCAAAAATAGCGAGAACAGAGGATCCTAATGGGTCATTTTAGGGTCCCTAAAGCCTCTCCTAGGGTCAAAACAATATAAAACACGCATATAGACACTCAAAACAGCAATTTAAGGCCTCAAACTCATAGTTGAAAACCTACACCAAATCTTGAATGACTACACTTGAATGAAAGAGCAAGACGAGAGGAACACAATGCAATAATTAAATCCGAGTTTGGATTACCATAGCCGCAATGGCGAAGATTACAAGTTTGAACAAGAAAGAGCTTTCAAACGTACGCTGTCTTCTCAGTTCTCCATCCAAAATAATATCTTCATACTTACCAAAAATGACCTTTATAGATTAGGTCTTCACAAAATGGCTTGTCTGGCCATAAGCCCCTAATCTTAAAACTCGCTCTCTAATATACAATTGCTCCCATAAGAATAATCATACATCCTTGACAATCTCTCGGCTTAGAGATACTTCTTTACAAAAGAATTTTACAATAATTTCTCAGAAAAATATGGTCCTTCTGGCCACGTCCGCTTGTTGCTTCGTCCTCCAAACACTCCCCCCTTCCTTATCCTTGCACGCCCTCCTGCATGTTCAGTGCTTCGGCCGTTGATGTGGCTCTAATGAAGCGAGTGTTGTTGAAAAACTTCTTGTTCGGAGGACGGCTTCGAGTGCTTCTTGATGCTTTCTAAATGGATTTTTAGATAAGGTGTGTTGGTATGCCACGTACCTTGCCTTGAGGTCCTTCTCCATGGGATGGAAAATTCTTGAATCCATTTCGAAGAATCCTGTGATGAAGGCTCTTCAAATGTCTGCCAGTAGTGTGATGGCAGGTACATTAGCCTTGAGTACATGGCCATCAAGATGTGTCGTGTAGGTGAATCCTATAGATTCCAGCAGATGCCTCTGTTTCCTTCCAAGAACAGATTCCACGGATGATCGTCGCCTTCAGTGTCTTTAAACACCTGGATGCAGGTGATGATCATCCGGGCTATCTTTACTAACATCTGGCATGCCAAATCAGGGACATCCCGCAACAAAGTGACTGTTGAGTTCAATGTGTTGACCATGTAGGCCACCATAGGGGGTTGCTGCACTGTCAAAACCGGGTAATTTAGCTTGTGCGGCCTTGACTACTTCCATGTGGTGAAATATGTCCAAGTGCATCTTCGAGGGACGGGGTAGAATGTAGGATCTATTTGTATATGTTGAGGAGCGTTGTGGTAATTTGTTAGATCCTGTGGCCTTTTGTCCAACCACTTCTGCCTCCACTTGGGGTGGTCATCGACAAGCACCTGAGCTTCTTCCACTGTGAGTGCAATGCCTTCGTAACCCCCTTCTTTGTTTCGTGGCAAGGCTGGTCGCATCTTTTCTTTCCACAAAATTGCTTCATGGCATAGCAGAGGAAACGGGAGGTATTCGTGGCCAAATCCTTCCACCTGCTCTTCTGGTTGTAAGTATGCCAGGGCTACTGACTCCAGTATCTTCTTTTCATAGAGCATATACTCCTTGGCTGGCCCCTCTAGCATGTCCTGAATGCTTTCATTGAGTTCATCTCTTATGTCCAGATCGGGCCCTTCAAATTCCCGATCTTGTTGCCCTTGGTGTGATGTTCCAGGAAAATTTGGTGCTTGTTGTCGAGGCAGCAGTTGAGGTTGAGTCTAGGCTTTGTCTGCTTTGATCTGCTGTTGAAAAAGCAGATCTTCTTTTTCCTTTAGCAGCGTGTCACCGATCTGTTTCTGAATCTGTAGTTCAGCGCTTGCTTGAGCTAGTTGCTGCTCCATTTCTTTTAACTTTAGCTCATTTTCCACTGTCTGGGCCACCATCCCTGATACGAGCAATTGTCTTTGAAGATTTTCTTGCTCTAGCTATGCTTTTAGCGCTGCTATAGTGTTCACTGCTATGGAGACCAATGCCCCAATAGGTTCCTGATTAGCCATTAAAGTCGTCAGAGTGCCCTTGACAGTGCTGTAGGAATTGCTAAGTCTTTGGAATCTTGCACTCTCGTAGGCAAGCTGCTCTGTTGCTTTCTCGACTCTTGCCATCAGCTCTTGGCACTCTTTCTATTTGGCGGTCAAGTCTGTCTTGGCGTCCACCAAATCTTTGATCAAAGACTGAGCCTGCTGTCGCTCAAGGTCTCTTTCCTCCGTTGTGCGATCTAGCTACGTCCTTAGGCTCTCTAACTCTTCTTGCCTTGATGCTTGCTTTTGTTGGGCTTCCTGTACCTGTCTTTCCTTCTCACTCAGCACCACATGCTGACATTGGAATTGCCATTCTAATTCCGGTAGAGTTTGCTTGTAATCAAATCCAGACACTGCTTGGCAAGCTTCTTCGTATCTGATGGATTCTGTAGGCGGTATAACTTCCTTTTGCGAGGTTGAAGTGGGAGGAGTTGGCTGTTTTTTATTCGATGGAGAAGGGGGAGGAGGAGGAGATTTTGGTGAGGGAGGAGGCAATTTTCTAGGCAAGGGAGGAGGTGGACTTGAGTCTTCTCGCACATGTCTCTTCTCCTCGTTGCGAAGCAGATGCTTCCGCTTTTCTTTTCTTTAAAATCCTGATTATTCTTTGGCGGGTGAGATCCGCCGCCCGTTGCGCTTCCAGATTCCTATCTCTTTGGATCTTCTTAAGCTGTTCTGCCTGATGTTTCTCATCAGCCGTGTCTTTCTCCTTCGTTCCTTCAGTGTATTGCAAAGAAACGTCCACTTCCGCAACCTTCTGTTCTGCTTCTAACCTTTGCTTCTCAGCCCGTAGGCGAGTTGCATTTTCTATCCTTTCTTGCCTTTCCCTTTCAAATATTCTTTTCTGTGCCTGTTGTGTTTCAGTCGCTCGAGCCTGTCTGTCAGCGCGTAATTTGGTTCGTCTTTCTTTGACTCTTTTCTGAGCTTCCGCATATGATTTTTGCAGGTCCGACTGGGGTACTGCACTTCTCTCCCCTCTTTTTCTCTCGAGCGGCTTTGTTGAATCTTCCTCCTCACTTTCCTTAAACTCTGAAGGCACTTTGTCTTTAGAATCTTGAGACTTTCCTTCGTCATCTGTCTCCGTTTTTTCTTCATCACTTGAAATTTTATTGGTGGCCTTTGTTGAGTGCGATGATGTCGCTCCATGGGTCGTCCTTACGGAGTGAGCAACCAACTTGGCTTTCTGGATCAAGTCCGTTTGAGAGCTGGCAGCTGGCAAATATTCGATCATTCCCAAAGCCTCGTATGCTATTCTGGTTAGCATCGGCCTTGCACTCATGTAGGTTTTTTTTTTTGTCGAGATTTTCAAATTTGCTTCAATCAGATTGTCCAGAATGTAAGAACCGTAGTCGCAACGAATGGATCTATTTTCTTCTGTCGCTAGAGCCATGACTACGGCAATGTGCAGGATTGGCTCTGTGTAGCGAGGAGGCTTTTGTACTCTGAAATGCTAAGATATCAATCTCATCGGCAATTGCAGCTCTCCGTAAATCATGTCATTGTATTTGTATTTATTCCCCTTTGCTTTGACAAATGCTTTCTCGTTATCCAGTGACTTTGTCTTTGCCAGCAAATCATGTTTCCCTGGGAGGAAATGCAAGGCTCTGTTGATGATTTCCTTCGTGATCTTTACTTTCACCTTCGACCCATCCTTGTCTATGAGCATTGCCTTCCCATCATATTGTATCGAGCTCATGAGCTCGTGTGCCCTCATGTAATCTGTTCCCCATGGTTGTAGTCTGAAAAATTGTTCCAAGTGTACAGCTCGCACTGCCTCTATTACCTCCGGCCTTTGGTGGAGATTCCATATCTCTCGTGGCATGATAGTTTTCTTCACCAAGTCACCATCTGCATCCTTAAACTTCGAGATGAATATGTGGGCAGGGATTTGAGCAAGTATTTCATCCAAGATGTGAGCCTTTTCATTTGTGGCGAGCTCCTCCACTTCATATGGTGCTGCGGTCCACTGCCTTTCTTTCTTTTGGCGAGGCATTCTCTGTCAGGAGAATCACAAGCTATCAGGATTTTCACTTCGCAATCAATCGCATTTAGATTTTTAGAAAAAAACAGTTCAAAAGTTAAAACTCATCATAACTTGAACAAATTTCATCCATTCTTGTCCATATTTCACCAGTGGGACTAGTAAGACTAGAGCTATGACTGATAAAAATTTGAGCGAGTTCTGTGTCTAAGGTACACCAATCGCGATCGTAGTATAGAGGCCAAATTTAGATTTGATTATATGAGTGGGTTGCTGATAGTTGGAGGGTCATTTTGGTCCACTCTGTGTGTCATTTGAACCACTTTTGAGTTTACAGGTTCCATTTCTGGGTTACAAGGGAGTTTTGGACTAGACTCTGACTTTTCATGAGTTTTTTGATGTCAAAATGGCTTGAAACTTGGTTGGTGACTTGAACAAGATGTATACGAGGGATCTGATGGGTTTTTGTCAAAATTTGAAGCTGAGGTACACCAATCGCGATCGGTGTTCTGGGCCTGTTTTTGGTGAAAACTAGATGGTCATGAACTCTTATGCCTACCTAGCTCACTGATGATTTATTTCCAAGTTTGGACTTAAAATGAACAACTTAGAGAAATTTTTCACTGTTTGACCATATTTTACTAAGTCTAACCATATTTGGTTTTCCTGATGAATTTTGGTTGGATCTTGGAGTTAATTGAAGTTGGTTTTAGTGCTCCCACTGCTTCCATGATGTTCTGCTACCATCAGCCTACTCCATTGTCTGATTTTGACCTTATCAGGCACTTTAAACCTTGTCTTAGGAGGTTTTCCTGATTTGTGCATTTTTCAGGCATTTCTTGGATATCCATGTGATATTTGAGCATCCCTAAGTAACCTTTTGTTCGTTGGCATTGGCTCACAGCTCCAATTCTATCTTTATGTGATCATTCGAGAGTGAAACGACTATATTTGCAATTGTAGGAGATTCTGAGATCCATTCGAGGGTTTCCACAACTGTTCTGACTCTTAGTCGGCCAAGTGTACCTTTCAAACCATCCATCATTATTTTTAACAGGATTTTGGAACTTGTAGGTCAAATTTTCCCTTTTTGGTTGTGTTTGACAGCCCATTCCATGAGCAAAATTTGTGCATTTTCCTTGAAAATTCAAGAGAGTGTACTTTTAACTGAATTCCAAGCCTCGGCCAAATCAAAAGTTGCAAAACCTTCATCTAGGGGCACCGATCACGATCGTACCATGGAGGCCAAATTTAGTTTTGACACCAGCAAATTGTAGGCGAGGTTGAGGGGGAGTGTTTTACATTTTTTGTCCCATTTTTTGTCAGCAGCAGTGAGGTACACCGATCGCGATCGGTGTACCACCACCAAATTTAGATTTGACCACATGGCTTTGTTCCTGACCTTGTGGGGAGCACATTGATGTGTTTTGTGGCTCAAAAAAGTTTTGTTTGGATGCCTCTAAGGGCCCTTGACCTCTTTGACCCGATCCGACCTTGATTTGATTCCTTCGCCCGTTTGTGCAATGATTCGCGCTTGCATGCGTAATAGACTTGACCTTTAATTGATAAGGAACATACCTGTGAAATCTGGTGTGAAATGCTGGCTCCAACCGTCCGTACGGGGTAGAACCATGGAAGCTTGCTCTAGGTCAAAACAGCTCTCTCCTTCTCTCTCAAAAGGTGAAAATAAACAATGAGCTAGTGTTTGGCCTACCTGGCCTATATCTTCCCGAGAATTTCGTGACACAGGGCTGATTTTTCTCACCTTTGATCTCGATATAATCTGCATACCACCTGTGGGTTGAACCGTTTGTCATTCCGGCGTCGTATGACCATTTGATGCGATTTTGGCGAAATGTAGTCATGATCATTGAGGTCGAAATTTTACATCTTCTGATTAGCTTCATATCTTCCATACTTGATAACCTTATCATGATACTTCGGCGTTTCCTTCCAGAACTTGATTCCGACACTTGTGAGAGATATTTTTTAATTTTTGATGTTTTATTAACGAAAATCAAACACAATAAAATGAAAATACTTATTAACTGGCAAAAATTATCCAAAATTATTATACTCATCCCTAAGCATATATTTTTCTTAGAAGCATCCCAATGCTCCGGATTTGTCATTACAGCTCATTATTATGCTAGTCGGATGGTACAAAAGACGCTAAAAATGCCATGTTTTGATCGAATATGTCCAAGACTGAACTCTAAATAATGAAAAAAAAACACACAAATTATGTACATATATACACATTGGACCCCTTAATTGTTGAGATGTAGAGAGAAAGAGAGAGAGACGAGACAAGAGACACACCATATACGCTCCCAAAGACTGATTCATATTGAGGACAAGATACAAATATATAGGTGAGACCAAGTTCAGTAGAGTGAGCCATATATAGCTCCAACACCCCCACTCAAACAAAGGTCTCTAGCTTTGGATGAAAAAACCCTTGGGGAGTTCAAGGGAAAAAACCAAGCCCCTATACAATGTGAAATATGAACCAGTGGTGATGATGTGAAAGTGAATTGTGCATCTATGTACAAATATTCAAGTGACTTAGATATCACAAGGTGCAAATGTGGAGTGTGCATAGTGCATGGTACCTAAAAGATTACAATGTCATATGTACAAAGCTATTACAATAGAAAAGAAGCTAATCTAGAAAGAGTGAGGCCGAAGCAACTCCAAGCTCCGAGCGGAAGAGGATGAAACGTGACTCATTGAGGCCTTTGGTCAAAATGTCTGCAATCATCTGGTCACTTGGACAGTGTTCAACCATAATGGTTCCCTTGCGTACTTCATACCTGACATAATGATAATGGACAGCAATGTGCTTTGACTTATTATGTTGAACATAGTCTTTTGCAAGACTAATAGCACTTTGGTTGTCACACCGCAAGGGTGTGCTAGAAAGAGGAGAGTGACCAATATCAACCAGTATTTGTCGAAGCCAAATCAACTCACGAGCTGCAAGTGATGCCGCAACATATTCTGACTCAGTCGTAGAAACTGCAACACAACGTTGTTTCTTGCTGGTCCAAGAAACAAGACAACCATTTATAAAGAAGCAATTTCCACTAGTAGATCGCATAGATAAATGTGAGCTTGCCCAGTCTGCATCTGTGTAACCCAAAAGAGAAAGAAATTGCATAGAATCCGATGTGAGTTGTCGTCGATAGACTAAACCAAAATCTGTAGTGCCTTTCAAGTATTTCAATACACGCTTTGCAGCAGACCAATGCTTAAGAGAAGGACATGCAAGATGTTGTCCAAGATAGTTAGCAGCGAATAGAATATCAGGACGAGTGTTCATGCCAACAAACTGAAGACATCCAATCAAGTTAGCATAAGGTTGATTTGTGACAAGTTGACCGCCATTGTCAGAAGTATTCTTCGTAGAGCTCACAAGACAAGGTGTGTTGGCTGAATGTGCAGATTCCATACCAAATTTTTGAATAGTATCTGCAATAAACTTTGACTGTCGAAGGAATAAAATACCTTTTGTACGGTTCCGTTGGATTTGAATGCCAAGACAAGAGTGAATCTCTCCAAGATCCACCATATCGAATGCAGAAGACAATAAATTTTTCACTTGCTGAAGAAATCCCATATCATTGGAAACAAGGATGGTATCATCCACATAAAGAGCAAGAATCACAAAACTGCTACCTTGGCGTTTTATGTATAAGTTGGGGTCTGACGAGCAAGAGATGAATCCTTTAGAGGTGAGAAAAAGATCAAATTTTGTATACCAGGCTCGCGAAGCTTGTTTGAGACCATATAGTGCCTTATGGAGTTGAGCAACAAGGTCTTCTTTACCTGGAATAACAAACCCTTCTGGTTGTTCCATATAAATTTCCTCTTCCAAGTCACCATTAAGAAAAGCAGTTCGCACATCCATTTGATGAGCTTCTAAATCAAATTGAACAGCAAATGCCAATAAAACTCGAACACTTGTAATGTGAACAACTGGTGAAAAAGTCTCTTGATAATCAACACCAGCTACTTGGGAGTAACCTTTTGCAACTAAACGCGCCTTGAACTTGTCAAAAGATCCATCTGCTTTTACTTTTGTTTTATACACCCACTTACATTTAATAGCTGTACAACCAGGAGGTAATTCAGTTAGTATCCATGTACCTTTAGAGATAAGAGAATCGTACTCTACTTCCATAGCCTCTTGCCATTGATCCTTTTGTGGTGAAGAGATAGCTTCATCATAAGTAACGGGATCTTCAGAAGTAGAAAAAGCATTATCAGCAATATCGTCATCATAAACATGACATGAGCCATGTTCAAAATCAATAGGCAGATCAACAAAATATCAATATCATCATTGGCAACATTTGGAATGGATGGTTGTGAGGAGGAAAGTTGCTCTATAGGAAGTGTTTCATCTTCTGAAAGAAATGGAAAAGCCTGAAGCAATGATTTAGTATCATCAGAATCATCCATGGACCATGAGCCTCCCATAAGCTGTTCGTTAAAAGTAGCATCATGATTCACAGTTACTTTCTTGGAGGAAGGGTCATAGAATTTGTAGCCTTTGGAAGTGTCAGAATATCCAATAAAAATAACTTTAAGACCAGGAGCATCAAGCTTTGTTCGTGTTTCTTTGGGAACATGAATATAAGCAATACATCCAAAGGTTCAAAAATGAGATACAGAAGGAATGTCACCTGTCCATGCTGTGATGGGTATCTTACCAGAGGGTGCAGTAGTAGGAAGATGATTCTGAATAAATGTTGCTGTCAAAGTAGCTTCAGCCCAGAAAACACG
Source organism: Adiantum capillus-veneris (assembly GCF_014529385.1). Classification (NCBI taxonomy): domain Eukaryota; kingdom Viridiplantae; phylum Streptophyta; class Polypodiopsida; order Polypodiales; family Pteridaceae; genus Adiantum; species Adiantum capillus-veneris. The sequence goes on from NC_140939.1 coordinate 62,188,998, forward strand.
AGATAAGACAGAATGAATCAGCATACATCTTACAGCATTGAGAATAGTGCGATTCTTTCGTTCAGCAACACCATTCTATTGAGGCGAATATGGAATAGTGTGTTCATGATGAATTCCAGTGTCAGCACAGTAACTCACAAACTCTCGAGAAACATATTCGCCTCCATTGTCACTACGAAGCTTCTTAAGGCGACGACCAGTTTGAAGTTCCGCAGCCTTGTGGAATTGTTTGAAAACAGATAAGGCTTCAGATTTTTGTCTAAGTAGAAATACAGTCGTATACCTTGAGAAATCATCAATGAAAGTAATGAAGTAGCGATATTGTGATCTCGAAGAAGGTAGAGGTCCACATATATCAGTATGAACAAGATCCAAGATGTCATGAGAATGAGTTGTATTTGAAAGAGGAAAGGGTTTACGATTGTGTTTCCCAAGAGCACAAAATTCACAAATTCCCATATGGGGATGGGCTTTAAGATCCATGCCATGAACAAGATCACGACGTTGAAGATCAAGGAGTTTTGAGAAATCAGCATGAACAAAACGGTGATGCCATACTTTGCAATCATGATCGCCTGGAGCAGTGACAATATTTGCTACAGCATCGTTGAGAGAGAGTTCAAATAAATTACCGTTTCGAGGAGCAGTGGCTATAGTCTGTCCATCTTTCTCAATTCGGCATTTGGTATAATCAAATCCAACAAACAGACCAAGATCAACAAGTCTAGCAACTGAAAGAAGATTACGTTGAAGATCTGGTACATGTAATACTCCTCGCAAAATTCGAGTGGAAGAAGATAAGGTACCAAGATATAAGTCTCCAATACCCTTTACTTGACAAGTAGTATCATCAGCAAGATAAACAACACGTTGAACTGGCAGTGGATGATAGTTATGGAGCCACTTAGACTGATATGTCATATTTCCTGTAGCACCAGAATCGACAATAAAAAGTGATCCATCACGTACATGAAGTATTCTGTCTGGAGCAACTGAACATAGGACGCAGCTTGTTTCTGGTACAATGTTGTTTCGATGTTCAGTAGCATATGCTCTATTTCGATCTGTGTCGAATCGACGCTTATAGCACATATGAGTGGGATGATCAGATCGTCCGCAATATTCACAAGAAGAAGAAGAAGAGTCTCTAGATAAACGTGGTTGTTTTGTGGTAATATTGTGTTCTTCATCATATTGACGTGCCCAACAATCATCTTCATTATGGCCATTTCTGTTGCAGTAAGAACATTGCTTATTAGGAAATTTGAGACAAGAGAAAATATTACCGCAACGGCCACCTCTGCGGTTTCCTCGTTGAAATGGACGCCTTCAAGCATAAAAAGCACGTTCCATCTGTTGTGACTCAGTCTCCTCTTGTGAAATCATAGCTGTATCGTGACTAGCATTCCGACGTTCTTGACGTTGAGAGTATTCAATTAAAGACATGCAAGCTTGGTCGAAATCAAGACCATCTTTATTAGAGAGAATTGTAACAATGTTATCATAAGAAGAGTCCTTCACCGTATCAAGGAGAAGTGTAATCAGTTGCTTTTGTGGAACAGGATCACTGGCAGCAGCAAGTTGATTAATAATAGATTTGAAAGACTCAATATGTCCCGTCATGGCAGTACCAACTTCATATTGTAACTTGTTAAGCAACCCTCTCAAATAAAGTATTTCTGTAACAGATTTCTTCTGAAAGTTTGCAATAAGGTACTTCCATACGTCATGGGAAGTAGGCAGTTCATACATATCAAGCAAAAGGGAATCAGTAAGAGCAGAAAGAATATACCGACGAGCTGCTTTATCACGTCGTTGCCAATCCGTATAGGCAACATTCCAATCTTCAAATATAGGTCCTTCAGTGATACGCACGTTATCATTATTCGTATCAACAGGCTGAGGCGGACAAACACGATTTCCAAGAACAACATCGGAGAGTTCATCGCCTTCAAGAATTAACAACATCTTTGCTTTTCAGCCTAGAAATCCTTGACCTTGGAAAGGAGGAACAGAACGTTGGCCAGAAGGAAAGCCGTTGACGAGAATATTCATAGCCATATCTTGTTGCGAGAAGACGTATAAGATAAGATCGTAGAATTTGCGCACCATATATGGTGAAGGCCGCAATTGAGAATGAGAGAGATATGAGTACTGCGTTTTGTCAACGATAAACGTAAGAAGGATGCTCAAGGAACGTCCAAAGATGTGAGAGACGTCACCCAAAAAAGACAGGGTAAAGGAGACGTTAATAATAAACCAGTCCTCAAAATAGAGTGGCGTGAGATGCAAGGTTGACGGCCACAATACGAATAGAAAAAAGCTAAATCTTCTCGAAAAAGTTAACGCCAAAATAAGAAAAACGATCCCGGACGCTTCACGAAGAAGTAGGACGAAGAAAGCTGCGTCAAGCTCTATTGCAGTAAAAACAGCATAACTTTCTGCTGCGAACTCCGATTGACGCAAACCTAGAACTCAAATCGAAGAGCTCAAGGAGACGAACAAGTTTTGGATGAAAAGTGCCATTGCCATTGCGCTTTTCCCGTTTCTCCAAATTTTGAGCAGAACAGCAAGAAAAATTGAGATGAAGTTCAGGGTGTCATTAACAAGAAAACGTAATCAATGATTAGATTGATTATAAATAAACGCCACATAAAACACTAATCATATTCTTCTTAACACAAAACAACCACAGTTAACAAGAATCAACGCTCAAAAATAAAATTTGTAACAATTTTGAATCTTACATGCGAATCGCATACACATACTGTTGTCACCATGAATTGAATCGGCGCGTGATCGTTACCGCTCTGATACCATGTTGAGATGTAGAGAGAAAGAGAGAGAGACGAGACAAGAGACACACCATATACGCTCCCAAAGACTGATTCATATTGAGGACAAGATACAAATATATAGGTGAGACCAAGTTCAGTAGAGTGAGCCATATATAGCTCCAACATTAATGGCCCTGACTATTGCTAGATTCATCAATTACTCGCCCCTTCCTTGTCTGAGTCGTCCCAGACGAAGGTTTGGTGCATGTGCATGGGTTTTGAACTCTGTGTCTATGCATGGCCGTGTAATGTGGCCCTATTCTGATGTTTGAGACAATGCGTTGGGTAACAATATGTTGTGCAAGATGTGGGAACTGAACGTAGTTTTCAGTGGCTTTTGATGGCGAGGGTAGCTGTTTATGGAACATGAGAGCTTGCAGTTGAATTGCTCTTTCCTTGATTGTGGGTGTTGTGCTGGCAACTATTTTTGGAACCCATTTATATGTAGTTTGTTGAATCTTTGCAGATTGTGCTTTGGTTTTCACAGGTTTCCATTGCCATTTTGGAGATTCAGGCTTCTTGTTTTGAGTTTTGGGTTTCCTTATGAGCTCGGTCGCTGAATCTGTAGTTGTCTTTAGTTTTGGTTGCCATTTCCACTTTAGAGTAACTTCTGAAGGTCTTTGATATGGTGCTACTTCCGTCTGGAGTTTGTGCTTAGGCAGCCATATCTTGCTTGGTTTGTTGGGAAGCAATCTTTTCTTTATCCATACTTTTCGAATAACCTTTTGTGTTGTTTTTGGATGATTCGCCGATTGCTTTATGTCGATGGGGATGCTTGGCCAAGAGTGATCTATTTTGGCGAATGGAGTCATGTACATGTTAGATTCGTGTGTGTACCTTAACGCATGTTCTTACCATTCAGTGACTTCATTGTACGTTCTCATCCATGGAACTCCCAAGCATATTGATTCTCTGATTTCTTCATCTTTCATTATGAAAAATTGATGAGGGCAACTATTTCCATCAAGATTGATTGGTAAGTTTACTATCCCCATTGTTGGCATTGTTGCACCGTTTGCTGCTTGTAGATCGCGTGTGGATTGCACGAGGGGTTCATCTGTAAGCATCTTGTAAGTGGGGAAGTTGACCGCATTGACTCTTACTCCTGTGTCAATCAATGCTCGCTGGTATCTGCCATGCGGGAGTCTGACATTGATTCAAACATCGATTCCTGTTTCCCATTGCTCATCAGTTTGAAGTATAGACAAAGGAATTTGAGCTGTGTTTGCTGGTTGAGGAAGTCTTTGTTGTTGTAAGTTTTGTTTTCTTTTTAAAATCCTGACTTTGGCCTCCTCCTGCGCTTGAGCTTTTGTTTCCTTTGCTTTGTTCTTGCGCTCCTTCGCAGCGTGTATTTTGGCAAGCATCTCTGTGGTTAGTGGTATGTTGTATTTCTTTAGTCTGCAACAACCACTAATCCATTTAGGCATTTCTTCTCCCTCTAATGTCGCAAGTTTGATGGCACTGCTAGATGATATTTCATGAATCACATAGGGTCCATTTCCTTGCTTTTTGAGTTTTCGGGAATGTTGTTTCAGGGTATACATTAAGACGTAATCCACAGTAGCAAATTCCTTGCTGATAACATATTGATCAAAGAATGATTTCATGTTTCGTTTTTGCGCGTAGATTGATGCAACGGCTCTCAATCTAGTTTCATCCTATTTTTCTAGGACATCTACGTGATTGGATAATTCATGGCCCGTCCATTCTAATTGTTTAGCGACTCGAAGCGTGGGGATAAGGAACTCAAGTGGCAAAATCTCTTGAATTCCATAAACCATGTTGAATGGAGTCGTTCTGATCGATGTTTTGTAAGCTACTCGATATGCCCATAAAGTTGAATGCAGCTTCTGATCCCAGTCAGCTCTCGATTCTCCGACAATTTTGGTGAGAATTGCCACCAAAATTTTATTCGTACTTTCTGCTTGGCCGTTCACTTGTTGGTGATAGGAGGCGGACTTCCTGTGAATTACCATGAATTCGTCCAATAGGAATTCGATCACTTCATTGATGAAGTGAGTGCCTCTATCGCTTACGAGCTCAATTGGTAAGCCATATCTGGTGAAAATGTTCTCATACAAAAATTGTGCTATCGTTTTTGCATCATTTCTGGCTGTTGCTTTAGCTTCCACCCATTTTGTTAGATAATCTGTTGACACAATAATGTATTGAGCGTGCGTTTTATATCCTGGAGGCGCTATCGGTCCTACAAAATCTATTCCCCATTTCGCAAACGCTCTTGCCCCCATCATTGGCCTTAAGGGCATATCATCTCACGCTCTAGGAATTTTTGTTTTCTAGCAATCGTCACATCGTTTCACAAACTCTTCAGCGTCCATGAATAGTGTAGGCCACCATATGCCTGCAATACGAATTGCTTTTGCCGTTTTGTCAACTAAGAAATGTCCACCAGCTTGTCCGCCGTGTGCTTGCTCTAAGATAGGAACGTATTCCGCTTCAGTCGCGCACATTCTCAATTGATTGTCTTTTTCCCTCTTGTAAAGAGTGTCCTCAATCAATACATAGTTTTCTGCCTCTTTCATGATCGTTTTGATTTATGATCTACTCATCCCCTCAGGCAGTATCCTGGTGGTGAGGTATTCAACAATATAGTTACTCCATCGGGGTGCTACAGATAATCTGAATAGAGTCGTGTGCTCTATTGGATTTTGAAGCGTGCATTTAACACAAGTTTTGACATGCATATGAACACTATGTTACATTTTCGGCCAATACACACCCATTCTCATCAATCTTTGATACATCTATGCATGCCCATTGTGAATCCCCGTTGTTTGTATATGAGCTTGATTTAGGTACAATTCCCATTCACTTGATTCAACACAAAGCCTAAGGATTTGATCCGATCCTTGTTTGTATAGCCTGCCTGCCAACATTACCAATGATCTGGATGCTGCAATGGTAGATGGTTGTCTTTTCACATTCATTGACCCGATAGTTAGCAAAGGAATTACATCCTTGCTCCATCTTGGAACCATTTCTATGCTAGAAAGATATGCATCTGGCAAATCATCATCAACTCCTACAGGGTTTTCTCCATGCATCATTCTAGATAAATGATCCGCTCTTTGGTGTGTAGTTCCTTTCTTGACTACTACCATGAAGTCAAAATCAAGCAATATGATAAACCATCAAACAATTCTCCCCGTACTGCAAGGTTTGTTTACTAAGTACATCAATGCTTGGTGATCAACGAAGAATACAAATTTATTGGAAAGTAAGTAGTGTCTAAAATTTTTCACCGCCCGTCGTTGTCGTGCTGTGGCACGTATATAGTGGGAATGGGCATTAAACGATTTATCTTGTGACTTTTTGATGCATAAGTATACTTTATATAATACTCATATGCATAAATAAAATCTTTCTACCATACCTTAGTATTAACTTTGAAGTAATATCAATGTACATTACTATTAGAAAGTACCGCAAGAGAAGTATCAATGATTGTGCCTCTTTTTGTTTGGGGGAAAAGCATTTGTATATTTCTTCTAATATCTCAGCTATCTCCTACCATATAAAAATTATTTTATTCTTTTCACATTTATTTAATAATATAACCCTTCAATAATGCATACCTTCTTGGATACATACAAGAGGGAAGGGCCTACTACAAGACTTTATGAAAAGGAAGATCCAAAGCTCCTTGGACCATCCCAATTTGAAAATCCTGACCTAAGGGTGTGGAGAAAAGGCCAAAATCAAGTCAAGATCTTTTATTAGGCCAATTTTGCCTTTTGAAGCATGTCAATCCGAGTTACAGGTCAAAAGTTACAGGGAAAAGAGTGAAAAATCCTCTCACAACTACACTGCAAGAAGAGATGGTAAATAGGTGAATCAAGTGAAAAGAGGTAATCTTGGTCTTTTTCCATAAAATAAGATATTTGGAGGATAAAAGACACAAGCATGTGAATGTGACACCTCAAAGATGCCTTGAAGGACAAGACACACAAGTTGGGACCCCCTGCTGGAGCCACAGAGAAGATGCCTAGGTGGGGCCCACATACATCATGCACCCACATGGAGCCTCAACGACCAAAGATGCTGAATTTCATGATATTTTGAGTCCTAATATTGCCCATTTTAAGAAATATCCAAAGAACATTTGATTTGGGCTAACTCTTTAGCGTAATCAAGTGATTATGTAAAACATGGCTCCCTCACCTAAAAAAAGGGCAACCTTCTCTTCATTGGAAAAAGTTATGAGTGAGTGAGAATATCTCAATTCTATAGTGACACACTCATCTTAGTGCCACACTTTCTCTTGAAGAAAGGCTGAAGTCTTGCCTCATCTTCTCTCTCCATTAAGGTGGTGGCGATTGCTCTCATGTAAGATATATGTTGCTAGTTTTACTTTCATTTGCATATCTAGTCCAATACTTGTCTCTAACTCTATCTCTATCTCTCATTATCTATCTTTAATACCACCACCACACTTAGATCTATCTCTAATTCTATCTTACTTCCCCTTTGATCTCTCTTGTTGTGTCCTAATTGTTTCATTGGAAGGTATTCAAGCAGCAATCTTGTCAATGTAATGAGTGCAACCTTCTTGCGGGAAACAATTATGAGCACAAGGTTAGTAACCACGTCTTCATCTTCCACAAGCATCTCTCTCTCTCTTAAGGTTCTCATTATCTTCCACAAACTCTAGAATCTCCTTGCTACAGGTACTTCTCTCCCCGCAGTATCCTTATTGCCTAAGGGGCAACAATAGGGCTTGGGAGAGAAACTCTCTTCTTCTTCTCCTTTTACTTCTTTCACACCTTTATCTTTGAACATACTAGGTATATCATTGATGAATAACCATAATCCACATAGAGGTAATTTCTTTCAATTCTATTCAGTGCAATCTATTAGGGTCAACATTTGGATTAGTCGAAAGGTTCACTTTCAGCAACGCATAGTGTTTCTATTTGGTCCTGAAAGGCTCAACGAAATACTTCTCTCACCAAATCCCATCATACTACCTATTATTGACTGTGACTTCTCTTTTGATGTGAATGTGGTTATTTTATTATGAATCAAGAGGATTTGTACTCACAACTAATCCCAATCGCTAGGGCATATACATTATAGTAAGCACAAAGCTACAATTCCAAAGAGCAATCCATAGCTTATTTGGACAACAAAGATTAAATATCATTAACTCATCCATTAATCCTTTTATCCTACCCATGATACGATATGATCGTAATCTTGATGTTTTCATTTTTGTTTTGTTCTGACTATCTTTCATGAGTTCTCTCCATCACGTGTGTGTTTGTAAGGAAAAGTGAGCGGATTCATGGGCTACATTTTTTCTTTAGCTCTAGAAGCTATGTTATCTACATCTTAGCTCTTTCTCATAACCCTTGAGCTTCCTCACAAACTCTCATAGCAAGAGGCCTGGTGCCTTCCTGGCAAGACCGCCTACTTTTTGACATATTTTTGGTGAACTCGACGCGAAATTGCCAGGGTGAGAGTATGTGCATAACCATGGGTGATCATGTTGAGCAACAGGGTGTGCATTTTGACCCAGCAACAATGCAAATGTTTCAAGCATTTGCAATGTTCATGCAACAACAACATGCTTCTGAAAGAAGGGAGATTTTAGCAACGAAGGCCATACAAGCGGTCGTCAACAGAATGGATCAGTTCAATGGCAAAGATGTAACCAAGTACTTACGCGAGTATGTGAAAGAGATGGGGCTACATCGCGTGTCAGAAGGTGAGATGATTCAAAGCTTTGAGCTAGTTGTTGCTCCAGAAATTAGGGAGCATGTTAGGGAAATTAAAGATGGGCATGGGAGAAATTGGAAAGAACTCAAAGTAGCTTTAAAGGAGGAATGTTTCATGGAGGACTCAGAGAGAGTGACCAAAAGGACATTCTTAGAATGGGTAGTCAAGCCAAAGCAAGGACTATCAATAACAGAGCTACTTAGGGAATTTGAGCGACGCTATGCACAACTCACAAGGACAAAAAGGGTCACACTAGATGCAGAGAAGACAGATCTTTTCTTACAAGCTGCAGGTAAAGAGTTTCAAGAAAATTTGCAGCTTCTTCTTGAAGATAAAGATGCTGAGCAAGGACTAAAGACCGGCTGGAATGAGGTTGAAGGTGTTGTCTCACTGCTTGCCAAACGAAAAAGTAGAAGGGACAAGATGGTAGTAAACACTACAAGTGTCTCCACCTGAAGTACTCATGGAGGAGTGTACAACAGGAAAGAAGAAAGAGCCAACAAAAGGTAAGACAAAAGGCCCAACTTATAAACTACAATCTGATATTGAGGTTCCTACAGATTTAAACAAAGTCTTGGAGGAAAGGATCTTAAATAGCAAGATTGAGTTTACTCTAGGAGAAGTTATTGGCATTGCAAAGCGTGAATTCCATGAGGATATCATTGACATCATCAAGAGGAAGAGACAAACCCTTGCTGAAGTTTCTCGTCTACAGGTTGAAGGGGAAACCTCGAAGATACAAGGGATGCAGCTGAAAAATAAGGAGGAGGATGGAGCTGTGGTAGGATGCTACCAATCTAGTGGGAGAGTGAAGCAAGTGCATTTCTCAAATGATGATGAAGAAGTTGAAGATATTCCTAAGAGCAACTATTCATGAAGTCACTGGGCAAGGGCTACTACAGAAACTTTGGTCAAGGTAGGTGATCTTGAAGAGCCATTTGTTGCCTTGATTGACCATGGTTCAGAAATAAAAATAATGTCAAAGAGTCTCTACAACAAGTGCAAATGGCCAATGGACACAGATCATGGTTGGATGGTAAAAGTGGCAAACAATTCATCCGGTGAATTGTATGCAGCATGTCTAGGTGTGAAGGTGACAATAGGTGATGTAAAGATTGACCAAAACTTCTTTGTACAGGAAACATCCTCATATCATCTCATCCTTGGATAGCCCTACATTGTGGGAGTTCGAATGGAAACAAAGGTAATGGATGATGGTTCAGCATACGCTAGGATATGTAGCAAAGATGGTAAACGAGCTGTCCAATTTCTCACAGTTTGTGTAAACCATGAAAGAAATCGTGACAACCTCAGAGAACATCCTCTGCCAAAGGTAAGCAAAGAGTTTCATGATCATAGAGAAATTGTGGGTTTTGGCCAAGTACCATTGTAAAGCGGGATTGCAGTGGTATAGAAAGAAAAAGGGTCTCGCCTGATCCAAAAATAGGTGAAACTTTCTCAATAAGCTCCTTGGTAGCAAGGAATCAATCAGTATGTTTTACAAAACTTGAAGATTTGAAGAGATGTGAGAGGCAATATGTGCATAATTTACAAATAGGCATGAAAAAGAGTGGGTTTCTAAAGCCTACTGAAAATGTTTTGGGTTTGTGTGAACAAGTTTCTTTTGCAGATACTATGGGTGAGCTTGATGCTATAATGAGGCTGCTATTACTTGATACATTTCCATAGAGAAAACTTCCACAACTTCATTTTCAAGATGCTATAATGAGGTCTAGTTTGCATCTTGAAAATGAAGTTGTGGAAGTTTTCTCTATGGAAATGTATCAAGTAATAGCAGCCTTTAAAGAAAGCCAAACAGTTGGCCCAAAAGTCCATGTTGAAACTAAATACAAGAGTGTAGCAAAGAAGGTAAAACCAGTAGCTTCACCCTTACCACCCAACAACAGGGAAAAGATTGAGCAGGCTTCTTTACAACCAAGTTTGAGGAATCCTAAAAAGATCGGGCATACCTTCACAAAGGAGTCTTTTCAAGAGTTTCTGATTGGTTGTGAGGAGTTTCTAACACAGGAGAAGACAAAGTGCTTCAAAGAAATGCTTTCAAAGCATGGTAAGGCTTTTGAATTTGAGCCACATGAGATAGGATGTGTTGATCCTTCTATTGTAGCTCCTACGGTAATTTTCACAATACCTCATGTGCGTTGGAATTTGTGGCCTATTCCAGTTCCAAAGGCTCATTTGCCAAAGTTAGTAGAGCTACTGAATGAGAAAATCAAAATGGGAATCTTGGAGCCTTCTTGTGCTCCATACTCAAACAGGTGGTTCACAGTTCCAAAGAAGAATGGTTCTCTACGCTTCATCCAAGATATGCAACCAGTAAACAAGGTGACAATTAGAAATGTAGGTACAGGTCGAATTGTGGATGAGTTTGCAGAGGCGTTTGCAGGGAGGGCAATCTACTCAATGGGGGATCTCTACTCAAAGTATGATCAATTTCAGCTTGCAATTGAAAGCAGAGACTTGACAACCATGAGGACACCTTTGGGTTTGGTAAGGATGTGTACCTTGCCACAGGGAGAAACCAACTCGGTTGCACATATGATGAATGGGATGAATAAGGTCTTACGTGACTTTATTCCTCAAATCACAATGCCTTTCATTGATGATTTGCCTATCAAAGGATGTGAAGAAAGTGACAAATATGAAGCTTTGGATCTCAAGCGATGTCGCAGGTTTGTGGTAAATCACATAAATGATTGTGATAAAATTTTGTCTAGGTTAATGGAAGAAGTGAATCTTACATTGTCAGGGAAAAAATCTATGTTTGGTGCCAAAGAAGTGCTCATTGTGGGGCACATGTGCGGGCCATATGGTAGGAAACCTTGTCCATCAAAGGTAGATGCCATCCAAAGAATGAAAGAAACATGCACTAGCATCACTGAGGTTAGAAGGTTTTTGGGAGCATGTGTCTTCTATGTTATTTGGATTCCACATTATGCACATGTAGCTGATACTCTTTATCACCTGCTTAGAAAGAATCATAAGTTTAAATGGACAGAAGCACATGTAAAATCCATGAAAAAGCTAAAGGAGTTTCTCCAGTCTCAGCAACAACTTTGAGAAAGGTAGACTATGAGTGTCAAAGGCCAGTAATTGTGACAAGGGCAATAGGGAAAGATGACAAAGAAGGACACATGTATGTGGTAAGATTTGGAGCAAAGGTACTAAGTGTTCGCCAAAGAAACTATCCACAGATAAAGAGAGAGTTATGGGGTATGGTTACAACCTTGAAAAGTGGGAAAGAGTACCTAATTGGTGCATGTGTGGTTGTAGAAACAGATTGTCTACCACTTCTTGGGATGATTACAAGCTGCTCAACGCCAGACATTGCTATGTTGCGGTGGATTGCCTACATTAAGTCCTTAAATCCTGAGTTTAAGCACATTGCAGGTAAAGACAATACAGTGGCAGATATGCTATCAAGGGCAAGGTATGAAGATGAGTCACAAATGATTGACGAGGGAGATGATGTAGGCACAAAGTTCTATTCTATGTCTCATGTCAAAGGTAACAATGTCTGCATGACTAATCTACTTGAATCATTCTTGAAAGAGATTTATGAAGGTGATTGGCTTCTTATTGGAAGCTACTTGAGTACTCTAACAAAACAGGATGATTGATCTGAACAAGAATTCAAGAGGATACGCAGGAAAGCATATGGGTACTTTTTGAGGGATGGTTACTTGTGGAAGCATCCTAAACAAAAGGGTGTTACACCACAACGGGTTATATGTAAAAAAGAGACTCAAGTAAAGCTCATGCAAGAGTTTCATGAGAGTCTATGAGCTGGACACAGGGGTGTGTGGGCAACCCTCTCCAAGTTGAAAGAAAAATATTGGTGGAAGGGTATGTATAAAGATGTATCTCAATTTGTAGAGTCATGTGTAACTTGTCAAATGTATTCAAATGTCTGACATCGTGATGGATTGCACCCTACATATCCACTAGCCATGCACTATAAATGGGTTGTGGATCTAGTCACAATGCCTTTAGGACTCTGGCAGATGAGATACTTAGTTCTTGCACGAGAAGACCTAACTAATCAGGTTGAAGGAAGAGCATTAAGAGATAAAACCACAAAAGCTGTGTGCAAATTCCTTCTTTGCTATTATGGTTGTGTGGGAAAGATCACTGCAGACAGAGGTGAGTTGGATGCCGAAGAAGCAAGGGAGTTCTTTTCTAGATTAGGAATCAAGCTTTCTCTTACTACAGCTTACAACTCTGAAGGCAATGGAAAGAGTGAAAGAGGGCATCCTCCTATCATCAAAGCTTTGGCCAAGGCTTGCGAAGGAAGAGTTGGTGAGTGGCCAAAACTTTTAACATATGCTTTATGGGTTGATCGTAGAACACATAGCTCAATAACTGGCTACATGCGTGCGGAGCTAATGTATGGTCAAAAGCCAATGATGCCGATTGAAGATACAATTCCCACATGGAATGTACTACCTTGGCAAGAGGGGCTTAGCAGGGATGATCTCCTTGCACTGCATATAAGGAAACTTGAGAGAAGACCTGGAGACATTGAAGCTGCAAAAGAACAACTCAAAAATGCAAGGTTTAAAAACAAGGACTACTTTGATAAGCGACATCGACTCAGGAGCAAAGCAATTGACAAAGGTGACTAGGTTTTAGTATATGATAGTAGCATTGATAACCAGCACACAATCATGCGCAAGTTCTCAAAAACATGGTTTGGACCGTATGTTGTAAAGCATGTGCATGAAAATGCTACTTACAGCTTGTCTGAACTAGATGGTACAGAAGTAAAGATTCCCATTGCAGGAAAAAGGATCAAAATGTTTAAGAGAAGAGGAGAAAATGATCTAGAAGATGTTGATGAGGAAGAAGAGCAAAACACAGGTGAAGATCAAAGTGAACATGAAGCTCTGGAATCATCCAGTGAAGAAGAAAGCAAGGAAGATGTACAAGAGGTCTTATCTTACAAAGAGAAAACGTGGCACATACCGGAGGATGTGGAGGTTTAGAGGGGGTGGATGTCGTGCTGTGGCATGTATATAGTGGGAATGGGCATTAAACGATTTATCTTGTGACTTTTTGATGCATAAGTATACTTCATATAATACTCATATACATAAAAATAAGCTTTTTAACATACCTTAGTATTACCTTTGAAGTAATATAAATGTACATTACTATTAGAAAGTACTGCAAGAGAAGTATCAATGATTGTGCCTCTTTTTGTTTAGGGGAAAAGCATTTGTATATTTCTTCTTATATCTCAGCTATACCCTACCATATATAAATGATTTTCTTCTTTTCACATTTATTTAATATATAACCCTTCAATAATGCATACCTTCTTGGATACATACAAGAGGGAAGGGCCTACTACAAGACTTTATGAAAAGGAAGATCCAAAGCTTCTTGGACCATCCCAATTTGAAAATCCTGACCTAAGGGCATGGAGAAAAGGCCAAAACCAAGTCAAGCTCTTTTAGTAAGCCAATTGGCCAATTTTAGTAGGCCAATTCTTGGACCTCACCTATAAAAAGGGCAACCTACTCTTCATTGGAAAAAGTTATGAGTGAGTGAGAATAGCTCAATTCCATAGTGACACACTCATCTTAGTGCCACACTTTCTCTTGAAGAAAGGCTGAAGTCTTGCCTCATCTTCTCTCTCTCCATTAAGGTGGTGGCGATTGCTCTCATGTAAGATATATTTTGCTAGTTTTACTTTCATTTGCATCTCTAGTCCAATACTTGTCTCTAACTCTATCTCTATCTCTCATTATCTATCTTTAATACCACCACCACCCTTAGATCTATCTCTAATTCTATCTTACTTCCCCTTTGATCTCTCTTGTTGTGTCCTAATTGTTTCATTGGAAGGTATTCAAGCAACAATCTTGTCAATGTAATGAGTACAACCTTCTTGCGGGAAACAATTATGAGCACAAGGTTAGTAACCACGTCTTCATCTTCCACAAGCATCTCTCTCTCTTAAGGTTCTCATTCTCTTCCACAAACTCTAGAATCTCCTTGCTACAGGTACTTCTCTCCCCGCAGTATCCTTATTGCCTAAGGGAAACAATAGGGCTTGGGAGAGAAACTCTCTTCTTCTTCTCCTTTCACTTCTTTCACACCTTTATCTTTGAACATACTAGGTATATCATTGAAGAATAACCATAATCCACATAGAGGTAATTTCTTTCAATTCCATTCAGTGCAATCTATTAGGGTCAACATTTGGATTACTCGAAAGATTCACTTTCAGCAATGCATAGTGTTTCTATTTGGTCCTGAAAGGCTCAACGAAATACTTCTCTCACCAGATCCCATCATACTACCTATTATTGACTATGACTTCTCTTTTGATGTGAATGTGGTTATTTTATTATGAATCAAGAGGATTTGTACTCACAACTAATCCCAATCGCTAGGGCATATACATTATAGTAAGCACAAGGCTACAATTCCAAAGAGCAATCCGCAGCTTATTTGGACAACAAAGATTAAATATCATTAACTGATCCACTAACCCTTTTATCCTACCCATGATACGATATGAACGTAATCTTGATGTTTTCATTTTTGTTTTTTTCTGACTATCTTTCATGAGTTCTCTCCATCACGTGTGTGTTTGTAAGGAAAAGTGAGCGACTTCTTTGGCTACATTTTTTCTTTAGCTCTAGAAGCTATGTTATCTACATCTTAGCTCTTTCTCATAACCCTTGAGATTCCTCACAAACTCTCACAGCAAGAGGCCCGGTGCCTTTTTGGCAAGACCGCCTACTTTTTGACACCACATAGACCATACCCAATCTCTCCCTCTCAGCTGTTATGTAATTCTTCTCTGCATTGTTTAGTTGTCTACTAGAGTAACTTATTGGAAAATCCATGTTGTTCTCTCCAGGTTGTGCAAGTATGCATCCTATTGCATACGCTGATGCATCTACGTGGATGTGAAAGATCTTCTCCCAATCCGGAGCCTTCAAAATTGGAGCGGAAATTGATCTCTGCTTCAACGTTTGAAAATCTTCCTCGCACTCCTCTATCCACTCAAATCTAGTTATCAGCGCGTAAAGTGGTTTTGCAATTATAGCATATGAGTAGATAAATCTATGATAATATCCACAATGGCCCATAAATGCCTGTACCTCTTTCACCTGTACTGGTCGTGGTAGATCAACAATGACGCTGATCTTCTCCATGTCTGTCGAAATACCGTTTTTGGACACTATATGTCCCAATATTTTGTCCTGTCTTACCATGAAGACACATTTCTCCGGATTCAGGCAAATCCGATACAGTCTGCATTTTTCGAACACCTTGGTCAAGTGCTCTATATGCTCCAATCTTATAAGGGAGTGAACACACAGGTCATCCATGTAAATGTCTAAGAACTCTCTTAGATATTCTTTAAAAGCATGACCCATCAGCCTTTGAAATGTGTTGGTGCATTTGTTAAGCCAAAAGCCATTACCTGGAATGCAAACATTCCCCATTGATTTTTGTGAAAGCCGTTTTGTGTTGATCCTCTGGCTTTATTGCGAGTTGGTTGTAACCCGAAAAGACATCTAAGAAGCTATAAGCCTCTTTGCCTACCACCCTTTCTATTACATGATCGGTAATGGGTAGGGGATAGTTGTCTCGATTTGTAGCAGCATTTACTTTCTTGAGATTGACGCACACTCTTAACTTTCCGTTTTTCTTTGGAACCACCACAATCGGTGAAACCCAATCGGTGTGCTCAATTTCGTAAATAAACTTTGCCTCCTTAAGTTTATCTATCTCCTCCTTGATCTTTTTCGCAAACGTTTCATTGTAAGTATAGGGACGTTTTCTGTTGGATTTGGCGTCGTTCTTAAGGGGTATTGTGTGTTGACAGATACTTGGATCCACACCCTTAAGATCTTTGTATGACCATGCAAACACATCTCTATACTATTTAAGAGTAGCTACCAAAATCTTTTCCTCTTCTTCAGTAAGATCCGTGGCAATATATGCAGATTTTGGATCTTCTCCTGGCTCCGCTAGATCTATTCGTTTGGCTTTCTCAAGACCATCGTACGATGTACCCAGTTCCTTAAATTCTCTCATTGGTTGTTGCACTATAATTTTCCTATCTTGTATGGTATACTTCTTATAATGGGACGGTGCATCCATCTTGTCAGAATTGGTGTCCTCATTTGTTTCAAAGTCAGTCGTCCATATGTCTTTGAGGGTTCGCTTGAGCTTATTGTACTCAGTTTTCCTCTCTGTTTTGGTCATTCCAGACTTTGTTTTACCCCCTTTCTGCGACTTAGTCGTTTGCTTCTCATTTCTGTTCTTCTTGTTATTTTCCCGCGGTTTAGTTTTGATAAACCGGCCAGTGACCTCGTCTTTGACACAATCATCAGCTTTGAAAATCTTTAGATATCCCGTTCTGTCATCGACAAGAGGCATCGGATTATGCTTATTCGCCCATGATTTTTTAGTTCTCTTGGATTTATACCGCTCCTGTTGACTAGGTTTTTGGTTAGGAAATTCGTAAAACCTGTCCTGTCTCGACCTGTATTTCCTATTCGTCTCTGATGCACTTGATCTTTCATCATCAGCCTCTATCAGTTGGATTTCATTGTTCAGTGATGGAAGGTCACAGCTTAGTGAATCCGTGAATTCCTCCTCTGTTCGATTTTAATCGTTCACTACAGATATCTCATCAATTATTCTTTTACACTCGGTCTCACGTGGTAGTTCTTCTTGTTCCTCGCTCTCTGATCCTAACTCAAGGATGACGCTAGCCATTTGCAATGTTACTAGGTCGTATCCTTCTTCGTCACAAAATTTCGTAGGTGTACATTCGTTAACACATATGTCCAAGGTTGACAATATTTGAGTCCACCCGAATGGCTCAAACAAATGTTCAGGAAAAGGTTCTGGGAAATAAGCCTTGTCTTCTACGGATCTTTCCAAAACGCATTCATCTTTGATTATCTCTCCACAACAATCAGATGCTCCACACATCCAGACATGTGCTTTCGTTTGCAAGGTATTTCTTTTTCATTTACAGTGGTTGAATTAAATTCTTGCACTGGTTTTTTTGCTACGTCTCTATAGTTGTAATCCTTCATGTTGATTTTTTTTATTAGCTCTTCGTGCCTTAGGTAGATTTGACGGTCGTAACCCCAATCTTGTATCATTTTGAGTTGATGCATAAAAGGTCGTCCCAAAATAATATCAAAGTTGTTCATTTTCCCGAAATCCACCACAACAAAGGTGTGCTCATAGTTAATTCCACATGAAGTTACAACTATTTGGTCCAGGATTCCCAATGGTCTCTCTACATACCTATCTGCGAGTTGCAGTTTCATTCTTGTTTTCCTGAGAGCCGGACGGCCCCACTTCTCCCAGATTTTCTTCGTAGCAATTGCAACTCCCGCTCCACTGTCTAGGATAGCTATCGTTTTTATATCTTGATATTCCACAGGTAGGGTTGTATTCCCCTCCTCGCCTTCACAGTAATCTCCGACCTTGTTTATGGGCACTGGTTGGGCTTTGGGTTGATTTTCCCGTTTGTTTTCTTCTCCCGTAGGGTTTGTCGGAAGAGGAATCTTTACTCCCTTGTGCTCTAAATGTTTCTCCATGTCTTCCCATAAGTGTGGTCTGACTCTCAAGAGTTCGAACAGCGTGATTGTGCATGTTACAGGTGTCGACAACATATCTTGAAGACTTTTTGAGTCAACCATATGTGGAATAGTTCTCATCTGGGATGGAACTAACCTTATCTCCGATCGTGCCTCATGTTCACCTATAAATGAAGGCAGGGTTTTCAAGGATTGGGCATTGCTTTCTATCGAAATTTCCATTCCAGCATCCCCATACAACGATTGTATATCGGTTGGATAAAATTCGTTCTGCAGGTTAATCTTAGGAATTGGAGCAGACTGTAACGTCACACTTCCTTCCTTTCTGTTTCTAATGGTTTTCCACAAGTGTTGTGGCCATTGTTCTTCAACTTCTGGAATTGGCACATTGTCAATGACTTAGCATCATCAGTCGTGTTTGGCACCACTCGATGATTCATTGACAATATTGTTTCAGGCTTGGGTTCATTTACTTGTTTTGGTTCATCGGTTTTTAGTTTTTCTCGCTCTTTATGAATCAACACTTCTTGTTATGAGGTTCTAACTATCTTAGGTTCAATCAATGCCTGGGCTATTTCAATGAGGTGTTTACACATTTCCAAACGCTTCGTTTCCACTTCTGGTTGAGGATAAGTTAACCATCTTTGCTCTAAAGTTTGGTTTGTTTTTAGCCTTGCTTCGTACGCTTGTAATAGAGCATCTAACGGCTCTAGCACTTTGTCAACCAAGACCGATCCTCCTGAGGACGCTTTCCTCGGCTTGTTGTTAACCTCAACAGTTTTACTCTCTCGCTCTTGTTTGAGTTGCTCCTTCGTTTCATGCAATTCGTTTTGCATGGAAATTTGGCTATTCACCCTTCTTGTTTTCATCCTGTCTCGTTTTGCCTTCCAGGATTTCCGTTGGGTTCTCACGGATAAGCTCTCATTTTCTGTGGGTATCGGCAACTCGACCTTTTCCCCCATGGACTCGTTTTTCCTTAAGTCCTTGGCTTGGGCTCGGGTTATCGCATTGATTTGGATCATTGGATCGGTTTCCGATCCGCTGCTTGCACTCTATATCACCCCCACTATATTCATAGTCTCTTTTCCCTTGTTGTGCGCATTTTTTAGGCAATCTGGCAATATGTGATTCACACCACATCCGTCACAAAACCCAAAAATTTTCACTCTTTTGCCTTTGAAAGGACAATTATGCTCCCAATGATTTGTACTTCCACAGCTATAGCATTGTCCAATTGGTGTTTGATTTTGAGGAGGTGGTCCCATAGGTTGTCCTACTCTATTAGGATATCCTCTTGGTTTGTAATTCTGGTTCACAATGAACGTTAACGTTCTTTTGTCTACCAAATATTGATCTCTCAAAGGTTGTTCTACATACGTTGGTGGTGCCATACCCTTGCTATTTCCCCATGGTTGATATGCTTCGTCTGCGTACATTTGTGATTCAGGTTCTGTTCCGTAATGCTCATTCGGTTCCTCATAATAAGAAACTTGAAGTGTACTATTTGTTCCTGGTGATTATTCACAAGGTTGAGCATACCTAATCATGGCCCTATTCTCCTGTGGTAATGGAGGTTGTTGACCCAACACAGGTTGAGGTCTATCTGCTCCTACTACCAGATTCATATTTGGTCCAACTTGATATCTTGGAGGAGGTGGTTGGGATGGTCCTGCTGGAGGCCCATATGGTATTTCACTCACATAGTTTTTGTTATAAAAACACTCTCCCGTGCTATGATTCGTCCATTTTTGTTCTATGGCGCACGATTTCAGTACTCGTCCATTCGCAACTGGTGCTTTCGGCTATTGTGTGCACCACGGCGTCGGATGATCCCCCCACATGTGTCACACTTCCTCGTCTGAGACTCTCTCATCACCGGATTTGATCTCATATGTTTCTGCATTCTCTTCGTTACCTCCTTTATCAATTGATTAGCTGTCGGCATCAAGGTTGCCTGAGCATCTTTCTTGGTAGAGGGTTCGCTTTTAATCGACGAAGAGCCACTGGTTACTGAATCAGTATCCTCTGACACTTCCCCATATGCTTTGCAGCTATCGACAAGATACAATGCTTCCCTTGTAACCTGTTGAAATGTACTACAGGCCTTCAGGTGAAGGTCCTTTTTCAAGGTTTCATTCCTAAGTCCTTCAACGAAGAGCACAGACAATCTCTGGTCCTGCGGTAATTCCCTCATCGGGAACCTCTCAATGTATTTCTTGAATCTCAAGGTTTCTTCCTTCACTTTTTCATTCTCCCTTTGTTTAAAAGCATATATCTGCGATACAGTATTATGCTTTATACCCCGTTTTGAGAATTCTTCTGCGAACTCACGCAATACATGTTCAATATTCGAACAAGTTTCAGAGTTTAAAGGTTGAAACCACGTTAAGGCCGTCCCTTCCAAGGTCAGCCCGAATCCCTTATTGAGTATGGAAATCAGTGATCTGTTCTACTCTTAAGACTTGCTTGAAGAGTGATACATGGGCATATGGATCCCCCGATCCGCTATACTTCTTTGGCATGCACATCGCTACTTGGGATGGCCTGATCCGTCTATGGTCTGAGGTCAATCTCATTGCTCCCATGTCTCGACTTAATCATTCTTGTGCATCGGGGAGGTCGTAGGTTGCTCTCGTTGGCTCCCCCGCCCCAAATCTACTACTAGGAGGTAAATGTGATGGGGTGGCTGCAAATGTAGAGATAGGAACCGCGCTACCTTGATTAGTAGCCAGTGATTCTCTAGAATGTAACGTTCCCATGGGGCTTGGCATCGAATAATGAGGTCGACTGAAAGAATCAGCTACATGAATCCTCCCTCCTCCTGTGGTCAACGGTTCTGGCACGACAGTTGTAGGGGCTGGTCTTAGAGGGCTTGGAGTGACATAGTACTGGTTAAGTGGTCCCCCAAAGTATGTATATCCTTCCAATTATTTTTTATCGATTGTGGTGCATATGGTCTTCCATACTTGTTGTATGCTGCAATTTTCGTTTTTGCTCCCTCTGTGTAGGTGAGGACATAAAGTCTTTTCCGCTCAGTCATCTCCCCGATGTAGGGTTCCTCGCATCTATAATAGAGATCTTTCTCCCCATTATCATACTTGTATAACCCCAAGTAGACATTATCCGTGTTGATTCTCAACATTTTGTTTTCTCGCCTTAATCTCGCATTAGGTAAGCTCATTGTTGGAGCCCTTTCCTCATGTTCCTCGTCTATTTTGGCTTTTGTGCCCATAAATCCCCACTTTTCTACAATGTTAGGATTCAGGACTACCAAGTACATGATACCCTCATCATCTAGTTACTTGTCCCCACTTGGCTTTTGTGCCCATCAATCCCCACTTGTCTACAATGTTAGGATTCAGGACTACCAAGTACATGATATCCTCGTCATTTAGGTACATGTCTCCACTATAGCTCACAGGCACTAAGTCCCTGAAATCACTTGGTCTCTCTTCTATTTTCACACAGTAGCGGTCCATACCATCTTTCTATATCTTGGCACCTTGCTTGTTGTCATATTGATACTTGATGAACAATAGCTTTAGTGTGGCCGAGGGGTCCGATGGTCCTGCTACCATGTTTTCTCTCCCGTTTAGTTTTATTTGTCCCAAGTGTTTTGTGAAATACTCGGAAGATCTCTCTGAAGAAGTATCGGAGATGACTTCTTCAAGGATCGGCTCTAACGGTTGCACTATCCCTTGGTTTACACTCTCCTCCGTTGATGCAACACTCGTTTGATCCGCTAAATTTAGGTGTTTGGTGCTGATTTTTTTTCCCGATCTCAAAAACATGAAGAAAGTGGGATTTACTGACTGAATCCAAACCTCTTACCTGGAGATGGAAAGATCTTCCAATTCTTGCGACTACATGGACTGTTACTTGACCGATCTCTGCAAATGAATACACTGGATGGCTATGAGATCACTGTATCATTCCAACTGTCAGCAGATTCAACACTTCAAAATGATCTCAACACAATTTTTCTTGCAAATTATTGACAGTATGTCCAATTTGAGTTTTGACAACTCCTGGTATCTTGTATAACCTAGGTCTATGAGCAGGTCAAAATTGAGCTGGATCTAGGCCAGAGGTACACCGATCGCAATCGTACTTTTGAGCCCAAATCAGTTGAAACTTCACCAACTTGTTCACTAGGCTATTTTAAAACTACTTGCCAAACACTTTTGATTTGGGATTTGAGAGATACCTGGGGTTGTCCTGTGTAGAGGCTATCCCTCTGTATGGTTTCTTCCAAGTTTTGATGTGTTTTGGTCTACTGAAAGTCACTTTCTAAGTCCGTTTAGCAATTTTTGACTTGGATCTGTGTTCCGATGGTTCAACAGGTATTTTGAAGTTTCTGGCTCTAGGTCCTTTCCACTTTTATGTTTGTATACACCTGGGGATCCCACAGATGAAATCTGGCCCAATTCTGGCACTTAGGTACACTGATCTCCATCGTACTTCTGAGCCCAAATCAGACCAAACTTGGCATGCTTGTAGACACTGATGTTTTAAGGCTATCCCCAAAGTCTTTTTGTATTTGGATCACCATAAGTCAAGATTTTGCACTTTCTGGGTCTGTCAGGCTAGTTTTACCCAAGTGGCCTGATTTTCTTGGTTTTTGATGGTTTTGGGTCTGGTTGCTTTAGACAAAGTTTTTTAGAATCTTATCAGGAAGGCACATGTCAAATCTGGTCCAATTCTGGCACTTAGGTACACCGATCGCGATCGTAGTACCTGGGCCAAATCTGATGAAATTTTGTTTGCTCCCTCTGACAAGTGTTTCCTAGTGTTTTGTGCTACCACTTTGTG
Organism: Adiantum capillus-veneris; assembly: GCF_014529385.1. Taxonomy (NCBI): domain Eukaryota; kingdom Viridiplantae; phylum Streptophyta; class Polypodiopsida; order Polypodiales; family Pteridaceae; genus Adiantum; species Adiantum capillus-veneris. The sequence goes on from NC_140939.1 coordinate 62,211,991, forward strand.
ATTTGAATCAATATCAATCCTGTTTGGTCAGATTTTCAGAATTTCAGAGTCTTATGGATTTTTTGGCCAAAGTTATGGTTTTTTGGTTTCTCGACTCTAACTTTTGCCCCAAATCTAATTGGAATGTGATTTGCTTACCCTACTCCTAAGTACAGAATTGAAAAAACATAAGAAAATGAATCAAACAAAACAAACACGACGGATTTCGGGTGAGATTTCAGTACTCAATCAAATTAGAGAAATTGAAGAGCAAAAATGCTTTAACACGTTCACTCACAGCTCCCTAAATCTCCTAAGAGAGGATCTAGCCGGTCCACTGGCTCTAGACTCCAATAGGCTCTAAACCCTTGTCTAGCAGCCTAACTGAGGTGTAAAATGGACTTGTGGATTGATCTTTTTTAAGGAGTCTAACTGCACACTTGGTCACTCATCACCTAAGGTGCATTCCTTGGCAGCGGCGCCAATGTTTGCGGGTCGCCGCGACGGACGTCCATAGCATAACTCTCAAGCATCAACATATTTATCAATACAGGGGAAGCGACTTGGATGAGGCATGGGAACTCACTAGGTTGTCAATCCTAATGAAGTCAAATCAAAGAGATGCAACTTACTAACTCTACAAGCGAATCAAACGCATTACCGCCAAGTAATCTGCCTATGTCCTCCTACACCGTTCTTCAGTCATCACGCCCGTTTACCATGCAAATCATATCAGAATCGCACGAAACTTGAAGGGAAGCTACAGGGGATTATCAAGATCATATCCTATCACTCTCACAGCATTCTGGAGAGTCATAACGATCGCGATCGTTCGTCCCAAAGTTAACAAAAACAACAAACAGAGGATCCTAATGGGTCGTTTTAGGGTCCCTAAAGCCTCTCCTAGGGTCAAAACAATATGAAACACGCATATAGACACTCAAAACATTGATTTAAGGCCTCAAACTTGTAGTTGAAAACCTACACCGAATCTTGAATGAAAGAGCAAGACGAGAGGAACACAATGCAATAATCAAATATGAGTTTGGATTACCGTAGCCGCAATGACGAACATTACAAGTTTGAACAAGAAGGAGCTTTCAAATGTACATTTTCTTCTCAATTCTCCATCCAAAAGATTATATTCAAACTTACCAAAAATGACCTTTATAGATATGGTCTTTACAAAATGGCTTGTCCAGCCATAAGCCCCTAATCTTAAAACTGGCTCTCTAATATACAATTGCTCCCATAAGAATAATCATACATCCTTGACAATTTCTCGGCTTAGAGATACTTCTTTACAAAAGAATTTTACAATGATTTCTCAGAAAAATATGGTCCTTCTGGCCACGGCCGCTTGTTGCTTCGTCCGCCAAACAAACACTACAGAAAACACTCGTACAAACCTGTCAAGGATTACTAAGAGACACTTACTCAGTGCTAGAAATGTGGTACTCCACTCACCAAAGCATAATAGTGCTATAAAGCACTAGAGAATTGCTAGAAACCTGAGAAGAAAATCTAGAAGCCTCTCAAGGACTGCTAATAACCATCCAAGCAATGCTGAAAAGCAAGAATCTTTCGGTAGAAACCTCCCAAGCACTATTTAAAACCCTTTATTGCTACTTGAAACAACTAGTCAAAGCTAGAGACCATATGTCACATTGCTAGAAACCACCTTTTCATAGAACTATCAATCATCTACTCAATGCAACAAAACACATAATCGCAACTAGAAACCTATCAACAAGTATTAAAAACCTTCCAATAACTCCTAGAAATCCCCTACTTAGTGCTAGAAACTAGAAACAAGTCAAGAAATACGTGAAAACTCTCATACACACCTTCAAGAATGACTAAGAAACACCTACTAAGTGCTATAAAACTGGCAGTCTAATCACTAAATCATAATAGTGCCACGAGGTAGTACAAAATTGCTAGAAATCTTACAAGAAAAGCTAGAAACCTCTCAAAAATTGCCAACAACCATCCAAGTAGAGCTAGAAAACAAGAATCCACCACTAGAAACCTCCCAAGCACTATTGATAACCATTTAATTGCTACTTGATAGCACCTAGTCAAAGCTAGAAACCATATCAAACATTGCTACAAAACCACTTTGTCATAGAACTACCAATCATCTACTTAGTGAAACAAACCACATAGTCGTATCTAGAAACCTATCAACAAGCAGTACAAACCTCCCAAAAAATACTAGAAAGCACCTACTCAGTTCTAAAAACTAGAAACAAGTCAAGAACTACAACAAAACACTCGTACTAACCTATCAAGTATTACTATAAACACCTTCTCACTGCTAGAAACATGGTAGCCCAATCACCAAAGCACAACAGTGCTACAAAGCACTAGAAACCTGACAAGAAAAGCTAAACACCTCTCATGAACTTCTAATAACCTCCCAAGCAATATTGAAAAACAAGAATCTATCACTAGAAACCACCTAAGCACTATTCATAACCATTTAATTGCTACTTGAAAGCACCTAGGCAAATCTAGAAACCATATGTCACATTGCTAAAAACCACCTTGTCATAGAACTACAAATCATCTACTTAGTGCAACAAACCACATAGTCGTAGCTAGAAAACTGTCACTACAAACCTCCCAAAAACAACTAGAAACCACCTACTTAGTGCTAGAAACCAGAAACAAGTGAAGCAATATCAAAAAAAACTTGTACAAACCTATCAAAAAGAATGCTAAAAAAGACCTACTCAGTGCTAGAAACCTAGTAGTCCAATCACCGAAGCAGAACAATGCTACCAAGCACAAGTAGAAACCTGACAAGAAAAGCTAGAAACCACTCAAGAACTGTTAATAACCTTTCAAGTAGTGTTGGAAAACAACAATCTAAAGCTAGGAGCCTCGAGAGAACTATTGATAACCATTTCATTTTCTACTTGAAACTACCTAGTTAGAGCTAGAAACCTTATGTCACATTGCTAGAAACAACTTTTTCATAGAACTACCAATCATCTACTCACTACAACAAACCACATAGTCACAGCTAGAAACCTATCAACAAATAGTACAAACCTTCCAATAACAACTAAAAAGCACCTACTTAGTTCTACAAACTAGAAACAAGTCAAGCACTAGCAAAACACACTTGTAGTAACATCTCAAGGATTACTAAAAACACATACTTAGTGCTAGAAACCTGGTAGTCCAATCACCAAAGCACAAGAGTGCTACCAAGCACTAGAGGACTTCTAGAAACTTGACAACCAGAGCTATGAACCTTTCAAGAACTGCTAGAAACCTTCCAAGCAGTGCTAAAAAATAGGAATCTATCACTAGAAATATCCCAAGCACTATTGATAACGCTTTAATTGCTACTTGAAAGCACCTATTCAAAGCTAAAAACCATTTATCACATTCCTAAAAACCACCATGTCATAGAACTACCAATTATCTACTCAGTGCAACAAACCACATAGTCGTAGCTAGAAACCTATCAACAAATAGTACAAACCTCCCAATAACTGCTAGAAAGCACCTCCTTAGTGCTAGAAACTAGAAACAAGTCAAGCACTATCAAAAAATGCTTATAAAAACCTGTGAAGAAAAGATAAAATAGACCTACTCAATGCTAGAAACCTGGTAGTCCAATCACCAAAGCACAACAGTGCTACCAAGCACCAGTAGAAACCTGACAAGAAAATCTAGAAACCACTCAAGAACTGCTAATAACCTTTCAAGTAGTGTTGGAAAACAACAATCAAAAGCTAGAAACCTCGAGAGCACTATTGATAAACATTTCATTACTACTTGAAACCACCTAGTCAGAGCTAGAAACCTTATGTCACATTGCTAGAAACCACCTTGTCATTGAACTACCAATCATCTACACAATGCAAACAAACCACATAGTCCGAGGTAGAAACATGTCAACAAGCAATACAAACTTCTCAATAACTGCTAGAAAGCACCTTCTTAGTGCTAGAAACCAGAAACAAGTCAAGAACTACGAGAAAACCATCATACAAACCTCTGAAGGATAACTAAGACACACTTATTCAATGCTAGAAACACGCTAGTCAACTCACCAAAGAGAAATAGTGCTACAAAGCACTAGAGAATTGCTAGAAACCTGACAAGAAAAGCTAGAAACTTTTTAAGAACTGCTAATAACCATCCAAATGATGCTGACAAACAAGAACCTCCCAAGCACTATTCACAACCCTTCATTTGCTGCTTGAACCACATAGTCAAAGCTAGAAACCATATGTCACATTGCTAGAAACCACCTTGTAAATAAAACTACCAATCATCTACTTGTGCAACAAACCACATAGTCGCAACTAGAAACCTGTCAACAAGTATTACAAATCTTCCAACAACTACTAGAAACTCCTACTTAGTGCTAGAAACTAGAAACAAGACAAGAACTACAAGAAAACTCTCATACAAAACTATCATACAAACCCGGTAGTACCCTAATCACAAAAGCATAATAGTGCTACAAAGCAATACATAATTGCTAGAACCTTACAAGAAAAGCTAGGAACCTCTAAAAAAATGCCAATAACCTTCCAAGTACTGCTAGAAAACAAGAATCTACCTCTAGAAACCTCCCAAGCATTATTGATAGCCATTAAATTGCCACTTGAAAGCACCTAGTGGAAGCTAGAAACCATATGTCACATTGCTAGAAACCACCTTGTCATAGAAGTACCAATCATCTACTCAGTGCAAGAAACCACATAGTTGCAGCTAGAAACCTATCAACAAACAATACAAACTCCCAATAACTACTAGAAAGCACCTATTTAGTGCTAGAAACCAGAACAAGTCAAGCACTATCAAAAAACACTCGTAACAAACCTATCAAGGAATGCTAAAAAAGACATACTCATTGCTAGAAGCCTTGTAGTCCAATCACCAAAGCACAAAAGTGCTACAAACAACCACTAGTAGAAACGTGACAAGAAAAGCTAGAAACCTCTCAAAGGCTGTTAACAACCTTTCTAGTAGTGCTAGAAAACAACAATGTAAAGCTAGAAACCTTGAGATCACTATTGATAACCATTTCATTGCTACTCGAAACCACCTAGACGGAGCTAGAAACCTTAGGCCACATTTCTAGAAACCACCTTGTCATTGAACCACCAATCATCTACACAATGCAACAAACCACATAGTTGTAACTAGAAACATGTCAACAAGTAGTACAAACTTCTCAATAACTGCTAGAAAGCACCCAAGTGCTAAAAACAAGAAACAAGTCAAGCACTACGAGAAAACACTCGTACAAACCTGTCAAGGATTATTAAGACACACTTACTCACTGCTAGAAACACGGTAGTTGACTCACCAAAGAACAATAGTGCTACAAAGCACTAGAGAATTTCTAGAAACCTGACAAGAAAAGCTAGGAACCTTTCAAGAACTGCTAATAACCATCCAAACAATGCTGACAAATAAGAATCTTTTGCTAGAAACCCTTCATTTGCTACTTGAACCACCTAGTCAAAGCTAGAAACCATATGTCACATTGCTAGAAACCACCTTGTCATAAAACTACCAATCATCTACTTAGTGCAACAAATCACATAGTCGCAACTAGAAACCTGTCAACAAGTAACACAAATCTCCCAATAACTACTAGAAGTTTCCTACTTAGTGCTAGAAAATAGAAACAAGTCAAGAAATACGAGAAAACACTCATACAAACCTATCAAGGATTACAAAGAAACACCTACTAAGTGCTAGAAAAACGGTAGTACCCTAATCACTAAGGCATAATAGTGCTACAAAGCAATACATAATTGCTAGAAAACTTACAAGAAAAGCTACGAACCTCTCAAAAATTTCCAATAACCTTCCAAGAAATGATAGAAAACAAGAATCTATCTCTAGAAACCTCCCAAGCACTATTGATAGCCATTTAATTGCTACTTGAAATCACCTAGTGAAAGATAGAAACCATATGTCACATTGCTAGAAAGCACCTTGTCATAGAACTACCAATCATCTACTCAATGCAAGAAACCACATAGCTATATCTAGAAACCTATCAACAAACAATAAAAACCTCCCAATAACTACTAGAAAGCACCTACTTAGTGCTAGAAACGAGAACAAGTCAAGCACTATCAAAAAACACTCGTACAAACTTGGCAAGGAATGCTAAAAAAGACATACTCATTGCTAGAAACCTTGTAGTCCAATCACTAAAGCACAACAGTGCTACGAACAAGCACTAGTAGAAACGTGACGAGCAAAGATAGAAACCTCTCAAAGGTTGTTAATTACCTTTCTAGTAGTGCTAGAAAACAACAATGTAAAGCTAGAAACCTCCAGAGCATTATTGATAATCATTTCATTGCTACTTGAAACCACCTAGTCAAAGCTAGAAAACTTAGGCCACATTGCTAGAAACCACTTGGTCATTGAACCACCAATCATCTACACAGTGCAACAAACCATATAGTCATAGCAGAAACATGTCAACAAGTAGTACAAACCTCTCATAACTATTAGAAAGCACCTACTTAGTGCTAGGAACCAAAAACAAGTCAAACACTACAGAAAACACTCGTACAAACTTGTCAAGGATTTTTTAGAGACACTTACTCAGTGCTAGAAATGTGGTAGTCCACTCACCAAAGCATAATAGTGCTATAAAGCACTAGAGAATTGCTAGAAACCTGAGAAGAAAAGATAGAATCCTCTCAAGGACTGCTAATAACCATCCAAGCAATGCTAAAAAGCAAGAATCTTTTGCTAGAAACCTCCCAAGAACTATTTAAAACCCTTTATTGCTACTTGAACCAACTAGTCAAAGCTAGAGACCATATGTCACATTGATAGAAACCACCTTGTCATAGAACTATCAATCATCTACTCAATGCAACAAAACACATAATTGCAACTAGAAACCTATCAAGAAGTATTAAAAAACTTTCAATAACTCCTAGAATTACCCTACTTAGTGCTAGAAACTAGAAACAAGTCAAGAACTACGTGAAAACTCTCATACACACCTATCAAGAATGACTAAGAAACACCTACTAAGTGCTATAAAATTGGTAGTCTAATCACTAAATCATAATAGTGCCACGAGGCAATACAAAATTGCTAGAAATCTTACAAGAAAAGCTAGAAACCTCTCAAAAATTGCCAACAACCTTCCAAGCAGAGCTAGAAAACAAGAATCCACCACTAGAAACCTCCCAAGCACTATTGATAACCATTTAATTGCTACTTGATAGCTCCTAGTCAAAGCTAGAAACCATATCAAACATTGCTACAAAACCACTTTGTCATAGAACTATCAGTGAAACAAACCACATAGTAGTAGCTAGAAACCTATAAACAAGTAGTACAAACCTCCCAATAACTACTAGAAAGCAGGTCTACTCAGTTCTAGAAACTAGAAACAAGTCAAGAACTACAACACAACACTCATACTAACCTGTCAAGTATTACTATAAACACCTTCTCACTGCTAGAAACATGGTAGCCCAATCACCAAAGCACAACAGTGCTACAAAGCACTAGAAACCTGGCAAGAAAAGCTAAACACCTCTTATGAGCTGCTAATAACCTCCCAAGAAATATTGAAAAACAAGAATCTATCACTAGAAACCACCTAAGCACTATTCATAACCATTTAATTGCTACTTGAAAGCACGTAGTCAAACCTAGAAACCATATGTCACATTGCTAAAAACCACCTTGTCATAGAACTACCAATCATCTACTTAGTGCAACAAACCACATAGTCGTAGCTAGAAACCTGTCTCAACGAGCAGTACAAACCTCCCAAAAACTACTAGAAAGCACCTACTTAGTGTTTAAAACCAGAAACAATTCAAGCACTATCAAAAAACACTCTTACAAACTTGTCAAGGAGTGCTAAAAAGTACCTTCTCAGTGCAACAAACCTGGCAATCCAATCATGAAAGCACAACAACTCTACAAAGCACTAGTAGAAACCTGACAAGAAAAGCTAGAAAGCTCTCAATAATTCCTTAAAACCTTCCAAGCAGTGTTAAAAAACAAGAATCTACCGCTAGAAACCTCCCTAGCACTATTTATAACCCTTTAATTGCTACTTGAAAGCACCTAGTCAAAGCTAGAAACCATATGTGTCATTGCTAGAAACCACCTTGTCATAGAACTACCAAGCATCTCCTCAGAGAAACAAACCACATAATCACATCTAGAAACCTGTCAAAAAGGAGTACAAAACTCCCAATAACTACTAGAAAGCACCTACTTACTTCTAGAAACCAAAAACAAGTCAAGCACTACCTGAAAAAAATCATACAAACTTGTCAAGGATTACTAAATGACACCTACTCAGTGCTAGAAACCCGGGAGTCCACTCACCTAAGCACAATAGTGCTACAAAGCACTAGAGCATTGATAGAAACCTGGCAAGAAAATCTAGAAACCTCTCAAGAACTACTAGAAACCTTCTAAGCAATGTTGAAAAACAAGAATCTGCAGCTAGAAACCTCCCAAGCCATATTTATAACCCTTTATTTTCTAGTTGAACTACCTAGTCAAAGTTGGAAACCATATAACACAATGCCAAAAACCACCTTGCCATATAACTACTACTCAGTGCAGCAAACCACATAGTCGCAGCTAAAAACCTGTCAACAAGCAGTAGAAACCTCCCAATAATTACTAGAAATCACCTTCTTAGTACAAGTCAAGAACTATGAGAAAAGTCTCGTAAAAACCTCTTAAGAACTAGTAATAAACACCTATTGAGTGCTAGAAACTCCATAGTCAAAACTAGAAACCACCTTCTCATAGAACTACCACTCATCTACTCATTGCAAAACAAACCACATAGTCATAGTTAGAAACCTGTCAAAAAATAGTAAAAACCTCAAAATAACTATTAGAAAGCACCTACTTAGTGCTAGAAACTAGAAACAAGTTAAGCACTACCAAAACGCACTTGTAAAAACATGTCAAGGATTACTAGAAACACCTACTTAGTGCTAGAAATCCGGTAGTTCAATTACCAAAGCATTAGAGAACTGTTGGAAACATGACAAGAAGAGCTAAAAACCTCTGAAGAACTCCTAGAAACCGTCCAAGTAGTGCTAGAAATCAAGAATCTATCACTAGAAACCTCCCAAGCACTATTGATAACCATTTAATTGCTAGTTGAAATCACCTAGTGAAAGCTAGAAACCATATGTCACATTGCTAGAAAAAACCTTCTCATAGAACTAGCAATCATCTACTCACTGCAACAAACACATAGTTGTAGTTAAAAACCTATCAAAAAGAAATACAAACCTTCCAACAACTATTGGAAAGCACCTACTGCTGAGTTCTAGAAAGCACCTACTACTGAGTTCTAGAAACTACTACTGAGTTCTAGAAACTAGAAACAATTCAAGTAGTACCAAAAAACACTTGTACCTACCTATCAACAATTACTAGAAAGACCTACTTAGTGCTAGAAACGTGGTAGTCCAATCACCAAAGCAAAACTTTTCTACAAAGCACTAGAAAACTGCTAGAAACCTAACAATAAAGGCTATAAACCTCCCTGCTTATAACCCTTCAAGGAGTGCTAAAAACCAAGATTCTATCACTAGAAACCTCCCAAGCACTATTGATAACCATTTAATTGCTACTTGAAAGCACATAGTGAAAGTTAGAATCCATATGTCACATTGGAAGAAAGGACCTTGTCACAGAACTACCAATCATCTTGTCATTGCAACCAACCACATAGTCACAGCTAGAAACCTCTCATTAAATAGTACAAACCTCTCAATAAGCACCTACTTAGTGTTTGAAACTAGAAACAAATCAGGCACTACCAAAAAACACTGGTAGATACATGTTAAGGATTACTAGAAACACCTACTTAGTTCTAGAAACCTGCTAGTCCAATCATCAAAGCACAAGAGTGCTACAAAGAACTAGAGAACTGCTAGAAACTTCACAAGTAGAGCTAGAAACCTTTCAAGCAGTGCTGGAAAACAAGAATCTATCACTAGAAACCTCCCAACCTCTATTGATAACCATTTAATTTCTAGTTGAAAGCACCTAGTCAAAGCTAGAAACCATATGTCACATTGCTAGAAACCACTTTGTCATGGAACTACCAATCATCTACTCAGTGCAACAAACCACATAGTCGCAGCTAGAAACCTATCAACAAGCAGTACAAACCTCCCAATTACTATTGAAAAGCACCTTCTCAGTTCTAGAAACTAGAAACAAGTTAAGAACTACAAGCTCAACAGTGCTACAAAGCACTAGAAACCTGACAATAAAGCCTAGAAACCTCTCAAGAACTGTTAATAACCTTTGAATTAGTGCTAGAAAACAACAATCTAAACCTAGAAATGTGCATAGCACTATTGATAACCATCTAGTTGCTACTTGAAAGCACCTAGTCAAAGCTAGAAACCATAGGTCACATTGCTAGAAACCACCTTGTCATAGAAGTACCAATCATCTACTCAGTGCAACAAACCACATAGTTGTAGCTAGAAACCTGTCACAACCAGAAGTAGAAACCTCCAAGTAACTACTAGAAAGCACCTACTTAGTGCTAGAAACAAGAAACAAGTCAAGCACTATCAAAAAACGCTCGTACAAACCTGTCAAGGAGTGCTAAAAAATACCTACTCATGGCAAGAAACCCAATCATGAAAGCACAACAGTGCTACAAAGCACTAGTAGAAACCTGACAAGAAAAGCTAGAAAGATCTCAATAATTGCTTTTAACCTTCCAAGCAATGTTGGAGAACAAGAATCTATCGCTAGATCCCACCCAAGCACTATTGATAACCATTTAATTTCTACTTGAAAGCTAGAAACCATATGTCACATTGCTAGAAACCACCTTGTCATAGAACTACCAAGCATCTACTCAGTGCAACAAACCACATAATCACAGCTAGTGATAGCCATTTTTCGGCTCTTTGTAATTGCCACAGTGAGTTACCTCACCCTACCAAAATCACCCAAACACTGTGGCTATCCCTACCATTTCACTGTACATAGGCGTGCGTGAGTCACGGGACTTTTCCCATATCTCCTTATTGAAATAAAAAACCCTCAATTAGCTAGGCATTGGGCTAGTTGAGCCAGAAAAATATATATATATATATAAGTATATTATGGCCCATGCTTATGTAAATATTTCTTTGTTTATAGTGTCTAAATAAAAGATTTTTTCATAATTATTTTGGTATTTATTTAAATATTTCTACCTAGGTGTGTGTTATTTATGCTCTGTACATTGCCTCACCATTACCACAATTTTTTCTTACCATTTTTCATACTCTTTATTCCATATAGAAATATTTTCATATAAGCTTCTCTTATATTTGGTGTAACTCCATCCCAACAAAAATCCAAAAAAACTAGTTCTATTTATGTGTATATTTTTTTCACTATTGTGATTTTTTCCTTCCTACATATATTCTCTATTACTCTCATAAATTAGACCACCAAAAATATTCATCTTTTTATGGTAGACTTATAATGAGAGAGATTTATTTTGATCCCTTTATATTTTTTCACCTATATTATTTATATTTGACATATACATATTTTTTAGACCCCTCAATATTTGATTTTCTTAGTTGTACTATTCACTTATATCATGATCTCAACAATATCTTCAATTATAGACCTACCAAATAAGGTCAAGGGTAGGTGGCATGCATACATGCACTATGGAGGGCTCACTCTTGGAGGTATTCAAAAGAATCATCCAAAGAAGGACCCCACAAGGACCTTGTGCAGTGGAAAAAAACGGTCGGTTTTGCTGAATGTTTAAAGTTCACTTGCTCTCCGAATTTGAAAAGATGATACAAACAAAAGTTGTAGCTCGTAGTGGGAACTTTTGCCTCAAATTTTTTCATATTTTTTTGAGCTACGAATTGTGAGCCATGATTTTATTAGTGGACCCCAATTTTCCCATGTTATGCAGCCACACTCTCTCTTCCACTTTATCATTTTCCTCTTTCACACACACTTCTCCACTCATCATCCCCACCTCTCTCACCACTCCTCTCTGCACCCTACTCACCTTCTCCTCAACCTTGCAGAATAAGAGAAACCATGGTGAACTCATACCTCCCACACACAATTCCATTCCAAAATTGACCACCTAGTCTCATTTTTCCTCCTCCAAATTACCCATATCTATCAAAAAACCACAAAGTTCAGCCTCTTCTCTTAAAAGACAGCATCATGGTGGTTGATTACTCGGCTTCAATTACCTTGTCTCTCAAGGAAGGTCAAGAGTGGAGAAAAAATGTACCGTCAAAGCTAGTGGACCGTCAACAAGCGTCAAAATTGGCCCTCCTCAAGACACTTGGAGCATCAACCTTGTAAGAAATCCACCTTTTCTTACCTCTTAAGACACTACAAGAGGCTCTTCATATTAGCGATGCTCACACAGCGACGCTCAAAAAAAAAATTCCCGGCGTCGCTATGAGCGTCGCTATAAGCGTCGCAAATTTCTTTGTAAATTTGCGACGCTCATAGCGACGCTTATAGCGACGCTCATAGTGACGCCGGCTGGGGTAAAAAAATAACCGAGCGCGCCCAAAAACTCAGATCTCAGATCTAAGTTTTTCGGCGCCCTCAAGCAAGGAGCAGGTAGCGCTCTCCCTCACTCTCTCTCTCTCTCTCTCTCTCTCTCTCTTTTTCTTCTCCACACACACACACACACACACATGAGGAGAGGAAGGAGAGCCCGGTATGCTCCTTCCCTCTCCTCATTCTCATGTTCCCTTCCCCTCTTTATCTCTCCCTCTCTCTCTCTCTCTCACACACACATACACACACACATAGTGCTTTTGAGAGAGAGAGAGAGAGAGAGAGAGAGAGAGAGAGAGAGAGAGAGAGAGAGTACAAACAAAAACAAAAACGCACACACACATACATAAACAAAGAATGCACACACACATTGAGAGAGAAAAAGAGAGAGAGAGCATGCATAAACAAAAAACACACGCATTGAGAGAGGAAAAGAGAGAGAGAACATGCATAAACAAAAAACGCACACATTGAGAGAGGAAAAGAGAGAGAAAACGTGCATACGATCCAAAAAAACGCACACATTGAGAGAGAAAGAGAGAGAAACTAATTTAACGTCGTAGGAAACTAATTAAAATTAAAAGACCTAAAGATCTAGCCGACGAGGAGTTGAACTCAAGACCTATTATTCAAGAGGGAAATGGCATAATCAATCTATCATACTTGGCATGGGTGATAGAAAGGTTATACCATTTATCTCTTTTTATTGGCACACACATCCACACACGCGCACACACACAAGAAGAAGAGAGTTATAACGTCGTAGGAAACTATCTTAAAAGACGTTAAAGATTAGGTTATATGTAGACTTACATTAAATTAGATTTAGGTTTATTTTTAACTAGATTTACGTTTATTTAAGCTAGATTTAGATTTACGTTATATTAGATTAGATTTAGGTCTCCATAGACTGCGATGCCTGCATGAAGCGGGTGAAGAAAGCCCTCAATGGAATATAGGGTATTGCTGCCTTCACTCATGGTGGGCTCCGTCGATCCAAAATTACTGGTGAAATGTCTTCAGAAGATAGGGAAGAAGGTGGATCTTCAGGGCGGCAAGAGTCACTACATCCCCGACACAATGACCATCTAGACAACCTCTAGTCATTAGACTTACGTTAAATTAGATTTAGCTTTATTTTTAGTTAGATTTACGTTTATTTAGATTTACGCTTATTTACGTTAGATCGAGCTAGTCCACGCAAGAATTACTTACGGTTTAGGGTTTAGAGTTAGACGAACAATGAAAAGATCTACTGTGAAAAGATGTTAAGATGAAGTGAAGTGCTACAGCTAGAGAAGAGGCAAAGGGGTTTTGTCCACTACATGCAGTATCATGTAGACGTGGGTGTGTAGATTTCTTGTACCCACAAATATAGGTATTGACCAATAAAGACGAGATTATAACCCGGTGGTTCTGATCTCCGTGCACCTCTAGACGGAGGTGTGCGGGGATTGGACATGACTAGAGAATGTGAGGTAAAGAGAGAGAGAGAGAGAGAGAGAGAGAGAGAGAGAGAGAGAGAGAGATAAGACGAAGAATGCCAATAGAATATTAAATTTGTTGTCCAGGTTATAAGTTTTTTATCCTCATTATGAGTAGCGACGAGGATGTGGGACCGTCCAACCGAAACACCTATCTCTCAACGAGGGTCTTATGTCCTTGTAATCAATGCAAGCATGCTGTGCGACGGACAATACGTGTTTCTTTGCAGTACGTTCGCGAATTTGGCGAGTTCGATCCATCTATTATAGATTGAGTTGTTGCCAATTATAACTCGTCGGACTCTGACGCTGGCCAACAAGCAGCAATCTTGCAACCCAATAGACGTGTTCGCAGGCGCTTTGGTCAAGCAGCATATGTGAGGCCACAAGATATAGCCTCTGACAGCTCGGGGGATGATCATGCAGAGCACATTCCCAACGAGGCAATGTTTGAGCCCGAGATTGATGAAATGATCGAGACGATCATGGATTCAGAAAGGCTTATCTATGATGATATGAAAAGTGAAGCCGATACGCCATTGTATAATGGAGCACGTATGTCTAGATTGAAAGCACTCCTGGTTCTTCTCAACATGCAAGCAAAGTTTGGATGGAGTGACACTAGCGTCACAGCGCTTTTCAGGTGATCTATTACAATTAGTTTACTTTAATAGAACTCTAAATGTATAATGATCTGATAGATTTTTACACGACTGTATCATATTTTTATGTTGTGTAGATTGCTGAAAGAGCACATACTACCAGCTGACAATGTGATGCCAGATTCCCAAGATGAAGCAAGAAAGATTTTGCGAAACTTGGGGATGGATTACAATTCTATCCACGCTTGTCCTAATGACTGCATTCTTTTCAGAGGGGAATACATAGACATGGAGAAATGTCCGAAATGTGATTCCGAAAGATATCGAGTAGATCTCCACGGGACAAAAATTCCACAAAAGGTTTTGCGACATTTCCCTCTGCTTCCTCGCATCAAGCATTTCTTCGAATGTAAGTCCATGGCCGCCCTAGCATCATGGCATGAGGAGAATAAATCTTCGGATGGTGTGCTACGAATTCCTGTAGATTGCGTAGCGTGGAAACATATAGATGGAACATGGTCGGATTTTGCCAGGGAAGCTCGAAATTTGCGCTTAGGCCTGGCTATGGATGGCGTAAATCCATTTGGCCAAAGATCAACATCTTACAGTGTATGGCCCGTTGTCATCGTCAACTACAACATTCCCCCGTGGTTGACTACAAAGAAGGGGCACCTATGGCTAAGCTTGATTGTGCCAGGGCGATATAAAGTGGGGAATATGGATGTGTATCTTCGTCCACTATTGGAAGAGCTACAACAATTGTGGATTGGCATAGAGGTGGTGGATATGAGCCGACACACAGGACGACGGAATGCTTTGATCAGAGGCATTCTAATGTGGACCATGCATGACTATCCCGGGCTAACAGAATGCTCAGGTGATCTATTGACACTCCTCAGTCAGACACTGTAAATCTTGTTTTTTCCCATAGTTGATCTATTATCATGTGTATACATGCAGGGCTTCAAACAAGCGGATACAGAGCATGTGTCACACGTGGACCTAGACTGAATGCACGTAGGGCACCCTCACTGAAGAAGCAAATCTACGAAGGTCATCAAGCGTATCTTCCAGAGAATCATGTGTTACGCGACGGCTTTTTGGGAAGAGAGCCACCAAGGATGTCTGCACAAGCATGGTTAGAGCAGAAGGAGATGTGCGATGACGGATTGCCTCCAGGGATGAAGAGACTATCTCTATGGTACGAGTTACCATACTGGCCCCGACTCATGATCAATCACTTGCTCGATCCAATGCACATATTCAGGAATGTGGGTAATCTACTATGGGACCATTTGACCGGCAAGAAAGATACTTTGGGAGCCAGAGTTGACCTTAGAAATGTGGATCGTATGGAGCAATATTGGCCGCAAACAGCGTCTGATGGATCGATAAAAATCCCTAAAGCACCATGGATTTTCACAGGAGCCCAAGAACGCAAAGTAAAAGAGACCATTCGATCTTTGCGGACCCCCACTGGCGTAATGCACTCGCTCCGAACGTGTTTTACTAAAGAAGGAAAGCTTACCGGTTTGAAGTCACATGATTGGCATAAAATATGTCAGGTACGTTCATAGTGGACTTTAATATCATTGCATAAAATGTGGACTTTAATATCATTGCTGCACATACTTTACAGTTTATTTTACCGGTTGCCATTGAGGGATGTTTGTCTCTCGACATCCGTAACACAATCTACAAACTTGCAAAGCTGGTGCAATGGATCTCACAAAAGGAGATCAACGTAGACTCCATACCATTCGCCAAACTAAATGCTGCGGAGCTTGTGTGCATGTTTGAGAAACATTTTCCTACTACAATGCTAACCATTCAGGTGCATCTTCTTGTTCACATAGTTGATGAGGTGGAAATAGCTGGCACAGTTCATTCCAGATGGATGTTCTTCTTAGAGAGTTTCATGAAAACGCTTAAGGGATATGTGCGTCAAAAGGCACGTCCGGAGGGTAGCATGGCAGAAGGTTGGTTGGTATCAGAGTCCCTAGTGTACATTGGAGAGTGGCTAGACGGATTTGATAAATCCCGGGACACGCTATGGCGAACCATAGATGATGAGCGCATATCTGGGATTGTCATGTGCAATCTCGGTGTTGAGAAGAAGATGACGGAAGATCTAGAGGCTAAAATCAACCGATTTTGCATGCTTCACAATCCAGTGATGCAAAAGTGGATTTCACAATATGAGGATGCAAAGCAAGAGCGACAAAGGGCACGAATCGAGTGGAGACGGGGAAGACGACCACCGATGCACTATCCAGCGGTTCTGGAGAGCCTACCAACCTTCATGAGCTTAAGATGGTTGCACAACCAATTGAAAAGCGCACAACAATGCGGTGACGAAGTGACTGAAGAAGAGTGGGAGTACTCTCGGGGTTGCGCGACCAAGGTAAGTTTGCAATGTACGACTAGCAAGTGACTTTATTTATAAACGTTTGAACGGCCACTCATAATCTTTGTTCGTTGTAGTATAAGTCATACACAGCAGCATGGTGTAAAGGTCGACATTTTAGGGTGGAACGAATCGACAAAAAGCGTTTTACTCAAGATTGTGGAATCATAGAAAAATTTGAACAGTCTAGTCGACGACGTTCCTCTGATGCAGATCCTGTGGTGGCGGAACTCACTTGCTTTGGCACGCTGCAAGAGATTTTGAGGATCGATTACAGAGGATTTTTTGTCGACTTGTTCAACGTGCAATGGTTCAAGATAATCATGGAGAGTCGCAACGCTACTGTGCGTAGAGGAGAGTCTGGTTTTCTTGAGGTGGATTCTACTAAGAAATGGACTGACCTAAGAGACACTTTCGTACTACCCGAGCATTGTGAACAAGTAAGTATGTAAATAGTTAACATCCCCCTTTTACAAGTTATGTGCTTGAAAGCTCTCATGTAAGTTATGTGGCTCTGGCAGGTAATATTTCATCCTACAAAGTCTACATCAAACTGGTGGTACGTCATAGAGGTAGCCCCTCGTAGTGCAAGGACGTATGAAGGCTACCATGTGCCAATCACAACGACATCAATGGAGGAGATCAGAGAAGATGCTCAATTAGAAGCCGCTGCGGTGGTGCCAGACGAGCATCAAGATGCTACTACTCTATATGGGGTGCATGCAGAGGAGCTACAAAATGAAACAGAGGATATGTGTTTAAACGGAGAGCTCTATATAGATATAGGAAGTTATGCTGAGTTATGCGAGGATGAGAGAGAGATCTCTTAAAGCCACAAATATTGTATTTGAACAATTTTGCTCCGTGTTGTAAAAGCTCTGGCTCTCTAAGTACCTTCCATGGTGTATAACGCTCTTTTCTACTCGCGCTCATATCTTTTGATTGAAAATTCTGAGTTTTCGACTTGCCTCTTCTATCACTCGATTCATTGCGTCATTGTATTTATATGCGTCATTACATCATTGTATTTAATGGTCTTTGCGTCATTGTCTACTCTATTCATTCAATATTAAGTTTAAATATTCGTGTGTTTAATGCAGGTATGGATGATGAGGAGTTTCTTTCTTCTTTGTCACCGCAGCAGAGACAGTGGTACGTGGAGCGTCATCGCTCTGGCGCATCATCGCGCGTTCCTACTCCATCCGCATCTCCCTCTCTTTTGGAGCATTCGGCGTGCTCCAAAGTTTCGGCGTCGACGAGACGAGCTTCACACTCGTCTAGACACCCGCGCTCTAGTGGTGGCGGTGGCGGTTGTTGTGGGGATTCCGCCACCGATGCCTCCACACCGCCTCGTGTTCGACGAGGCTCTTTACCCTCCCCTTCTTTGCCCGCCCCCACATCAGCCACAGCATCGCCATCTACGCCAGGTTTTGCACGGCTGACTGTTCCTAGAAGCTACACACCTCTACCTACTCCGCCAGGAGCCACCCCACTCGACACTCCTCGCTTCGGGGCCCAGACGCCGGTGGAGACACCTGACGTCCGTACCCCCATCCGCTAGAGACCCCTGCCGGGACACCCAGGTTCACGCGTCACCGGCTAGAGGGCTTGCCTACTCCGTCGACATCAACGGTGGCATCATCATGGATGATGACGGCAAGAAGGTGATCTCGCGCATGCGTGGTCTTTGCTCTCAGCTGTTTAGACACTACATACTAAACAAATGGAGTGAAGTACCAAGTGATTTAAAAAACAAAGTCATCAGCATACTTCATGATGAGTTTCCCATTCCAACACGGGATCAGCGCTTCAATGAAGACCTGATGAAGATTCGAATGCACGAATACTGCAAACACAAGCGTTCCGAAGTGCAAAAAGCAATTAAGAATGGGTGGAACAGGCCAGATTGGCTGGCCAAAGAAGATTGGAAGAATGCGAAGAAAGCAGCGCGCGAGAATCCCGACAAGTGGAAGCAACAAAAGGATGCAGCCAGAGCGCGAGTAGAGGCAGGGAGCTCGCACCACTTGGGGAGCGGTGGATGGGCATCATTTGAGGCCGATTTTGTAAGTGTTTTCACATTGCTCTTTATGCATGTTCGATAGTTTAGGGTTTATGAGTTTTTTAGTTCTAACATAATGAAATCTTTGTATGTTTTGACAGTGGTCGATGACAGGACGTGATCCCACATCGTACGAGCGCGAGTACGCAGGCAAGAAGGGCTTAAACGCCCTGATGGACATTCTCAGTTCTCGCAGCGGCATGGTTAGTATTAGGGTTTACTCTTTTTTATTTTTTGTATTGTTTTATAAATGTCGTTATATGTTTATACTTACTGAAAGCTGTCTTATTGTCTTTTTTTGCAGAATCCGACAGATACGCCGCTTGGACGTGATGAGACGTCTGACTAGACGACGTCAGTTTAGCCGTAGCTAGATAGCATTAGTTTAGGGTTTCTCATAGCTTATGTATCATGAGACGGATTTTATACATCTTTTTGAACCATGTATATTATTACATTTGTCACCGCAGTTCCTTTTGCCAATCAATTCTTTATGCCTATGATGTTGTACAATTGTCATTATTACATTTGCCAATCAATTCATTTTGCCTATGATGTGTACAATTGTCAATTTTGCAAACAATGCGTCTTGTGGGTGACTATTTTGGGTCTATTATCTACCTTTGCACTTTTTTAAAAAAGTGAATCAAGTACAATATGGTTGATGGGTGGCAGGGCATTCAATGCCCTGCCACCAAAAAAAAATTCTCTCAGGCGTCGCTATAAGCGTCGCTATTTATGGCTCTGTAGCGTCGCTATGAGCGTCGCTATAGTCTTCTGTGTAAACGTCGCTATAGGCGTTGCTATATGCGTCGCTATATAGGGACGCATATAGCGACGCCTATAGCGACGCTCTCGTAGGGACGCTCGTAGCGACGCTCGTAGCGACGCTCGTAGCGACGCCGGGGGTTATAAAAACCCAATGTATTTCCGTCGCTAACAGCGTCACAAGAGCACACAACCTCTTGTAGTGAGAGTTTTTCTTCCTTATTTGTATCCTACATGGATACTCCCATTGTAAATATCCAATTCCATTTGTAAATTAATACTAACTCTACTAACACTAACCCACTATGAAAAGTCCTATCACCTCCATTTCTCTCCTCTCTCTTTCCCCACCAACTTCTTGATAATTCCAAGCAAAAGAAATTAGATAAATTGCTGAAAATCTAACCCAACCATGGTTAGAGGAGTAACCCTAGCCTTCAAAATTGCTATAAAAGGAGGGTGTAGCTAGCACAAAAAGGGGGAGCCATAAGCAAGAGCACTATGCTATAGCTTGAGAAGCCAAGATCAACCTCTCTAGAAGGAGCTCTTGAGTGGAATCTCATGGTCTTATGCATATTGTGCATGTGTTGTAATAGGGGATTAGCAAGGGAACTCTATGCCATTGTAAGAGAGAGAGTGATCATTGAATTGAGAGTAGGAAATCTATCATTTCTCCTACTAGTGTAAGCCCAACATTTGCTGAATCAAGGAGGGTGGATTTGGACTAAGCTTGGATACTTTGTCTCCTTTCCAACATGAAGTAATGAACAACAATGATGTGTAAGTGTCTTGGTGTTCTTTGTTAAGTTCTTGATAGCTTGTCTCATGGTGTTGTCATCAATCTAGCCATAAATCCCACATACTATAAGAGGGCGACAGGGTGGAGAGGACTCCCCTGGCCTTAAGACAGTGATTGGGGTGGCTTTTCTTGTGATGTGTTGTGGTGAAATTTACCCAAGCTATGTTGAACAAATACTAATCTCACTTTGATTTGTCATGACAGATTTGTAAGGAGGTATTAATGCAACAAGCAACCCCTCCCCCTTTCTCTCTCTTTCTGAAATATATAGTTGTGTTTGCTTGATCATTGCCGATACGTTTCAAAGCAGCCCGAGCTTTCTCTCTCTCTCTCTCTCTCTCTCTCTCTCTCTCTCTCTCTCTCTCTCTCTCTCTCTCTCTCTCTCTCTCTCTCTCTCTCTCTCTACGCGTCCTAGTTCGCATCCAAAACTAGGTGGTGCCCCAAATTTGTGTAGGGTTAGGTTGCGGGTTTGTGTGTGTGTTTGTTGTTTTTTCCAACCCCAACCCAATTGAGCAGCATGGGAGCCTAGAAGAGTGCTTGGAGGCCACTCTTCTTGTTGCCCGGCCCAGATCGCCTCACTAGAAACCTCTAAAAAAGGAGTACAAAACGCCCAATAACTACTAGAAAGCACCTACTTACTACTAGAAACCAGAAACAATTCAAGCACTACCTGAAAACAATTGTACAAACCTGTCAAAGATTACTAAGAGACACCTACTCATTGCTAGAAACCCGGTAGTCCACTCACTGAAGTGCTACAAAGGACTAGAGCATTGATAGAAACCTGACAAGAAAAGCTAGAAACCTCTCAAGAACTGCTAGAAACCTTATAAGCAATGGCTAAAAACAAGAATCTACAGCTAGAAACCTCCCAAGCCTTTTTTATAACCCTTTATTTTCTAGTTGAACCACCTAGTGAAAGCTCAAAACCATATAACACATTGCTAGAAACCACCTTGTCATATAACTACTACTCAATGCAACAAACCACATAGTTGCAGCTGAAAACCTATCAACAAGCACTACAAACCTCCCAATAACTACTTGAAAGCACCTACTCATTGCTAGAAACTAGAACAAGTCAAGAACTACGAGACAAGTCTCATAGAAACCTATTAAGGATTACTAAGAAAAACCTTCTAAGTGCTAGAAACCTGATAGTTCAATCACTAAAGCACAACAGTGCTACAAAGCACTAGAGAACTGCTAAAAACCTCTCAAAAACTACTAATAACCTTTCAAGTAGTGCTAGAAAACAGGAATCTACCGCTAAAAACCTCCCAAGAACTAAGTCAAATCTAGAAACCATATGCCACACTGCTAGAAACCACCTTCTCATAGAGCTACCACTCGTGTATTCATTGCAAAACAAACCACATAGTCACATCTAGAAACCTGTCAACAAATAGTACAAAAATTAAAATAACTACTAGAAATCACCTACTTAGTTCTAGAAACTAGAAACAAGTCAAGCACTACCAAAACACACTTGTAGAAACATGTCAAGGATAACTAGAAACACCTATTGACTGCTAGAAATCCGGTAGTCCAATCACCAAAGCACAAGAGTGCTACAAGGCACTAGCCAACTGCTAGAAACTTGACAAGAAGAGCTAGAAACCTCTAGAGAACTTCTAGAAACCTTCCAAGCAGTGTTGGAAAACAAGAATCTATAACTAGAAACCTCCCAAGCACTGTTGATAACCATTTAATTGCTAGTTGAAAGCACCTATCAAAGCTGGAAACCACCTTCTTATAGAACAATTGAGGCGGTCCGGGGCGGGCAACAAGAAGAGCAACCTCTAGACACCCTTCAAGGCTCTCGTGCTGCTCAATGGGGCTGGGGTAAAACACAACACAAACCAAAACAACAAACCCACAGCCAAATCCCAACTACACAAGGGGCACCACCTAGTTTAAGAGCGAACTAGGACGCAAAAGAGGAGAATTGTTAGAGCAACCCACAAACAAGCAAGGAATTTACACTAACCCTAACACCAATGGAACACTCTCACACACTAAAACAAGAGAGAGAGAGAGAGAGAGAGAGAGAGAGAGAGAGTGTACAACTTAGCTTCAACTTTATATTTTGCACAAAAAGGAACTTAGAGCTTGCGGAATCAAGTGACAAGATTTGGTTATAGCATCACTAGCACATTGTCTTAGGGTTATGGGAGCCCTCTGACCATCCACCCTCTTACAATGGTAGCCAAACAATAGCCAATGAATCACAAGCAACAACAACCTTCAATGAAACAAGTCACCTTATGAAGCTGAATGAGTTTGCCAAGCCAAATTGGAGGAGAAGCATGAGCCTTTGGACATGAATTGCACCCAAAACTACCAATTCATTGATGTTGGGGTAGATACAACAATGGTAGGAAGAATATCTTCTACTCACATTCACTCAAACTAGCTCAAGCTTTTCTATGCACCAAGGTGATGGTGTATAGAAAGCTTACTCTCTCTTTACAACCAAGATAAAACTGGCGTGTGCTACGCTCAATCTAGTGTGCAATGGTATAGTGATGTCTTTTACAAGGAGGAATGGGTTCTATTTATAGGTTTTAGAAGCCTTGATTAGGATTAAGCCTAATCAATTTTATTAGGAAAGATCAAGGATTATGAATTTTTATGAATTTCAAATGAGAATGGGGTCTCTCTTTTCTCTTGAGTCACATGGATGTGGGCTCAAGTAAGAGAATTATTGATGTGGTGAAAGGAGAGAAACTTCCATGGGAGTGAGTGAATTTGTTTTACTTGTGCGGTTGCCTACTCCATATGTTGATAGTGTGGGTGCATTTTTACAAGAGAAGTTAGTTGTTAGTGGTAATAATCACTAGAATTGTTAGTGATACATTTACAATGGGTAGGATGATTTGATTTGATGAAGAAAGAGGGGTGAATTAAAAGAGAATCATTGAGATGGTGAAGCTTTGAAGAAGCTTGAACTCACCCTTGTGTAGATTGTGGAAAAAATGACCGCTGGTCTTCTTCTTCTTCTTCGCTTCTTTACGCCGCCGCCACGGTTGACCACCACGATGAAAAGAGGATTTGTTGATGAAAAATCCTCAATTTGCAGAAGTTATCATGGTTAAGATGCTGAATTTTAGATATTTTTAGGAGAGGTAAATGAAATTGTAACATAAAAGCAATAGAGAGAGACATGGAGAGGGTGTATGTATGTAGAGGTTCATAAAAGAACTATAGGGATGAGAGAGAAGGGTAATGGTGAAGAGGGTGGGAGAAGCCATGGAAATTTCAGGTTTGAGTGAGGGAAGGAGAGGGAGGGATGTGTAAGAGTGAGTAGGTGTGTGGAAGGGTGAGAGAAGACTAAGGGCTACTTGTGAGAAAAGTGGGTAGACTGGGGTCCACGCAAAAAATCATAGCTCACCGCTGGTAGCTCCAAAACTCATGAAAACATTTGAGGTGATTATTCAGAGTGTGGGCTACATTTTCTTTTTTGACCACCGCGCCAAATTCGGAGTGGAGATAGGTGCCAAAATTCTCACCAAAAAGCCTGTTTTTATGCTTGCAAAAGTCTTTTAGTGGCCCCCTCCTTTGTTGAATTTGTACAATGCATCCAAGAGTGAGCCCCTCCTTTGTCATATTATAATACAAAGCATCCAAGTTGCCCTTGACCCATGCATGGAGGAGGATTATTGGTGAATAAATAAATATATACATGGTGGGACTAATGTATGGACTATTCATGGACTTTAGCTCAATGAGCACATGGTGTTAGAATAATGAGTAAAAATAATAATAAAAATATGGAGGAGTTATGGATATGGAAAGATATTGGAATCATATGATATGGTCCCTCCTTGAATTATTTTGGGTGAAAGAGGAAAAGGTATGCAAGTAAATAATATAATAAGAAATCAATTTTTTGTTTTCACGAGGGTGAGGGTGAAAATGTGGGAGTGATTTGTATAAAGGAAAAATATGAGGTTAGAGTATGTACATATTGGCAAAAAATATAATTATGGTGTAAGAGGATGAAAGAAGGTGTACATAGGTTTAATAAAACACACACCTAAGTAGAAATATTTAAATAAAATACCAAAATAATTATAAAAAATCCCTATATTTAGGCCATATATACAATGAAATATTTACACACAAAGAGGCCATAATATACTTTTATTTTTTTATTTTTTATTTTTTTGGCTCAACTAGCCCAGTGACTAGCTAGCTGAGGGAAAAGCCCCCTAACTCACACACGCCTATGTACAGTGAAATGGTAGGGATAGCCATAGTGTTTGGGTGAATTTGGTAGGGTGGAGTAACTTACTATGGCAATTATGGAGAGCCGAAAAAACGGCTATCACTATCAATCGGCTACTAAGTGTAGTACAAACCTTCCCATACCTATTGGAAAGCACCTGATCAATTCTAGAAACTAGAAACAAGTCAAGCAGTACCAAAAAACACCGTACCTACCTGTCAAGATCTACTAGAAACACCTACTCAATGCTACAAACTTGGTAGTCTAATCACCAAAGCAAAACATTGCTACAAAAGCACTAGAAAACTACTAAAAACCTAGCAAAAAGGGCTATAAACCTCTCAAGAGATGTTAATAACCTTCCAAGTGGTGCTAGAAAACAAGAATCTATCACTAGAAACCTCCCAAGCACTATTGATAACCATTTAATTGCTACTTGAACGCACCTAGTGAAAGCTATATTACATTGGTAGAAAGCATCTTGTCTCACAGAACTACCAAACATCTAGTCATTGCACAGACCACATAGTCATAGCTACAAACCTGTCTCAACAAATAGTACATACCTGACAATAAGCACCTAATTAGTGTTTGAAACTAGAAAGAAGTCAGGCACTACCCAAAAACACTTGTAGATACATGTCAAGGATACTAGCTAGAAACACCTACTTAGTTCTACAAACATGCTAGTCCAATCACCAAAGCACAAGAGTGCTACTGATAGCCGTTTTTCGGCTCTCCATAATTGCTATACTAAGTTACTCCACCCTACCAAAATCACCCAAACACTATGGCTATCCCTACCATTTCACTGCAAATAGGCGTGTGTGAGTTAGGGGGCTTTTCCTATATTTTCTTAAACAACCCTCAGCTAGCTAGTCACTGGGCTAGGTGAGCCAAAAAAAATAAAAAAAATAAAAAATAAAAGTATATTATGGCCTCTTTGTGTGTAAATATTTCATTGTATATATGGCCTAAATATAGGATTTTTTAATAATTATTTTGGTATTTTATTTAAATATTTCTACTTAGGTGTGTGTTTTATTAAACCTATGTACACCTTCTTTCATCCTCTTACACCATAATTATATATTTTTTGCCAATATGTACATACTCTAACCTCATATTTTTCCTTTATACAAATCACTCCCACATTTTCACCCTCACCCTCGTGAAAACAAAAAATTGATTTCTACTCATTGGTCAAGTTTATTATATTATTTACTTGCATACCTTTTCCTCTTTCACCCAAAATAATTCAAGGAGGGATCATATCATATGATTCCAATATCTTTCCATATCCATAACTCCTCCATATTTTTATTATTATTTTTACTCATTATTCTAACACCATGTGCTCATTGAGCTAAAGTCCATGAATAGTCCATACACTAGTCCCACCATGTATATATTTCTTTATTCACCAATAATCCTCCTCCATGCATTTGTCAAGGGCAACTTGGAAGCTTTGTATTATGATATGACAAAGGAGGGGCTCACTCTTGGATGCATTGTACAAATTCAACAAAGGAGGGGTCCACTAAAAGACTTTTGCAAGCATAAAAACAGGCTTTTTGGTGAGAATTTTGGCACCTATCTCCACTCCGAATTTGGAGCAGTGGTCAAAAGAGAAAATGTAGCCCACGCTCTGAATAATCACCTCAAATGTTTTCATGATTTTTGGAGCTACCAGCGGTGAGCTATGATTTTTTGAGTGGACCCCAGTCTGCCCACCTTTTTCACAAGTAGCCCCTAGTCTTCTCTCACCTCTTTCCACACTTCTACACACACACACACACACACACACACACACATTTCTCTCAATCCCTCACTCAAACCTGCACCTTCAATGGTTTCTCTCACCTTCTTCACCATTAACCTCCCCACTTACTCCCATAGCTCTCATATGAGCTCTCCATGTACATACACCATCTCTATGCCTCTCTCTATTATCTCCAAAGTACAATTCCATCTTACTCCTTATATATATACATAAATTCAGCATGTGTACCATGCTTAACCTCTGCAAATCAAAAGATCTCATCAACGGAATTACCACTTTCATCACGATGATCAACCGTGGCGGCGGCGTAAAGAAGCGAAGAAGAAGAAGAAGACCAGCGGTCATTTTTTCCACAATCTACACAAGGGTGAGTTCAAGCTTCTTCAAAGCTTCACCATCTCAATGATTCTCTTTTAATTCACCCCTCTTCCTTCATCAAATCAAATCACTCTACCCATTGTAAATGTAACATTAACTTTCTAGTGAACACTAACCACTAACATACTAACACAAAATAGCCATTGACCTAACCATAAAAGACACCTCACCTCAAGACATGTGTATAGTAACTCTCTCTCTCTCTCTCTCTCTCTCTCTCTCTCTCTCTCTCTCTCTCCCTCTCCTTACTTACTTTCACCTTATCTACCATCAATAATGCTCTCTTTTGAGCCCACACCCATGACTCAAGCAGACAAAGAAGGCCCGCAATGTTTTGATATTCAAAAAAATAATAATCCTGATTTGTTAGCTTGTAAATTAGGATTTCCAATAATCTTTATGAGGGGTTTCCAACCTATAAATAGGCCCCTCTCTTTCTTGTAAAACAAGCTCCAACATCTCACATAGCACCCCAACACTCTATGCGTGAGGAGAGATTTAGGTGTAGCAACCACTTGTGAGCTTCACTCTTGGTGTGAGAGAAGCCTTCAAGCTACACATTGCAAGTGAGAGAGCGTGAGTTCCACAAATCTCAAAACCACTATTTTACATGCTCCTTCATCATCAATAAATTGAGGTTTGGTGCATCAAAGGCGTGATTCGACGTTTAAATCTTCGTCCTTCCATTTGTGCAATACGGTTTGGTAAATTCAAGGTGACTTGTGTATTTTGAGTTTTATCGGTTGATCTTGATTTTAGAAAGTGTTTTAGTGTGTTTTCCATTGCTAGTTTTGTGTCCATTGTAAGAGGGTATTGTGGTGAGAGGTCTCCCATACCCTAAGACAGTGTGTGTGTGTTTTGGCAATGATTAGCAATCACTAAGCATTGAGTGAGTTTTGTACAAGTTCTACGATAGCATCATAACGAACCATCTCCATTTGCAAGTCACAAACAAGGTATTACGCAAGATCCTTCCCTCTCTCTCTTCCCTTTGCTCTAGCTCTCTCTGGTCCATTTCATGTGTGTCTTGGTGTGAGGTTGTTTGTGTGTGTTGTGTGGTGCATCTTCTTGGTTGTGCCAAAATCTCTCTTGCGTCCTAGTTCGCATACCATAACTAGGTGGTGCCCCTATCTTGTTTTGGTTTGGCTGTGGGTTTGTTGTTGTGTTGTGCTTGTGGTTGCCCCAGCCCCAATTGAGCAGCACGGGAGCCTTGAGGGGTGTTTAGAGGTCGCCTCTCTTGTTGCCCGCCCCGGACCGCCTCAATTTTGGTGCCCCCACTGAGGACAGACTTGTGTAGATTTTGTGTAGGCTCAACCTTTAGCATAATCAAGTAGCTTGCATGAATCACGAGAATTTGTATGATCCCTTCATTCCCATTGCAAGGCAAAAGGTACACATAATTGTTAGTACTAAGTTGCAATTTCAGTGAGTAATTCGTAGGATTTTAGGTCCTCTTAGGTTGGCCGAGATAAACGCTTCAGTAAACCCTTTTATTTTGCCTCTGATTAGGTACGACCTTAGTTTGGACGTCTATATTTTTGTTTTGTTTTGAGTATTAGGTCATGCATAGACCATGGATAATGGCCCAGGAATAGAGGTTTTCCCCTTCCATTTCACTCCACACATTAGAATAAACATTGCAATTAGTAGAAAAATCCATTTTCAACAACGTATGGTGTTCATGCTAGGTGCCCAAAGAGTAGGAGAAATTCTCGCGTCACCAAACCCTGTCATCCTACCTCTCATTGATTATCATAGGTCATTTGATGTGAATATTTTTATTTTGTTGTAGAATAGATTGCAATTTAGAGAATATTATTGTGTAGATCTTTTAAAGAAAGAAAAAACAAAACGCGTCACTTTGAAATCAATTCAATGGAGAGCCAACGCCAAATGTCTGGATATCCTCTTTTCTTTGGAGAGCCTGGAGAGGATGCAGAATTATTTCTAGCGAATTTCAAGATGTCTTGCCGTATCAAGAGGATAGTAACTGATCAAGAACGTGTAGAAATGTTTGAGGTGGTCCTTAGGAAAGATGCTAGTACTTGGTTTGACTCTTTGCCTGAGGAAGTTAAGGGGAATTACACAGAATTTTTGAATCGTTTTAAGAGATACTTATTTGATCCCCAAAACACTCAAAAACTATGGCAAGACATTGTTTCTCATAAGCAAAAAGACTTAGATGACTACTACTTGTACAAGCAAGAGTTTCTACGTCTTTGGGCTCTATGGATACGAAATGTTACTAACCCTGGTGATGGTGCAGAATTTTTAAAGAAGGAGAGGTTCATAGCCGGACTCTTTCCTGACCTTAAGGTAAAAGTTGAGGCGGGTGCACCTGCTACTTTTGATGCAGCTGAAACTAGGGCTGCTGAGAAGTATAGGAAACTCAAGTGCTTAAGGGGAGAGGTTCCAATAGAAGGTCTTAGACCCAAAGGTAAGTCACAAGCATCAACATCGAGGGAGATTCCTGAGGTAACGGCGGAAGTAATTGAGAAGTTAAACGAATCTTTAAGCAGCCTGTCAATTCACCTTGCACAAGTTGTAGGTGCAAAGGGACAAGCAAAGAAGTCTGAAGAGCGAGATCCACGACCTAGGAGAGTCTTGCAATGTTGGAATTGCGGAGAGTCTGGACATGGGATGTATAATTGTCCTTGGCCCCGTGGGGAGCCAGGGAGGCCTAACTTGAATTACCCAGTGATGAATGCAGGAGAAGGAGCTGGTCAACAACCAAGGCTTCTACAAAGGCCAAATGGACCAAGACCACCTCCACAAGGGGTAGAAGGAGTTCCACCTTTGCCAGATCCAAATGTGCATGTGGTAGAGGTGACAAATTCAAATAAGCTTGACATGGAAGCCAATGGCATTAAGCGTGGCCGACGAAAAGGTAAAGAGAAAGAAGGAGTCACATCACAGAGTGACCATGGACAAGGCAAGAAGGCAAAGGAAACCAAGGAAACCAAGAGGACTCGACGTCGTATCAACCTCCAAGACTTCCCTCTTGGACATGGTATGGCTCCGTACAACTTGTTGGAAGACATGAGAGGTAAGGGTCCTGATATTTCATGGCCTCAATTTCTTGCATTATGTCCACAAGTTAGGAGGGATTTAACAAGGGCAGTTAGCACTAGGAGAAAGGTAAAAGAGAGTGTGCCTGTTGTAAAAATTGCACAAGCTGAAATGAATGAGGACATTACACCGGTGCTAGACTGTTACATCAAAGGAAGATTGGTTAGGAAAGGTCTAGTGGATGGGGGTGCACAAATTTGCATCATGACAGAGGGACTCATGCAAAAAGTAGGCATGCACATCCATGAGACACCGGAAATTAAGGTCAAGATGGCAAACAATAGCAAGGCTAGGTGCGTAGGCATTTGTAAAAATGTTTTTGTGGAGGCCTTTGGCATTAAGAAGGCAGTGGATTTCTATGTCATGTCTACCAAAGGAAATGGTTACCCATTTATCCTAGGGAGACCATGGCTAATGAAAATGCGAGCTTTGCAGGATTGGGAAAGTGGGAAATTAATTTGCAGGAATGACAATCATAAGAAGGTTGTCTTTGACATGAAGGAGCAACGCTAAGAGGAGCTCCATGAAGAATCATCTCAAAGTGAGACGGAAGAAGGTTGGACCGATGGCACTTCAGAAGAAAAAAGTAGCGGCAGCATTACTGAAGAGGAGTCTTCCATCGAAGTCATGGGGGTAAGGTTTAAGCCAAGCAACCAAGAGACCTCTTGTCAAGGCTTGGAGGAGGTAGGTCCTCAAGAGAACGAAGGTGAATATCAAGATGAAGGGATGCTGGAAGGTATGCTATCAACAACACTTACAAAGGATGAAAGAGAGGAGTTCAAATGTGTGCTAAGGAAGTTTCCTAGGCTTTTTGCTAAAGACTACACCGATGTGCGTGGAGTAGATGCTGTTCAACACAAAATTGAGTTGAAGCCAGAGGCCACACCTAAGGCTCAGAAGCTACGAAGGCTAGGAGTCATCAAGGAGCAGGCTCTACTCAAGGAGGTAAGAAAGCTTCTAGCAGCAGGTTTCATTTATCCAGTGGAGAATTCAGAGTGGGTCTCTCCTGTTGTTGTCACTCCTAAGAAAAACGAAAAGTGGAGGGTGTGTGTGGATTACCGTCCACTCAATGAGGCAACAAAAAAAGATCACTTTCCCCTCCCATTTCAGGATGAGATACTAAATGAGGTAGCTGGTCATGAGAAGTACACTGTGTGTGATGGCTACTCAGGCTACTTTCAAATAGGTATCGCATTGGAAGATCAATTGAAAACAACCTTTATCACTCCTTGGGGTTGTTATGCTTTTAGAGTCATGCCATTTGGTCTGACAAATGCTCCTGCAACATTCCAACGTTTCATGAACATGGTGTTTCAAGCATTCTTTGGAAAGTCAATGAGGGTGTTCATTGATGATTTCTGCATTTATAGCTCAAAATCATTGCATCTACAAAGGGTAGAAGAAGGTTTAAAGAAGCTCTATGACATGGGAGGTCAACTCAACCCCGACAAGTGTCACATAGGTGAGGATGAAGTGATCTTGCTCGGTCACAAGGTTTCCTATAAGGGCATTGAGGTGGATCCTTCAAAGGCAAAGGCTCTTATTGAGCTCCCATCACCGAAGAGTCTTAAGGAGGTCATCTCTTTCATTCAGAAGGTGAAGTATATGTCACGCTTCATTCACTTAGCCTCGGAGTTGCTTCATCCTTTGCAAAAGTTGACACAACAAGTAGAATTTGCATGGTATGATGATCTTGAAGAGTATTTTTGTAACATTAAAGTCATTTTGTCAGAGCTACCAACACTCATGCCTCCTTGTTGGGAGTACACATTCTTTGTTAGCTCTAGTGTTGGAAGGGAAACAATTGGTGATGTGTTGCTACAACAAGATCCCCACAGTACAAGGATGCGACCCATCTACTTTGCTAGTAGGGTCATGAATGCTTTGGAGAGAGACTACACAGAAGCAGAACTCATGATGCTTTCTCTCATGTTTGCGGTGAGAAAGTTTAGATCCTACCTACTACCAAAACCTTTTGTAATTCTCACTGCAGAAAATTTGTTCCCTTGGGTGTCATCTCAAATGAATCTTAGTACTAGGATCTCAAAGTGGATTATGGAGTTGCAAGAGTTCCAATACTCTTTCAAGGTAGAAGATAGTGTACGTGCACAATTGGCAGGGATTCTCACTTATAGGGTACATGAGAAGGAAATTAAGGTGCCTCAAGTAAAGACCCTACCATTGCCACCACCAAAAAGTATTCCCAATGCTTTTACCTTGTTCTTTGATGGAGCTTTTCGACGAGCCACAGGAAAAGCAGGGGGAGGGCTAGTGTTGCTCAACCCAAGTGGAGAGGTGGTCATGAAAGAGAAGTTCAATCTACCAAGTTCAGCTAGCAACAATGAAGCAGAATATGACACTCTACTTCAAGGTTTGAAGATGTGCATTGGCCAAGGGATACAACGCCTCATGGTAAAGGGAGATGCACTTCTCATTGTTAAACAGATTTTAGGCATTTGGGCATGCAAGAATGAGAGCTTACGGACAAAAGTTCATGCCATTCGTAGATTGTTTAATCAATTTGAAGAAGTGCAACTATATCATATTCCTAGGAAACAGAATAAAGATGCTGATTTACTTGCACAACAAGCCGTTGCATGTGTAAAGAAAGAAGTGCAGGTCATCATGGTGGCGGCTGCTGTGAAGCAACCGAGGTACCAGGGATTGGAGTCATTGGCTCCCATCATTGGCTACATTTTGGAGGGTGAGTTTCCACCAGACTTCACAAAAGCTCAGAAGAGGAGACTCATGAAGAAGGCAAGCGTATATCTCTTCCTAGAAGGCTCCCTCTATCAAAAAGGGAAGGATCAAGTATGCAGAAGAGTACCAACTATTGAGGAAATTCCAGCCATTCTAAAAGGTTTGCATGAAGAGGCATGTGGTGGTCATTTTGCCCAAGAATCAACTGTGAAGAAGATTTTGCTTGCGGGGTATGTTTGGCCAAGCTTGCATGCGGATGTTCAACATTGGTGTAAAAGCTGTCACAATTGTCAGATAAATGGAAATAGAAGGTTGGTGCATGGCCCGAGGCAAATAGTGCTTGCAAATGGACCCTTTGAAAAGTGGGGCATTGATGCTATGGGTCCTCTGCCTAGGACAAAAAATGGTAAACTCTACATTCTAGTGGCTGTAGACTATATGACTAGGTGGGTGGAAGCTCAAAGTGTGGCAAGAGTGAATGAGAGGACAGTTAGCAAGTTTGTGTACACTCACATTTGTTGCAGATTTGGCACACCTTTGGAGATTGTTTCTGATAATGGTCCAGGGTTTAGGAAGGGCTTGCTCACAGAAGTTTGTGAAGAGCTTCATATTCTACATCGTCATAGCACACCATACTACCCACAGTTAAATGGTTTGGTGGAGAAGGCTAATGGTGTCATTGCAGGAATCATTAGAAAGATGGTGCAAAACAAGACAAAATTATGGGATGACTTCTTGGATGGTGCCTTGTGGGCATATCGAACCACATATAGGGAAGCCACGGAGTTCACACCATTTCACTTGGTCTATGGTCAAGAGGCTTTGCAGCCTATCGAGCTCAACATTCCAACAATGCGACTTCATGGCAAAGGAGCACAAGATGATCAAGAGGTATGGATGGATCGACTTCTTACGTTAGGGGAGCTTGAGTGGAAAAGAGAAGCAGCATACGAGTGCTACAAGAGGAAAGCCACACAAGCGAAAGAATTGCACGACAAGAAACTGAAGGACAAAGGCATCAGGGAAGGAGAGCTTGTGCTAAGGTATGACAATCGACTTGACAATCGTTTTGATGCCAAGTTTGAAACTAGATGGCAAGGGCCATACATAGTCAAGAAGGCTTTCAATTCTAGTTACTATCAGCTTATGGACTTGAATGGTAAAGAGCACTCCAGGAAGGTAAACGGGTATCGCTTGAAGCCCTATTTGAGTCGCCTTCTACCAAAGGATCTACCAAAGATCTGTCCAAAGGCCTCTGTCTCATGTAAGTATTGTTACATGAAGCATGAGTGTAACTCCAGCCAAAATTCTGAGGGGCCAAACAATGAAGATCTCGTCAAGGACTCTAAAGCACTCTCTTTGGAAAAGATGCTCTATGATGGTACATGAATATACCATCATCCTGGGGGAGGGCTAATGATAGCCGTTTTTCGGCTCTCCATAATTGCTATACTAAGTTACTCCACCCTACCAAAATCACCCAAACACTATGGCTATCCCTACCATTTCACTGCAAATAGGCGTGTGTGAGTTAGGGGGCTTTTCCTATATTTTCTTAAAAAACCCTCAGCTAGCTAGTCACTGGGCTAGGTGAGCCAAAAAAATAAAAAAAATAAAAAATAAAAGTATATTATGGCCTCTTTGTGTGTAAATATTTCATTGTATATATGGCCTAAATATAGGATTTTTTTATAATTATTTTGGTATTTTATTTAAATATTTCTACTTAGGTGTGTGTTTTATTAAACCTATGTACACCTTCTTTCATCCTCTTACACCATAATTATATTTTTTTTGCCAATATGTACATACTCTAACCTCATATTTTTCCTTTATACAAATCACTCCCACATTTTCACCCTCACCCTCGTGAAAACAAAAAATTGATTTCTACTCATTGGTTACTTTTATTATATTATTTACTTGCATACCTTTTCCTCTTTCACCCAAAATAATTCAAGGAGAGATCATATCATATGATTCCAATATCTTTCCATATCCATAACTCCTCCATATTTTTATTATTATTTTTACTCATTATTCTAACACCATGTGCTCATTGAGCTAAAGTCCATGAATAGTCCATACACTAGTCCCACCATGTATATATTTCTTTATTCACCAATAATCCTCCTCCATGCATTTGTCAAGGGCAACTTGGAAGCTTTGTATTATGATATGACAAAGGAGGGGCTCACTCTTGGATGCATTGTACAAATTCAACAAAGGAGGGGTCCACTAAAAGACTTTTGCAAGCATAAAAACAGGCTTTTTGGTGAGAATTTTGGCACCTATCTCCACTCCGAATTTGGAGCAGTGGTCAAAAGAGAAAATGTAGCCCACGCTCTGAATAATCACCTCAAATGTTTTCATGATTTTTGGAGCTACCAGCGGTGAGCTATGATTTTTTGAGTGGACCCCAGTCTGCCCACCTTTTTCACAAGTAGCCCCTAGTCTTCTCTCACCTCTTTCCACACTTCTACACACACACACACATTTCTCTCAATCCCTCACTCAAACCTGCACCTTCAATGGTTTCTCTCACCTTCTTCACCATTAACCTCCCCACTTACTCCCATAGCTCTCATATGAGCTCTCCATGTACATACACCATCTCTATGCCTCTCTCTATTATCTCCAAAGTACAATTCCATCTTACTCCTTATATATATACATAAATTCAGCATGTGTACCATGCTTAACCTCTGCAAATCAAAAGATCTCATCAACGGAATTACCACTTTCATCACGATGATCAACCGTGGCGGCGGCGTAAAGAAGCGAAGAAGAAGAAGAAGACCAGCGGTCATTTTTTCCACAATCTACACAAGGGTGAGTTCAAGCTTCTTCAAAGCTTCACCATCTCAATGATTCTCTTTTAATTCACCCCTCTTCCTTCATCAAATCAAATCACTCTACCCATTGTAAATGTAACATTAACTTTCTAGTGAACACTAACCACTAACATACTAACACAAAATAGCCATTGACCTAACCATAAAAGACACCTCACCTCAAGACATGTGTATAGTAACTCTCTCTCTCTCTCTCTCTCTCTCTCTCTCTCTCTCTCTCTCCCTCTCCTTACTTACTTTCACCTTATCTACCATCAATAATGCTCTCTTTTGAGCCCACACCCATGACTCAAGCAGACAAAGAAGGCCCGCAATGTTTTGATATTCAAAAAAATAATAATCCTGATTTGTTAGCTTGTAAATTAGGATTTCCAATAATCTTTATGAGGGGTTTCCAACCTATAAATAGGCCCCTCTCCTTCTTGTAAAACAAGCTCCAACATCTCACATAGCACCCCAACACTCTATGCGTGAGGAGAGACTTAGGTGTAGCAACCACTTGTGAGCTTCACTCTTGGTGTGAGAGAAGCCTTCAAGCTACACATTGCAAGTGAGAGAGCGTGAGTTCCACAAATCTCAAAACCACTATTTTACATGCTCCTTCATCATCAATAAATTGAGGTTTGGTGCATCAAAGGCGTGATTCGACGTTTAAATCTTCGTCCTTCCATTTGTGCAATACGGTTTGGTAAATTCAAGGTGACTTGTGTATTTTGAGTTTTATCGGTTGATCTTGATTTTAGAAAGTGTTTTAGTGTGTTTTCCATTGCCAGTTTTGTGTCCATTGTAAGAGGGTATTGTGGTGAGAGGTCTCCCACACCCTAAGACAGTGTGTGTGTGTTTTGGCAATGATTAGCAATCACTAAGCATTGAGTGAGTTTTGTACAAGTTCTACGATAGCATCATAACGAACCATCTCCATTTGCAAGTCACAAACAAGGTATTACGCAAGATCCTTCCCTCTCTCTCTTCCCTTTGCTCTAGCTCTCTCTGGTCCATTTCATGTGTGTCTTGGTGTGAGGTTGTTTGTGTGTGTTGTGTGGTGCATCTTCTTGGTTGTGCCAAAATCTCTCTTGCGTCCTAGTTCGCATACCATAACTAGGTGGTGCCCCTATCTTGTTTTGGTTTGGCTGTGGGTTTGTTGTTGTGTTGTGCTTGTGGTTGCCCCAGCCCCAATTGAGCAGCACGGGAGCCTTGAGGGGTGTTTAGAGGTCGCCTCTCTTGTTGCCCGCCCCGGACCGCCTCACTACAAAGAACTAGAGAACTGCTAGAAACTTGAGAAGAAGAGATAGAAACCTTTCAAGAACTGCTAGAAACTTTCCAAGTAGTGCTAGAAAACAAGAATCTATCACTAAAAACCTCCAAACCACTATTGATAGCCATTTAATTGCTAGTAGAAAGCACCTAATCAAAGCTAGAAACCATATGTCCCATTGCTAGAAACCAATTTGTCATGGAACTACCAATCATCTACTTAGTGCAACAAACCACATAGTCATAGCTAGGATCCTCCTCCCTACCCCCCATTATGTAAGGGGGCTCCTAGCCCCTTGCCCTAGACGGATCCCCTGTCCACACTATTAGCCGGGCCCTTGGCAGTAGTCCATGACCGCCCTAGTCCTTAGGTTTGACCCTTGTCCTAACATTACTCCCCCCCTAAGGAAGAGTTTTAGTCCTCAAAAACAGAAGTAGTAATGTCTTCTTTAGAATAGTGATGTTTTCTTTATTGACGTCCCATACGTAAGCGAGTTGTCTGTATGTCCGATAATTGGTGCAGTGAGGAGGTTCAATGAAACCAAGAGCAACATCTTGATTTTAACATTGTTGTCCTTTTGCAACCACTTGTATCGAATTGGTAACTCAATTGTAACTTAGTTGAGTACTTGAAAGGAGTAACAGATGTCAAAAGACATAACCAATTCTCAGACTTTCAGAAGAGACTGGAAAAATGTAAGAAAAACTTGGCGCCACTATCCCTGAAATTGTGAGCCAGATTTACAACTCGCGTGAGCATCTTGAAAAGCTCAGCCCTATTGAGGGACATAATAGGGAGTGTCCTCATGTCAGACTTTTGAACATTTTGGAACACACAGAACTACATGTTCACCCGAATGAAGATTACCTACCAACATACTTCGTCAGCACACCTAGTAAGTCCTTGACTTATGAAACTATTGAAACAATATCCAACCCCACCACATTAGGTGTTCAAAGTTGAAAACCTTACTTAAGAAAATTCTAGAATAGGGAGAGAATCATCCATGCAAAAATGTGTTGTAAAAATACCAGATCCTTTAGCAAAAAATAGTTGTAAGCTGCCCATCCAACACGGGATGAATAGCCGCAGTAAGAGAGAGGTGCTTTCCCCCAACCACTTGCAGACAGTCTTCCATGGATGATGATAAACTATGACTCAACCATTGAGTATCCAGTCATATACTCGATAAGGAGTAAAGGAAACCAACTAAATTGAAAGTGGGGTGGACTAGAGTAAGATCTTAGAGTTTAAACCATCCAACCACAGACACCCATCCTGAGCCAACATCCTACATCTATGGAACATATTGTCGACATCAGGTATTTTTCTTGCTATTCCTTTCACTACACTGTGTTGCCATGGATTTAGATATCAATATGACTTTTGATTTCGAGCAAAATACACTTGATCCTGCCCGGCCGGATGCTCTCACGGAGAGTGCCCGCGACGCTATGGCAGGTGACGACACTTATGAATTGCTTGATATTACAGAATTTTGTGCACTTCAGAAACGCATATTAGTCATGGAAGGAAATTTTAAATCTTCAAATGAAAACGTCACTAAATTATCCACGTTAGCAATCTAATTAATGCAACAGCAGTCCAAGGGTCCTGCTGACACGCACATGCATGAGCACGTTGCTACACAGGGGAAAGGCCTCTGATCATGGACAAGGTCCATCTGCCCATGCTTTGCACACTCTCACTAAAAAAGAGGTGGATGAGTTGTTGAAAAACACCAAACCACCGACTTTTAAGGGAGAAGACCAAGGCCACGATAAGGATGCAGTGGATATCTTTCTCAGCAAGTGGGATGGAATTCACGCCTTACGGCATACTCCGGACGCAGTCAGAGAGCTGCAAACAAGTTAACTCTGGAAGGCAAGGCCTACAAATGGTGGATGTCTCTCAAGGAAAATAATATCATACCACAGAGTTGGGCCGCTTTTAAAGATATGTTTTGCAAAGAACTCTTGCCTACAAATGAGGCAGATCGGAATTGGACGGCTTGGGACACGTTGATGGGAGCAAAGTGAGACATGAACCCCGACGGCCTCTTAAACACCGGGGGCTGATGGCAAGCCTCAAGCCAGTCACGGTAAAGCAAACAGGGGGCACCACCTAGCTTTGAGCGGTTAGGTTGCAGACAACGGTGATGTGAACACCGCAAACTTACACACACACACACACACACACACACACACACACACACACACACACACACAGCATTCACAAATGATGAAAACCCTCGGGGGTGTGAGGGAGAATTATTTCTTGCAGTATTTACAATGACCTTCCTTCCGGCGATGTGACACACCGTGGTGATAGAGAGATAGGGAGAGGAGATAGTGAATATACTTGGTGTGTTCTCTACATACGACTCGATGATATGAAACTTGCTACCAAGAATGTGTATGTGTGTGTGCATTGACCATTGGAGTCGAGAGGTGGGCGTAGCCCCCTTCACATGGTGCAATTCCCAAAACAAACCATCACACAAGTCCCCTCCCCGTGATGCCCAATAATGTCAATTCCTCCCACTAAAACTCTACCAAGTGCTGACCTCTCATGAGGTGCCCCCCCAATAGTGACCTCTCAGTGCCCTTTTATAGGTGTTGGCTACTTGGATTAGGGTAATCCCGGTTTGATTAGGGTAAGCTAATCAGGTAGACAAAGCAAGGCGGTGGGCCCCTTGTGGTTGACCCTTGCTTTGTCTTAGGAGTTATTAAAAATGAAAACCTCTAGGTGGGCCTTTCTGACCATCACCTAGAGAGAGGGAAAATACAATTTGGGAATTTACAAGGCTTGGGTGAAAACTAAAAAATGATGATGATAACCTATGGTTTACTGAAAATGGTGTCATCGTTGCGTGATGACGGTGAATGGAAGCTTGCGGTTGCATCGGTGTAGCACGTACGTCTCTTCGTGGTCGGCCGGGGCATGCGTTCGGTGCCTTTGTTCTTTTTGTTGTCGGTGTCGTGTGATCCGGGTCGTCCTCGTTTGTTGAAGTCATCATAGTCATAGAATTCTTCGTTTTTTTTGTATTTTCTGTGTGTGTGCTTTATGCGTCTGTGTGTTTGTATGGGTGTGTGTGCGCGAGCATGCGTGGGAACGGGGGTGGGTTATTTTATATATATATATATATATATGGTTTTTCCCTTTTTTTTTACAATTTTCCGCGGGGTTGTGGTCGACGCAGAGGCGGGGGGGGGGGGGGTGAATGGGGTGAGAGAGAGGGGTGTGTGTTCGGATGTGTGTGTGTGTGTGTGTGGGTGTGTGTGGGCACGTAGGTGTGTTGTGTGTGTGCCTTCGGGTTGCGGAGAGATGAGCGCGACAGAGAGCGGGGGGGCCTACCAGCGGCATGCGCGCATAGAGCATGAGGGAGAGATAGGGTGAGTGTTGGAGAGGGGGGAGGGGGTATGAGAGGATGGGGGGGGGGGGGGGGGGGGTTGGATGGTGTTCACAGCACCCACGAGGGCCGAGAATAGAGAGCGTGCGACAGAGCGGAGCCACCGAGAATGGGGGGGGGGTGAGCTGAGAGAGAGAGAGAGAGAGAGAGAGAGAGAGAGAGAGAGAGAGAGAGAGAGAGAGAGAGAGAGAGAGAGAGAGAGAGAGAGAGAGAGAGAGAGAAATCCCCCTAAGGTGGGTTCCCACAATGGGAGTAAGAGAGAGCGAGAGCAAGGGATGAGGTGGTGAGGGGATAAAGGGAGGGAGGGTAGAGAATAGAGAGAGAGTGAGTGGATAGAGGAAGAGAGAGGGTGGCTTCCCTAAGGCTTGCGGGGCTGCTCCTAAGAGAGAGAGAGAGAGAGAGAGAGAGAGAGACAGAGAGAGAGAGAGAGAGAGAGAGAGAGAGAGGAACTTAGAGCTAGGTGAAGGTAGGGGAGGGGTGGAATATGAGGTGGTCCGCCAAAGTAAGGAAGAAACAAGGGGGGCGGGTATAATGTAGCAGCCCATCGGGGCTGAGGTGTGGATGAGCAGAGAAAGAGAGAGGGAGAATATACAATATCTGTGACGGCCCGCCGGAGGGTGTGACACAGGAACCAATGTCTTATGCGCCTACCGGGCTAGGTGATGCAACGGGGCAGAGTAGGAGAGAGAGGGAATATTGGCGGAGACTGTTAAGTATGGAGCCTGATTTACCCTTGTAATTTTCTGTGGTAAAAGCTCACATTTGTAAGGCCCCCATTATGAGGAGAAGCCATCGTGCGTGAAGGAAAATCACTCACCGAAAACCAAAATTTTCACACAGTCAAAAATCAAGGGCAACTTTAGGGGCCTCGTGGGCAGAAGCCCTTGAGACTTTATTTTTCCTCGTCAGAATAATCCTTTTCGCCGCAATATTATGGCCGGACGGCGACCGGAAAGTGGTCGAAAGAAAACCGTCGGTTGGCCGGTGGCCGGTAGTCAATGGCCGGTGGCAGGTGGTCGAAAGTCAATGCCGGTAGCCGGTGGCCGAATTCAATGGCTGGTGGCCGAATTCAAAAGCGGACTTGTCTTCTCAAGGGCGGCCACACATGGGCGGATTGGAGGGTCCGATTTGGACTTATTCACACAAGGGCGGCTACATATGGCTGCCTCTCATAAGAGAGGGCAACCCTTTTGGCCTATAAAAGAAGGCCATTTCTACACATTTCATAGTGTGAAGTTGATGCAACAAGGTGAGTGTGAGGTGGTGAGAGTGAAGCAAGGCGGGAGCTCCATTAAGGGTATAATCCCTTTGTAAACTACTTCTTGTTTTGACGTACTAAAGCCATCGAGTGGCTGCTTTTCCGTGGATGTAGCCCACATTGGGTGAACCGCGCATATCGTGTGTACTCTCTTTCTCTCTCTCTACTCTATAATCTTGTGTATGTAAATCTGTCTCTGTCTCTCACCATTAAGTAATCTACTCAATTATCTATTTAGCTACGTCTTATTTCCTAACAACTGGTATCAGAGCAAGGTTTACTCGTAGCTAATTTATCTCAAGGAAAGGATTCCTTGAATTGAGTGGGAGTTATAGCAGAGGAAGGGAAGCTCAAGATTGAGAAGTTCAACGGTAAAAACTACCAACATTGGAAGATGCGGATTGAAGATTATCTCTACCAGAAGGACCTCTATTTTCCACTAGGCGGTCTTGCAAAGAAGCCCGAACGATGGCAGATGAAGCATGGATTTTCCTTGATCGAAAGGCACTATGAACAATCCGGTTAATCTTGGTGTCAACGGTGGCCTTCAATGTTTTGGAGATGAAGACCATGGAGGACTTGATGAAGTCACTTGACGACTTCTACGAGAAACCATCGGCATCCAATAAGGTATTTCTTATGAAGCGCTTGTTCAATCTAAAGATGGCAGAGAATGGTTCAGTTGCAGAACACCTAAATGACTTTTACACAAACATAAGTCAACTTCGATCGGTGAAAATCAATTTCAATGACGAAGTGCGAGCTCTTCTTATACTATCATCTCTACCAGATAGTTGGGATAGCCTTGTGATGGCTCCAAGTAATTCTATTTCTGGCACAAATACTCTTAAGTTTGATGATATTGTGGGTGTTCTCCTAAGCGAGGAAATACGAAGGATAAGCATGGGAGAATCATCAAGTGCTGCACTGTCAGTGGAAACAAGAGGAAGGCCTAAGGAGAGGTTCAAAACCAAAAGGGTCATGATCGCTCAAGGCGGAGCAAGTCACACACAAAGTCAGCACTTGAATGTTGGAACTGCGACAAGAAGGGCCACGTCAAGAAGGATTGTTGGTCCAAGAAGAAGAAGGAGACACAGTCTCAAGACAACAAGCCAACATCAATGGCCAATGTGGTAGGTAAAGTAGATCAAGATGCTCTAATTCTCTCATTAGACAATGTGTCTAATTCCTGGATAGTAGATTCCGGGGCTTCATTCCATGCGACACCACACAAGCAACATTTCCAAGACTACACCAAAGGTAATTTAGGGTATGTATAGTTGGAAGATGATGAAGCTTGTGAGATTGTCGGCAAAGGTATAGTTTCTGTCAAAATACTAACGGAAATGAATGGAAGCTTAAAGATGTTAGGCATGTTCCTTCTCTTCGCAAAAATTTGATCTCTACAGGGCAATTGGACGATGAAGGTCACAACATTGCATTCGGAAACAAACGGTGGAAGATCTCAAAGGAATCTTTGGTGGTTGCCAAGGGAGAAAAAGTTGGTACACTTTACTTGTGTTTTACTGTTAGTATGCAACCTTCATCTTGTGCAGCAACTACAAAAGTTGATAGTGAGGTGTGGCACTACCGACTTGGGCATATGAGTGCCAAAGGAATGCAAATCCTTCAAACAAAGAAGCTTCTACCAGGTTTGAAAGAAGTGGACATAGAGTTCTGTGAAGATTGTGTTTATGGTAAACAAAAGAGGGTAAAATTACAAAAATCAGGAAATGAAAGAAAAAATAAAAAACTTGAGTTGGTTCATTCTGATGTTTGGGGTCCTGCAAGTACACCATCACTTGGTGGCTCATTGTACTATGTAACATTCATAGACGATGCGACTAGAAAAACATGGGTTTATGTCATGAAGAATAAATCCGATGCATTTTCCATATTTCAAAGGTAGAAAGCCTTTGTGGAGAATGAAACAGGTACCAAGGTTAAATGCCTCAGATCCGACAATGGAGGTGAATATTGCAGCCAAGCTTTTGAAAGCTTTTGTGCTAGCAATGGCATTCGGAGGCAAAGGACAACCCCAAGGACACCTCAGCAAAATGGTATTTCGGAAAGGATGAACAGGAAGATCATGGAGCGAGCATGAAGCATGTGGCTACATGCAGGCCTACCGCTTTAGCTTTGGGCGGAAGCTATAAGTACGTCTGTGTACTTAATCAATCGGTCACCCTCAATGGCATTGGATGGGGGAATTCCAAAAGAGGCATGGACAGGTAAACCGGCAAATTATGCATTTCTCAAAGTGTTTGGGTGTGAGGCTTTCATGCACATAGATAGAAGCCTAAGA
This sequence comes from Adiantum capillus-veneris, assembly GCF_014529385.1. Taxonomy (NCBI): domain Eukaryota; kingdom Viridiplantae; phylum Streptophyta; class Polypodiopsida; order Polypodiales; family Pteridaceae; genus Adiantum; species Adiantum capillus-veneris. Next base: position 62,255,905 of record NC_140939.1, read on the forward strand.
TCAAAGCTAGATGCAAAGTCTAAAAAGTGTTTCTTCATTGGCTATGGAGAAGGTGACTTTGGGTATCGCCTATGGAATCCTGAAGATAGTAAAATCTTAAGGAGTAGGGATGTAATTTTTAACGAACAAAATATGTACAAAGATTACTTGGAAAGAAATCAAACAAAAGAAATAGGTGATGAATACATGGAGATTGAGGACGGGGAAGACTCAAGGACTGCAAACGGTGACAATGTGCAACAACGTCAACCAAATGAGGAGCCTCAACCTATTCCTTGAAGATCTACAAGAGCAAGTAGACGTCCAGAAAGGTTTGTTCCTTCCTTCAACCATCTCTTGATCTCAGATTCTGGAGAGCCGGAATCATACGAAGAAGCTATAAAACATGAATCCAAAGAAGAATGGACGAAGAGCATGCAAGTGGATATGGACTCACTATATTGCAACCAAACATGGGAATTGGTTAAGCTGCCTAAAGGTAAGCGAGCACTTCAAAACAAATGGGTGTACAAGGTGAAGGAAGAAGAAGGTGGGAAGAAAAGGTACAAGTCTAGGCTTGTGGTAAAAGGTTTTTCTCAAAATAAAGGTATTGACTTCAATGAAATATTTTCTCCTGTGTTGTAAAAATGAACTCAATTAGGCTTGTGTTAAGCCTTGTGGATGCTCATGATCTAAATCTCGAGCAAATGGATGTAAATACGGCATTCCCTCATGGTGACTTAGAGGAGGAAATCTACATGCTTCAACCAAAGGGGTATGAAGTAAAAGGTAAGGAGAAAATGGTTTGCAGATTAAAGAAGAGCTTGTATGGTTTAAAGCAAGCATCAAGACAATGGTACTTGAAGTTTGATCGATGGATGTTGGATCATGGATTCACAAGATGCAACTCGGATCACTGCGTCTACATGAAGAATTTGGGAGATGGGAAATTTATCATCCTAATGTTGTATGTTGATGACATGTTGATTGCAAGTGCTAACATGCAGGACATCAAAGACCTAAAAGAGGAACTGTCTAAATCTTTTTCAATGAAAGATTTAGGTGCTGCAAAGAGGATACTTGGTATGAAAATATCCAGGGACAGGACGAAGAAGACAATAAAGCTATCTCAAGAAGATTACATCAAGAAGGTACTAGAAATGTTTGCAATGCAAAATGCAAAACCAGTTTCTACACCTTTGGCTGGTCACTTTAAACTAACAAAGGACACAAGAGAAGATAGCCTATATGTCTAAAGTTCCATATGCTGCAGCAGTAGGTTCTCGAATGTATGCTATGGTATGGACAAGGCCAGACATTGCACATGCAGTGGGAGTTGTGAGTAGGTTAATGGAAAACCTAGGTAAAGAGCATTGGCAAGCTATGAAGTGGATACTTTGGTATCTAAAAGGGACAACAACAAATGCTTTGTATTTTGGAAGAACTGATATTTTTCTAGAAGGGTATGCTGATGCAGATATGGCATGTGACAAAGATACACGAAGGAGCACTACTGGCTATGTGTTCACGGTTGGAGGCACAGCAGTAAGCTGGGCTTCAAAGCTGCAGAAAGTGGTCTCACTTTCTACCACGGAAGCAGAGTATGTAGCAATGAAGGAGGCAAGCAAAGAAATTTTGTGGCTTCACAGATTCTTAGAAGATCTTGGATTCAAACAAGACAATTGTGTGTTGTACAGTGATAGCCAAAGCACTATCCATCTTGTGAAGAACTCAGCCTTTCATTCAAGGACAAAGCACATTGAGGTGAGATATCACTTCATACGCACTCTTTTGGAAAAGGGACAACTAAAGCTAGGAAAGGTGCATACAAGTGAAAATCCTGCAGACATGTTTACAAAGGTGGTCAACAAGGAGATTTTGAGCTTTTGCTCATCTTCAATCGGCATTCAAGGATAAGAAGCCAGAATGGAAAGCAGTCACAGGTTTGGTTTGGAGATCAGTCTCCAAGTGGGAGATTGTTAAGTATGGAGCCTGATTTACCCTTGTAATTTTCTGTGGTAAAAGTGCACATTTGTAAGGCCCCCATTATGAGGAGAAGCCATCGTGCGTGAAGGAAAATCACTCACCGGAAACCAAAATTTTCACAGTAAAAAATCAGGGGCAACTTTAGGGGCCTCGGGGGCGGAAGCCCCCGAGACTTTATTTTTCCTCATTAGAATATTCCTTTTCGCCGGAATATTATGGCCGGACGGCGACCGAAAAGTGGTCGGAAAACAACCGTCGGTTGGCCGGTGGCCGGTAGTCAATGGCCGGTGGCCGGTGGTCGGAAGTCAATGGCTGGTGGCCGGTGGCCGGTAGTCAATGGCCGGTGGCCGGTGGTCGGAAGTCAATGGCTGGTGGCCGGTGACCGAATTCAATGGCCGGTGGCTGAATTCAAAACCGGGCTTGTCTTCTCAAGGGCGGCCACACATGGGCGGATTGGAGGGTCCGATTTGGACTTATTCACACAAGGGAGGCTACACATGGCTGCCTCTCATAAGAGAGGGCAACCCTTTTGTCCTATAAAAGAAGGACATTTCTACACATTTCATAGTGTGAAGTTGATGCAACAAGGTGAGTGTGAGGTGGTGAGAGTGAAGCAAGGCGGGAGCTCCATTAAGGGTATAATCCCTTTGTAAACTACTTCTTGTTTTGAAGTACTAAAGCCATCGAGTGGCTGCTTTTCTGTGGACGTAGCCCACATTGGGTGAACCACGTATATCGTGTGTACTCTCTCTCTCTCTCTCTACTCTATAATCTCATGTATGTAAATCTGTATCTCTCCATTAATTAATCTACTCAATTATCTATTTAGCTACGTCTTATTTCCTAACAGAGCCGAGCAGTAGGAGAGAGAGTGAGTCCGTTTTCTGGCGATAATGGAGAGATGTGTGGCCAAACTGGTGGCGCCCCGCTAGTGGTTAACCTTAGAGGAGGGGTATGGTGAATGGTAAGAGCTCTTTTTTTTTCCTTCTTTGGTAATAAGCCTTCCCTTCCTTAGGGTGTGGTTCTCACGGTCACGGTTTCGAAAACCAACCATGATTAGCCCTCCCATCTGACTAGAGTCGTTCATGCTTCTAGCCTTTCCTCTGCATCTTTAGTTGTGGAGTTAGAGGGTTCTACCTCTTCTGGAATGTCTAGCATGAACTCTGGATCAAACGTGAGAAAATACCTTTTCAGCCTCCATCCATTGACTCTAGTCTTGTGAATTCTCCCATCTGCTTCCATTAGCTTATAGCTGCCGTTGTCATAGCACCTTTTGATAATGAATGGTCCTTTCCATCTAGGTTAAAATTTCTTGTCCTTCTTGGTGTCAAATCTGTTGTCGTATCTCAGCACTAACATACCCTTTTCCAGACCCTTTTCTTTAAGCCATTGATTGAAGGTGAGCCGGCGTCATTCTGCCTACACTGCATAGTGATTGATTGATTCTTCCCTATCTAGTTGGAGCCTCTCCAGATCCAGGATGTGGTTTCAGAGATTTACGATTGGGCGCTGTAATCTGGCTAGCCAAGACTCCTAAGCTAGCTATCTGTACCTCAATGGGTAGAATTGCCTCCTTCCCATAAACTAGATGGAAAGGGGTGAAACCTAGTGATGTTTTGAATGTTGTTCGGCAAGCCCACAGAGCTGCCATGAGATGTTTATCCCAGTCTCCTGTGTGATTGTTCACCTGTTTTGTGATGATTTTGAAAATCATTCCGTTTACCTTTTCTACTAGGCCATTACACTGTGGATAGTATGGTGTGGAATGTTGGCGTGTGATGCCTAACTTTCTCATCAGCTCTCCCACCAAATCACCTCTGAAACCTGGTCACCTATCTGATATTATCTCTAGAGGAGTGCCAAAACGGCAACAGATGTGCTCAAAAATGAACTTTTCTACCTCTTGAGCTGTAATGCTGGTGGTGGCTGTTGCTTCTACCCATCAAGTCATGTAATCTACACCCACTATAATGTACAATTTACCTGAGTGGTCCCTTGGTAAAGGACCGATTGCATCTATTCCCCATTTCTCAAATGGACCATATGAGTTGATAGGAGTTTGTGGCTCATAGGTTAATGTGCAATCACTGGCCACTTGACAAGCCTTGCATGTTTTACACCAATGGTGTACATCCCTGTTTAGACTAGGCCAAGAGTACCCTCCTTGTAGAATCCTCCTACTGGTGATATCTAGAGCAAAACGACCGCCGCAGATGCCATAATGGAAACTTGAAATTACCTCTGTGATCTCACTAGAGGTTGGCACTCGCCTGAGAATTTGATCCTTGCCCTTACAATACAAGTGGTCGTTTACAAGGCGGTATCTGGTAGCCTTCCTTGCCAGCCACTGTTTCTGGCCTTTGGTGTACCCTTCCGGACATTCTCCTGTATCTAGAAAGTTAATGATATGAGGCATATCATCACTACCTTGAAAGAGGGGTAGTTTCGATTTGATTGCTCCTACGGGAACGTCCTGTATTCTTTCTTTGGCTAGAGCATCTGCCTCCTGATTTTCTGCTCTAGGGACATGAAATAGTTTTACTGCTTCAAACTTCCTTAGAAGATCCTTAACTTGGTGTAGTTTACCAAGTAAAACCTGATTTTTACAAACCCAAGTGCCGTTTGTTAGCCTTATCAAAAGAAAAGCATCGCCAAAAACAGCTAGGCGTTGAATTCCTTGTGAGATACATTGTTCCAACCCAAGAATCAGAGCTGCATAGTCTACTTCATTGTTGGAGTGGGAGTGTAATAACTGCCTGATGGAGATTACGCTCATTGAAAATGACTATGCCAACTGCAAACTGATCCACTATTCTTTTGTATGCTCTGTCAAAGAATAGAGTGAGCTCTTTCTAGCTTAGGAATTTCTACCATTGTTGTTTCTTCTTTTTCTTCTGTGTTGACCTTAGAGATCCTAGATGACACATCCATGTGTCGCATTACATATGGGAAAACCTCCTCCATTGTCAGGATTACAAAGGGTCTAGGCAGAAGATAGGAGCGGAGCTTTGTGGTAGCAAACATTAGTGCAAGAACCATGTGTTCTACTTTGGTAAATCCCTTTTTTGACGGGGTCATGACATGACTAGAGAAGTAAATAGGACAGATGAAAGAATTTTGGGGGTCCTTTTGCATTAGCACGGCTCCGAGTGTATCACTTCCTACACTAGGGTTCACATAAAATGGCTTGTCCCATTTAGGGGGTGAAATGGTGGGAAGCTTAGCTAGGATTTGCTTCACCTCGGTAAATTGTTGCTCGTTTTCTTCACTTTATGAGAAGACATCCCTCTGGGTGATTTGTTGTAGAGGGAGGACCACTTGAGATAGCAAGTGAATGAACCTTCTTAAGTATCTTACCTTCTGAAGGAAAGAAACCAACTTCTTAGCGGTGGTGGGTGATGACAAGGATACCAGAGCTTGAATCTTGATGGGGTCATCCTCAATCCCTTTTGCTGAAATTACATGGCCAAGGAGAGTGACTTTGCTTTCACCAATGTGAAACTTATCCACATTGAGCTGGCCACCTAAGGTTTGCAGCCTGGTTAATCCATCATAGACTTTGCTTAAATGGAGGGCTCATGAACTATAGATGCAAAAATCATCTATGAAAACCCATATTGACGTTCCAAAGTAGGGTTGTAAAACAAAGGTCACATAGCACTGAAATGTGGCCGGAGCGTTAGTGAGGCCAAAAGGCATCACTCTGCAAGCAAAGCATCGCCAAGGTGTGATGAAGGTTGTCTTCTTCTGGTCTTCTTCCTCAATGCTAATCTGGAAGTATCTTGAGTAGCCATCGCACACTATGTATCGTTCGTGACCCGCCACTTAATTGAGAATTTCATCCTTGAATGGGAGGGGAAAGTTATCCCTCTTCATGGCTGCATTGAGAGGTTTATAGTCCACACATACTCTCCACTTCCCATTATTCTTTGGTGTGACTACTACTGGGGAGACCCATTCAGAGTCTTTGACAGGGTAGATGAAACGTGCCTGTAGCAAACTTGTCACTTCTTTAAGTAGTGCCTCTTGTTGGATTACTCCAAGTCTTCTAAGCCTTTGCACCTGCCTTCCTTGAGCTTTATGTGGTGTTGTTCTACTGTGATTCCTGTGATCTTATCATAGCCATCAATGAACAATGTGGTGAAATTACCGAGCATGGATACATATTCCTTCGTTTCTTCATCGGTTAACTCATTTGAGAGCATCCTTTGTAATTTACCTGCATCCTCTAGGGATTGCGTACCTGATGGCTCCACTTGGTCTGTTGAGGGTGTCTCAGATTGTGTCAATCTCTTTGGGTCTTTAAGAATGACCCCCATCACCTCAATGCTACAGTCACTCCCATCAGTGGTGGTTGTCTCTTCTCCTAAGGTAGACAAATAGTCACTGGTGGACTCATTTTCTGAAGCCTCTAAGATCATGTTGCGTTGCTTCCCAGTCCTCATAGCGTTGCATACAGACTTCCCTTTAGCGTCCTTCATCTAAATAATCCCGGTGCTCCAGCCTTGCTTAGCTTCCATAGACATGAGCTAGGGTCTCCCAAGAATGATAGGGTAGCCCTCCCCTTTGTGTGGCATGACAAATATGTCTACCTCCACTTCTCTATTGAATGCTTTTACTTTGACCACATTCACAATGCCCACGCATTTCACTCTTACATTGTTTGCCATTTTGGCTCGGTAGGGTGCTGGCCTACTCACCTCTAGACCTAGATGGTGCATCATTTTTTCACTCATGACGCATATTTGTGCGCCACCATCTATGTAGACATTTGAGATTCGTTGCCCCTTCATGAAGGCATCCATAGTTGGTAGGATTTCATCGAGATCCCTTCCAAAGATAGCCCCAGCTATCTTGGGTCTTGATTTCCTGGTACTCACCATTTTTGTCCATTGTCTCCTCATTTTTGGTGCAAGGTGGAGTAATTGGTGCCAAGTTATCTTCGGGCCCTGCATTAACACATTTTGAACTAAGTCATAGGGTTTAGCATACTCACCTAGTGAGAAATCCACGATGTTTATCTTTCGTCGTGGTTTAGCTACTTTCTTGCTAGACTCAGCCTTCCCTTTCATATTCTCTTCTCTTTGTGAGGCTTCCTCGTGCCTGGAAGGCTTCACTCCCATAGAATCCACTTCTTCTACCTTTGCTTTCCCTTTCTGCTTCTCTCGAACTGATTCTTCTACCTTTGCCTTCCCCTTAGCCTCTAAGCTACTAACACTCACCGCTTGGTTTACAGCAGGTGGTGGGGGTAGTGGTGGAATAAGAGGTTGTGGTGGTGGTTGTTGTCGTACGGGTGGTGGAAGGATCTAGACCGGTGGGATTGGCCATGGTTTCCTGGGTGGTGGTGGTCTTGCCCTTGGTGGAGAGATCTGATTCTGTCTCCCCCCTCTATTGAAATTCTGCCTCCTTGGATGTGGGCAGTAGTACATACCATGGCCGTCTTCCCTGCGATTGTAGCAGTGGTACTCTTGGTTCTATCTTCATTTTCCACTTCCTTGTTTTGGATTTCTAACAGGTGCATGCCCTTGATGCACCAGTTTCATGGGGATAAACTATCTAGTTGGGTGGTGATGCAACTCAGCAGGTTTTGTTGCTCCTCTGATGCCTCTTGTGGTTGGGCTCTATGACTGGCTGTTGTAGTCACTGGGGTTGGTCATACTGAGCTTATTTCCTCTGACTCGTTTACTCTTGCTTGCATGCGCAGATTCTTGTCTTTAAGGCCAGCTACTTCTACTGCCAACTCATATGTTGCCGGAAACCTTCCCTTCACCTTCTCTCTAAGCGGCGACCAGGCCAGCAATGAAACGGTCCTTATTTAGGAAATTTGGTGCTCCTTTGCCTTCCTCTAGTGAGGCAACCCATCTCTCCCATAAGTCCACAAACTTGGACTCGTAGGTGGCATACTCTAGCAGACCTCCCTGCTTCAACTTCGTCAGTAGCTGCCATAGCCTCTCCGAGGTTGTGCCTCCACCAAACCTCTTTAGAAAGGTAGCCCGTAACACATCGCATGCATTCTTGGTAGCCTGGGGCAATGCATTGTACCAGGACTTGGCCTCTATTTTCATCAGTAGAGAAAAATTTTGAAGTCGTGAAGCGTCATCATCCTTGTTGGAAACCACACAAGCGATGTCGAAATCATCCAGAAAGTCGGCGGGGTGAGATCTTCTCCCTTCTTTCCACTAAACGTGGGGAAAAAAACACTTGACATAGTAGTGACTCAGAAAATTACAAACCCTTTTTTCCTTTTTTTTAATATTATACTAACAACAGTAGCAGCTCATAGCGGCTTTTTACAGAGTTGGGTGGATAGATTAAAACAACATAAAGATAGAAACATTAAAGGAATGGTGGTAATCCAATATGGGGAGAATGATAGGGTTTGGGGAATTTAGAATTTCTCCTAGCATCGCCGCACCAAATAGGTACACGATCTTCTGTTGGTAGAAGGTTTTCCTATCTACATAGATATTCACATGCATAGGCTGCAGGAATCTAAACGGGAATGTTGTCGGCCCGTTTTCCATCATGCACAGAGGGTGGAGTACATACTTATACTCTTACCGTGCCAGTGTTGATGAGTCGGCACATCCACAGGAGGTCATCGCCTTTGATGGGCTCTACCTTTCCTTCGTCGCTCAGCACGTACGGGGTGATGGAAACGCGTCTAACCACTACCAGCCTTTTGGCTAGCAGCAATTGGAGATAATTGCCGTAGTCGGCGTGCTGCTAGAATTCCACTCCATTGAGTTGCAACTTGTCTCTAGCCCACTGGGTTTCACTCGAGGTGGAGAGATTCTTCAAGATACATTGTACAGGGAGAGGAGGAAGACCCTCTACCCGTCTTCCAAAACAGCAAGAGAAGTAGCCAAACCACTCTTCCTTAGGACATGGGAATCTTCTTACCATTCTTCTTCAGGATTGTCGAAGTGGACTTGTAGTACTCACATGCGTCGTGCGAATCGGTAGGCGACCTTCCGCCACTTAGCTTCGGATGACTTCCTCTTTGGCAAGCTGGGTACAACTCGGCTCTCCGAGCTTGAAGCACTTGCTTGGCCAGATGCTTCTCCCTTTGGGGTCATGTGTTTCCAGACTGGCTTAACCTTTCCTTACCTTTGCCTTGAGCAGCCCCTTTAGGCCATTTTGCAGTAGAGGCTATAACTTTGATTGCAGTTTCCTTAGGGAAGAGAGGCCTCACCATTTTCTTTCCTCCTTTGATGTGGATGACTTCTTTGCGATGAATGTCGATGTAGATGATTTCAGCCCCTTCGTTGCCTTTGTTGGCTGGCACTCATTGACAGTGTGTTTTGGTTGACAATAGTGAAGCACTTCATAGACCTCCCACCTGATGCTCACAATTTGTGGTTAGAACGAGGAAGTCGCTCTCCAGAAATGTGAAGTGAACTTAGAATTTCTGTCAGACACTATGCTCTTAGGCATGCCATGCAAACGAAATATCTCTTTCACAAACAAGCGTGCAATGGTCAAAGCAGTATCAGTTATTTTCACGGGAAAGAAGTGAGCCTGTTTTGTGAGTCTATCTACTACCACAAAGATCGAGTCATACCCTCCACGAGTAGTAGGAAGTCTAATAATAAAGTCCATGGATATAGACTCGCACTTCTGTAAAGGAATGTCTAAGGGTTGAAGGTCACCAGGCATCCTCTTATGTTCAATTTTAACTTGTTGACATTGAAAGCATTCACGCACATAATTCTTAACATCCAATTTCATACGTGGCCAAAAGAATGAACTTTTAATATTTTCATCTGTCTTACTCAATCCAGGATGACCAGAAAAAGGTGAGTTATGACACTCATGCAGAATTTGACTCTTAAAAGCAGAATTTGCAGGAATACACAAGCGGTCATAATAATACAGATTTTCCTTATACATACATCTCACCAATATTCTCACGCAAGAATTTCAAAATAGGCATGTAAAAAGAATCGCTTTCAACTTCGGCATGTATTTCATCAACCAAATTGGATCGCACAACAGTCAACAAATTACACATGGGCCTACGACTCAATGCATCTGCAACTTTATTTTCTTTCCCACACAAATACTTCAAGTCAAAATCATACTCAGCCAACAATTCAATCCATCTCCTTTGTCTGTTGTTTAACAATGGCTGCGTGAAAATATACTTCAAACTTTGATGATCAGTACGCAATTCAAATTTGACACCAAGCAAAAGATGACGCCAATGTTTCAATGCATGAACAACAGCAAGCAATTCTAGATCATGTGTTGCATAGTTCAATTCATGTCGTCTTAATTTCCTAAACTCATATGCAACCACTCTTCCTTCTTGTGTCAAAACACAACCTAATTGTTCACCACTAGCATCACAGGACACAACAAATGGTTTGCCCATCTCAGGAACTTTTAAAACAAAATTTTCCGCTATTTTAGCGATCAAGGTCTCAAAAGTAGTCTCACAACTAGAAGTCCACACAAAACCCTTGTCTTTCTTGGTCAATTCGGTCAAAGGACTTGCTATCTTAGAGAAATCTTTAATGTGTGCTCTCTCATATTGTGCTAGACCCATAAAGCTTCTTACATCTCTTACTAACATAGTCTTAACTTTATCAAGATCAATGTGAATCCCCTCTTTAGAAATCACTCTTCCCAAATACACAATCTGATCCTTTGCAAAAGAATACTTACTTGCTTTGGCATACAATTTATGTTCACGCAAAACCTCAAATCTTTTCTTTAAGTGCAATGCATGATCTTCTTCATTCGTAGAATACACAAAATATTATCCAAGAATACCAGAATGAAGTCATCAAGATACGGGTGAAAAATATTATTCATTAAGCACATGAAAGTTGCTGGTGCATTAGTCAAACCAAAAGCAAGAACTGTAAATTCATAATGCCCATAATGTGTACGAAAAGCAGTCTTTGGAATGTCCTCGACCTTAATGCGGATTTGATGGTAGCCAGAACGAAGATCAACCTTTGAAAATATTGTGGCACCACTCAAATGGCTAAGCAATTCATCTATGTGAGGAAGAGGAGATATTTGTTCTTAATGGTCTGTTTGTTTAACCCCCTGTAGTCAATGCATAACCTATATGTACCATCCTTTTTATTTTGGAATAACACATGACTCCCCCAAGGAGATACACTAGGTTTAATAAAACCCTTTTTCAGAAGGTCATCAAGTTGTATCTTGAGCTCTTTAAGCCCATCAATATTGAACCTGTATGGAGCCCTTGAATAAGGTGTTGCTCCTGGATATAGATCTATGGCGTTGTCAGGAGTTTTTTGGAGCAAGGGATTGCGCATATGTACATACACATGCATGGTGCATCAAATAAAGAATTTCCCATTTTCCTTAGCCAGGTGGTTACGTGGGGCCCACATGTGTACAGGTAGGACAGCATGTACATAGTTCATCGATTTTCACTATCTCCAGTACCAGTATATTTTTTCTACAATAATGAGGAGTTTATAGCGCGTAAAACTTCTCGAGGAAGCTATCCGCGGGCCGACAACGTGAGGTCAGCAGGTGCGTCAGATGGCATCTAGTGGCGTCAGGAGGGCGAACGAGGTCAATATTTGCACGCGGATGAGGACGAACACAACGTGGGTGTTTTCTTGTGAGAGTTATGCAGAAAGATCATCATTAGGATCACTTTTTGGGGCCACTTCACGTGGTGGCGAGATGCATTAGTGGAAAAAAGCTAAGTGCCAGGTGTGCGAATGATGCAAAAAGGTGACAACTATGCACTGCGAGGTCAGTTTTTGGCCTGTTCGGGGTCTGTTTGAGGTCATCTAAAAGGCCAAGGGTGCCCAACTAAAAAAGCTAAGTGTGGGAACTGAAAAAACAGAGAAAAGACCAGAAAAAACGTGGAGAAGAGAGGAGGAACAACCGCAGCTGTGTTTTTTGCTCATTTTGGAGCTTGTTTTGGCCGTAAACTGCTCATCAGAGGTCGGATTTGAGCACTTTGACATTGTAGACTGGGGTTTTGGGCCGTTCCGGACGCGATGGCGCTGGTCATTTTGCCAAATTCCTCACTCTTTTCCTGCTGTTTTTCTGTGTAAGTTTCTCCTATGAGCGAAGTTTCTGCTCCAGTTTGTGATTGTATCTGGCTTATTTTACCCATATTGTGTGAGCTGTTTGCCCCATTGGTGTTGGCCCAAGCTCATTTGTATCCAAAAATCATAAATTCTCCTCTTTTGAGCTGAGTTTTTTGGGTGTGTATGTGTGTGTGTCTGTGTGGAGTGGGCAAGTGGATAGTCTCTCTCCTCTCACTCCAGAGGTGTGTTCCCGGTCTCGGCCAGGTGTGTTGTGTAAGCCGAGTGGTGCCCCATAGTGTGTGTGTGTATCTTCCCAAGAGTGTGTGTCGGGTCGTTATAGAGGCGCTGTGTGTGTTTTCATCCCGCTCACAGCGTGGTCTACCGCTCTAGGCGGAGGCATACCAGGAAGATCGTCCGGGAACATATCCTTAAATTCATGTAAGAGATCCTCTACAAATTCTGGATTTTCCCCTTTCTGTTTATTCCTAGAATCCTCTTTAATCTCGTTAGCAAACACAAGAAACGTTTCACACCCTTGTCTCACCCCCCTCAAAAGTTTCATGGCAGAAATCAGAAGTGATTTAGTATTTCTCTCCTCAGCTTTAATCGCATGACCATCTCTGTTTTTAAAAACCAACTCACCCCTCTCACAATCAATCAATGCATGGTTCGCAGCCAACCAATCCATTCCCAGAATTACATCCCGTTCACCCATGCTAATAACATAAAATTCTCCCGAATGTTTCTCTTTGTTCAGCAAAAAAGGTAAGTTTTGAATATGACCCTGTGTATAATGTTTCTTCCCATTGGCCAATTCTACAGGTCTCCTAATCTGGGAATCAGAATTCAATTTCAAAGTCTGCGCAAGCTTGTTAGACATAAAACAATGCGTACTACCCGAATCAATGAGAAAATTCACAATTTCAGTTCCTATCTTACCCCGAATTCTTATAACGGATGCCTTTAAATGATGGACAGACGTTGTCATGCATTTCATAGGAATTTCAGAGCACTTATCTTCCTCGCTCGCTTCCTCAATCGTGGTGTCCATCGCATTCATATTGGCTTCCATTCGTGCAAGAACAGCTTGATCGATCTCCTTATTTGGGCATTCGAACGTCTTGTGACCTTGCTCACCGCAACGAAAACATAACCCAAATCTCCTTGCTCGTTCTAGAAAAGCAGGATCATGTTGCCACCGCAGCGGTTGTCGTCTTCTTTGATTCTGATTTGCATCATTTTGACCCAAATTTTGATTGCGGTTGTTTACAGCATTCTGATTTGTACTCTGATTTCGATTGAAATTCTGATTCTGATTTGAAAAATTATTGGATGGTCTTCTCTGATTATTTGTAAAATTCCTTCGGGGAAACTCAGTGTTTGTCTAAAAAGGCCTATTCTGCATTCTATGCCCGGTAGGTATAATTCTGCTTGGAGTAGGGTTGCGGCTCTCATACTTCACCTTCTTCTCATAATTTTCGGCCTTCGCAATAGCATCCAGAAAATCGGTAGCCCCTGCACCCTTTACTTGATAATACAGATCTTTACGCAGTCCTTCGATAAATTTGTTTGTCAACGCCTCTCCTTCTACTTCCGGTGCATACTTGTGAAGTCGCAAAAACTTCTCCTTATACTCATGTACAGTAAGACTTGACTCGTCCTCAGGTTGCTGCTGAAACTTGTAAAACTCCATCTTTTTATCCATCTCATAGTGTGGAGAACAGTACCTTTTATACGCTTGCATTTTAAATTCCTCCCAAGTGATTGGAGTAACCTTTGTTCGCTGTTTAAGGTATGCTTTCCACCAAAGCTTTGCGGTTTGTCGAAGATGAACAACTGCAACCTTTGCTTTTGCCTCTTCAGAGAACTTCTTCAATGCAAAATAATCTTCTAACTCTTCAATCCATGCTTCGAGATCTTCACCAGTTTTCTCGATGCCATTAAACTCGTTAATCTTTGCCTTCTTGAAGACTTGCTGCAAAGCTGCCCTTTCAGAATCTTCATCTGCATCTTCTTCATCACGTTCCCTTCTTCGTCCTCTCCTTTCCTTAGTTTCCGCTTCGCCGTCATTCCGCTCTCTTTCGTGTGGACGACCGCGACGTCCATCACCACCGTTCCCATCATCATCATCTCCATCATCACCACCATCTCCACCGCCCGGTGCCCCAGTGCCCACTCGTTGATTATTGCTTCCTGGTGGAATAGCATGGTTTCCGTCTTCCTGTTCACCATTAATTTCCACATAGATATCAGGGTCTCGTGTTGCTTTGCCTGGCAGAGCCTCAGTACGCTCCCGATTTGAAATTTCCAGATCCTCTCGTAGTCGTCGAATCAGGTATTCTTGCTCCTTTATCTTCTTCTCGTATCCATCCATGTCCAGAATCAACCGCTTGCTCTGATACCAATTGTCACGGGAACCGCATAATAGAGATCGATTGCAAAAGATAGAGAAAGAGATCTTTGTATTGATGAATCTTTGTAGAGTTTTGATACAACAGAGGAGCAAAATATATGGGCGCACTCCGTTGTATGGAGCTCGAACCTCCCGACCACCCCCGAGCTTCAATTCGCTTGCATGCAGCGTCTCACTCGCACTCGCACTCGCACTCTCACTCGCACTCGCAGAAGAGAGAATGGTGAATCCCCCCAAAACGCACCACCCGTCCTTCTATTCTCCTCCAAAAGCGTGCGACCTCTTAAAATAGCCGCTTTTCTATTTTTGGCGTTCGGTCGACTCGACTTGCGCGCCAATATACCTGCGAGAACAAGGTAAAAAAACGTGATCGCGAAGCGATCCGTAGAGGTCAGTTTTTTTTTTTTAAAGTCCACAATTTTTCAGCTGTCTTCAACTGATCATAACTCCCAAACGGAGCCAAAACAGCCCAAGTCCCCGTCTCATACAATCTTGTTGCCCTCGCTGCGCTCTTCGACGGCTATGTGATGGAAAATTTCCATAGCCTGCTCCGATTTGCTGAAAATCAACCTGCAAAACAGCATTTTCTACAAAAACGATGCAAAAACAGCAAATCCAACCTTTTTCTTAATCTTTGGCCTTCAACGAGCATCGAAACATCAAAATCTCTAAAGACTCAAAGAACCAAAGTTGTTCCTTATAACGCAGGCTTCAATTGCTTCATACATCACTTTTTCAAAATCCCACGTTAACGCCTTCAAAAATGCCCCAGAAAGTGCCTTACGGATCAAAAAAATTTTATCAGACGAAAACAATCCACACATCCTTCTACATAGTGGACTAACTTTAAAATGACAAAAACTTCCTAGAAAACAAAATTTATTACTAAAACACCTCGAAATCAAGTCTTGTTACAGTGATGGTGAAGACAACGAACATCAAGACAAGAAAAAGGCGAGAAAGAGGTCACCCTCTTCTCCACCTTCTTCAAATTCTTCACCTTGTGAAGAAAGTGATGGTACAACCTTTGAACCATCAAAAAGAAGAGGCCATAGAAAATCCTATGCCGCATGGAAGAGGTCATCCAAGTTGAAGAAATTCAAAGAGGGAGGGAAGAGCATCTCTTTCCTTACCTATGATGGTACCTTTGGTGCTACGGACAAAGTCTTGGCCTTTATCCAACAATTTGATGCGGCGTTTGGAGATGAGGGCTTCACGGAGTCCTCTAAGCTACGCCATTTAGCTATGCACTTTCAAAAGTCCGCCAGACAATGGTGGTCTAGCCTACGAGCCAACGGTGAAGCTCCACGAACATGGAAAGCTTTAAGAGCTTCCATTATGAAGTAGTTTTTGGCCACCGATGCCAAAGAAAAAGTACTCACTGAATGGCGAAGCTTAAAGCTCTCTCCCTATGAATCCATCCATAAATATGTAGACAAGTTTTGGGATCTACAACTCAAAGCCACTGTCTTCAAAAAGTTGGATTTTGGAGAGCAAAAGCAAAACTTTTGTGCGGGCTTAACCGAAGAAATGGCGGAGTATGTCAACTCCCAAAGGCCACGTACCATATCGGTGGTAATACATCATACTATGGTGGCCTCTCAAATTAATTTCCAAACGGGTGCTAAAAGAAATAATAAGCCCCCGAAAAACAAGGGTTCCAATGAGCCTAAGGGGAAGGACAATGTCCAAAATTCTCCTAAGGGCAAATCCAACAAATCTAAAGAGAAGGGAGTTTACAAAGGTAAGAACAAACTCTCTCCTGAAGAGCTCAAGCGATATCTCAAGGATAACCGGTGCTTCAAGTGCGGCGAACAAGGGCATGCACCAAGAGGAGGTGATGCAGCCCGAGTCCATTCTCCGACATGAAGACAAGGTATTAAGAGGCGGTAAGAGTATCCGAGGATATCTTATTAATTTTAAGAATTATCCTTTTGAAGATGCTAGATGGATGCAAGGCATACAATTAAAGGATAACCTAAACCTTGTCAATGCTTACAATGCTTCCCAAGAGTAAGCAAATGTACAAAATGTTGAAAATGAACAAAGTTTTTTTTGTCTTATAAGACTCTCTTTTTCTTTATTGTGCACAAAAATTAAGTAGTATGCATGCTTAGATCAAGTTTGTGGAGACGAGGTCTCCCAAACACCAAGTAGAGCTTGTCACTCTACTATGGAAGACTGATAGGACTAATGTGCAGACATGCTTGCGGAAGCCTCAGGCTCTCAAGCGCCAAATGGACTAGTCATCCATTGTGGAATGATGTCATAGCGTAACATAGGGATCCTCTACCTACTAAGAAAAGGACTCATGAATATGCTTTATCTTCTCTACACCATAGTCGAGGACGACTATGATTTCAAGAGAGAGGTAATGTCATAATAATCAATATCTAATTATCCTAAATTATTTTCTCATGTTAAACTGATCATTTAATATGGGGAAGTGCCAAGGGAGAAAAAGCTAGAATATTGGTTAATCTAGCAGACCGTCCATAGTAGGGATCCAAAGGAGGGAAAATAGGGATCCAAAGGGGGGGCCATCTGCAAAAGATCCATGTGAAACAATGGGCTAAAAAGACCCTAAGGTTCAGCCCATCAAGACTTCCAAAATGCTAAGGTTCCAAAATTCAAAGGTTATGTCCAAAGGTCAACCCTAGGGGAAATTGGATGCTTTGTGTGTGACCAAAAAGTCTTTTCAAATCCCTACATAGGAGGGGGTGATCCTTGGGAGTAGGGGATGAGAGAGAAAGTCACACACACACACACACACACAGGCTCCCTTTACACAAAGGGAATTAGGGACACATGTCAGCTCCCTAGCCTAGATTCCCACAAGGTGTGCCCAATTCCTATTGGATGGCCTTGGAGGTGGACCAATGAGAATTAGGCTAGAGTAAATCTAGTTTAATTAATTTAAAAACACTAAATACAAGAAATAATGAGAATTAAGTCCTCAAGAAGACTATTGGACAGTCTCCCAAGGGGTCCAATGAGCATTCAACAGCCCAATGGCTTGCCTCATTCCTATTGGCCAGGAAGCAAAGGGGTCCAATGAGAGTTTAGTTTAATTATTTAATTACCTAAAGCTCTCACAAAAGGGGAATGGGGGACACATGTCAGAAGGCTATCACTTATGCTTTTTGTTGCTCTCTCCACCCAAGCACTCTTGTAATTATAATTACGAATCTATTCTAATGAAATGCCCACTATGTTCATGCTAATTTCCGCTACACACATGTTTTTAGGCCATTAAATGTTACATGCAGACTGTTCTTGATGCCTTACGAGATTCCCACCAGAATTTTGCTAGTACTTGGAGACTTATGACCCAAGGAAATCCAGAAGTTGTCAAGTTTGATGCATTATGCACATTGCTGTTGCAAGAGTCACTTTCCAGAAAAAACAGGACTAGACAGCGTGTAGTTGAACAGGCTTTTATTGCTTCTCAAAGAAAGGGTGGTAACAACAATGCAACCACTTCTTATGGTTCTGCTGCGAGTGGCAAAACTTATGTTCCTAATGCTTCTGCTGGTAGCAATTCGCTTGGAAATTCTAGTGATAAGGGCAAAAGGAATATGCATTGCCATTATTGTAAAGCAAATGATCACTTGATCAAGTTGTGTCCGAAGTTGAAGGCCAAAGAGGCTAAGAAGAAACAGGGTGGTTCCACTGCAAATGCTGATTCCACTACAAATGCAACCATTGTTGAGTCTTTTGTGAAAGGAGACTGTGTTGCTGATGTTGATGTAGAATGGGTTTTTAGTGTAGAGTGCACTTACAATCCTGCTGTCCATGATGCATGCTTGTCAGTTGCTGCAGATTCACATGTGTGGTATTTCAACAGTGGTGCTACAAAGCACATTACCTCACATCGTGAACTGTTTACCTCTCTCGAGTCTGTCCCTCATGGGAATTCAGTCACTTGTGCCAACATCGCCTCTTATCCAGTTCAGGAAGTTGGAAAGATTGTGCTCACTGCTGCTAATGGTAGTTCCTTCACACTTGTTGATGCACTTTATGTACCTAGGATCAAGAAGAATCTCTTGTCTGTATCCGCACTTGCTAGACTTGGACTTGTAGTCAAATTTGTGGATGACAGATATACAATTCATGATCTCAGTATTGGTGATGAAATTGTTGCATCTGGGATTTTGTGCCGTGGACTGTATAAACTAACTTTGTATGACAAGTGTGGACAAAATTTTGCAAATGTTGTTGCAGATTCAAGGGCTATTTCAGATGCAAAACTTTGGCATGCACGTTTTGGTCATCTGAATTTTTCCAGTTTGTTGCGTTTGCAAAAAATCTGATATAGTTGCTTCTTTGCTGCCTCTTGAAGCACCTGTCAAACATGTTTGTGAAGGCTGTATTTTGGGTAAGATGCAGCGTTCTAAATTTCCAAAGGATGGTTTCGTTCGGGCCACATGCACGTTGCAGCTTGTGCATAGTAATGTTTGTGGGCCCATGCAAACTCCATCCTTGGGCAATTACTTGTACTTCGTGACTTTCATTGATGATTACTCCAGTAATGCATGGGTATTTCTGCTTAAAGCGAAGTCCGAAGTTTTTATGTGCTTCAAACAATTTCTGGCTATGGCTAAAAATGTCTCGAAATGTACTTTGGGCACCCTCTGTTCCGGTCGAGGGGGGGAGTATGTCTCATGAATTTAATGCATTTCTGGCTAGTTGTGGGATAAAACACCAATGTACAGTGCCTTATACACCTCAGAAAAATGGTGTTGCTGAGAGGAAAAAGAGATCACTGACAGAAATGGCACGATGTATGGTCAAAAGTCAAGCTTTGCCGCATTCTTTTTGGCTTGAGGCCATCATGTGTTCCACTTATGTACTTAACAGGTGTCCTACGAAAGCCTTGTAGTCTATTACTCCATATGAAGCATGGCATGATAGAAAGCCTTCTATTGAGCACATGAGTGTTTTTGGCTGTTTGGCATATGCTTTGGTGCCACAAACACAACGCAGAAAATTGGATGATAAGGCTGTGAAATGTATTTTTGTTGGTTATAGTGCTGAAAGCAAAGGTTATAGGTTGTATCATCCGCAAACAAAACGTATTCTGGTTTCACGGGATGTAGTGTTTGTGGAAGATTCTGTTCAGCCCTTGCGGTCATGTACTAGAGACAGTAATGTAAGCTCAAAGGACATTTATGACACTTTGTTGCCTCTTTTTAGTGGTGAAAATTCGAATGTAAGTTCCAATGAGGCAAATGTACAGCCTATGGGGGTTTCTAAAAATGTTTTAGATCAGCCTATTATTGATGCAGATGTACATGATATACTTGATGAGGAAAGGGCTGAAAATGAGCAGGCTAGAGGTATGCCAAAATGGCTGGTGCACAGTTTGCATGACACTAAATTGGATGCACCTTTGTCTAGTCGTACTCGTTCAGTCTCGCCATGCATCTTGTGCATCAAATTGTTATGCTTTGGTTGTGTCTAGCTTACATGATGTTGAGGAGCCTGTGTCTTTTGATGAAGCACATAATTCAGAAAATTGGATGGCTGCCATGCAATCAAAATATGATGCACTCATAGAAAATGACACATGGACTTTATGTGATTTGCCTCTTGGCAAAAAGGCCATTGGTACGAAGTGGGTTTACAACTTGAAATGCAAGCCGGATGGTGAGATTGATCGCCATAAAGCTCGACTAGTTGCAAAGGGTTATGCACAGCAAAAAGGCATAGATTATGAAGAGACTTTTTCTCCCACTTGTCGTATGACTACTGTATGTTTTCTATGTGCATTGGCAGCTCATTTTGGTTGGGATGTACATCAATTAGACATTGTTACTGCTTTCTTGAATGATGACATATTTGAGGAAGTTTATGTAACGCAGCCTCGCGGTTTTGTCATAAAAGGACAAGAGGACAAAGTGTGCATATGTAAGAAGGCTTTGTATGGGTTGAAGCAATCTCCTCATGCTTGGTATGAGAAAGCTGACACTCATTTGGTTAAACGAGGCTTTCGTAACAGTCCAACAGAAAGCACATTGTATGTAAAGCGTGAGGGTGATGTACTTCTCATTGTGGTTCTTTATGTTGATGATTTGCTAATCACTGGAACAAATGAGAGACATATTGATGAATTTAAGGCTGATTTGAATGCTACTTTCAAGATGAAATATTTGGGGCTGTTGCATCATTACTTTGGTATACAGTTTAAGTAGTGTGATGGTGGTATTGCCTTGTGTCAGAAAAGTTACATAGAGACATTGCTATGTAAGTTTGGACTTGAGGATTGCAAACCTATTGCCACTCCCATGGAAACAGGTTTGAATTTGAGTCTACATGATGCTCGCAATCCTGCTGATGGCACTCTTTACCAAACTGTTGTTGGCTGCCTCATTTATGTATGCAACATGAGATCGGATATTCAGTTTGCAGTCTCAGAGGTCAGCAGATTTATGCATAGCCCAGGGTCTAAGCATTGGCAGGCTGTCAAGAGAATTTTTTTCTACCTTAGGGTAAAGGGGCCAATAAAAAACCACCCCCCTTTAGGAGGACTGCCGGGGCCATTTTTTTTGTGCACTTTCGAACCCATTGCGAGACACAAATGGGTGAGAGTTGGGGTGGACAATGTAGCCAACTTGCAATCGTGGCCACATTTAGATCTTGGGTTCAAGCCTTGTTGGCACAATGGCTCTAAATGCCCCCCCATTCTGGTTTCCTATTTACACCCATTTTTTATACACATAAAAAATGTTGTGCGGGCGTTCTTCGCCTGTATAAATGCAACTTGGCTCCATATTTTTGTTGCTGGTAGAGACGTACTAAAAACACCTACTTATTGCTAGAAACGTGGTAGTCCAATCACCAAAGCAAAAGTTTGCTACAAAGTACTAGAAAATTGCTAGAAACATAACAATAATGGCTATAAACCTCTCAAGAGCTGCTACTAGCCTTCCAAGTAGTGCTAAAAAACAAGAATCTAACAAAAGAAACCACCCAAGCACTATTGATAACCATTTAATTGCTACTTGAAAGCACCTAGTCAAAGCTAGAAACCATCTAACACATTGGTAGAAAGCACCTTGTCACAGAACTACCAATCATCTAGTCATTGCAACAATGAACCACATAGTCATAGCTAGAAACTTGTCAACAAATAATACAAACCTCCCAATACGCACCTACTTAGTGTTTGAAACTAGAAACAAGTCTGGCACTACCAAGAAACACTTGTAGATACATATCAAGGATTACTAGAAACACCTACTCAGTGCTAGAAACCTGCTAGTCCAATTACCAAAGCACAAGAGTGCTACAAAGAGCTAAAGAACTACTAGAAACTTGACAAGAAGAGCTAAACACCTCTCAAGAACTACTAGAAACCTTCAAAGCAGTGTTGGAAAACAAGAATCTATCACTAGAAGCCTCCCAACCACTATTGATAGCCATTTAATTTCTAGTTGAAAGAACCTAGTCAAAGCTAGAAATCATATGTCATATTGCTAGAAACCACTTTTTCATGGAATCACCAATCATCTACTTAGTGCAACAAACCACATAGTCGCAGCTAGACAAACGTCCCAATGACTACTAGAAAGAACCTATTTAGTTCTAGAAACTAGAAATAAGCCTCCAACCCTACCACAAAACACACGTACAAACCTGTGAAGTATTACTATAAACACCTACTCAGTTCTAGAAACGTGGTAGTCCAATCACCAAAGCAGAACAATGCTACAAAGCACTAGAAATCTCCCAACAAAACCTAGAAACCTTTCCAGAACAGTTATTAACCTTTCAAATAGTGCTAGAAAACAACAATCTAAAGCTAGAAATGTCTTGAGCACTATTGATAACCATCTGATTGCTACTTGAAAGCACCTAGTCAAAGCTAGAAACCATGTATCACATTGCTGGAAACCACCTTGTAATAGAACTACCAATCATCTACTCAGTGCAACAAACCACATAGTTCTAGCTAGACACCTGTCAACAAGCAAAGTAAAAACCTCCCAATTACTACTAGAAAGCACCTACTTAGTGTTAGAAACCAAAAACAAGTCAAGGACTATCAAAAAACACTCGTACAAACCTATCAAGGAGTGCTAAAATTTACCTACTCAGTGCAAGAAACCTGGTAGTCACAATGCTACAAAGCACTAGTAGAAAACCTGACAAGAAAATCTAGAAAGCTCTCAAGAATTGCTTATAACCCTCCAAGCAGTGTTGAAAAACAAGAATCTATCACTAGAAACCTCCCAAACACTATTGATAACCATTTAATTTCTACTTGAAAGCACCTAGTCAAAGCTAGAAAACATATGTTCCATTGCTAGAAAGCACCTTGTCATAGAACTACCAAGCATCTAGCCAGTGCAACAAACCACATAATCACAGCTAAAAACTTGTCAAAAAGGAGTACAAAACTCACAATAACTTCTAGAAAGCACCTACCTACTGCTAGAAACCAGGAACAAGAGAATCACTACCTGAAAACAATCGTACAAACCTGTCAAAGATTACTAAGAGACACCTACTAAGTGCTAGAAACCCGGTAGTTCACCTCCAAAGCAATATCTATAACCCTTTAATTGCTACTTGAACCACCTAGTCAAAGCTGAAAACCATATAACACATTGCTAGAAACCACCTTGTCATATAACTATTACTCAGTGCAACAAACCACATAGTCATAGCTAAAACCCTGTCAACAAGTAGTACAAACCTCCCAATAACCAGTAGAATGTTGGAATTAGGGTTGCAGAGAAACACACACAGCTTGGAGAAGACGAAGGAAGCTCAAGGCACACAATAGAGAGTGTGTTACTTAGTGTGCAATGGAAAGATAGATAACCCTAGAGTGATGGGCGTATATACAATGCACGGGGGAAAAAACCTCCTAAAGAGGGAAAAATTCCCCGGCGGTCCTAGTGTGTTCACACACATCACTACCACATGTATATGGTAACAAATCCCCCCTGGAGTGATGCAGTGAACGAGAGCTGGCACATGAGTAAAGGGAAGTGCCATGCCCTGAGGACAAGATCAGTCCACAAAGGGGAGTAAGCCCAAAGCTTTGCGGAAATCTTCAAGCTTCTCACGAGACAATGCCTTTGTGAAAATATCTGCAAGGTTGTCCTGTGTTGGCACATAAGCCAAGCTGATCTCTCGTGCTAAGAGCCTCTCCTTGACATAGTGGTAATGCACCTCAATGTGCTTTGTGCGAGCATGAAAAATTGGGTTCCTCGCAACTGCCAATGCACTCTGACTGTCAGTGTAGATAGTTTTGGCAGTGTCCTGTCCAACACCCAAATCATCCATAAGGCGTCTGAGCCATACACACTCAACCGTAGCTATGAAGACTTCCTTGTACTCAGCCTCACAACTCGAAGTGGCCACAGTAGGTTGCTTCTTGCTCAACCATGATATACATGAACTGCCAAGCATGAAACAAAAACCACTTGTGGACACTCTCGTGTCAAAACAACCAGCCCAATCTGAGTCCAAAAAAGCATGTAAGTCTGGCGGCAATGATCCCCCCTTGGGATAAAACAAGCCAAGATGTAAAGTGCCACTAAGGTAGCGAAAAATCATCTTGACAGTCTGCCAATACTTAGACCCTGGGCTATGCATAAATCTGCCGACCTGTGAGACTGCAAACTGAATATCTGTCCTCGTGTTGCATACATAAATGAGGCAGCCAACAGCAGTTTGGTAAAGAGTGACATCAGTAGGATCACCAGCATCATGTAGACTCAACTTCAAACCTGTTTCCATGGTAGTGGCAATAGGTTTGCAATCCTCAAGTCCAAACTTACATAGCAATGTCTCTATGTAACTTTTCGGACACAAGGCAATACCACCATCACACTGCTTAAACTGTATACCCAAATAATGATGCAACAGCCCCAAATCTTTCATCTTGAAAGTAGCATTCAAATCAGCCTTAAATTCAGCAATATCTCTCTCATTTGGTCCAGTGATCAGGAAATCATCAACATAAAGAACCAGAATGAGAAGTACATCACCCTCATGCTTTACATACAATGTGCTTTCTGTTGGACTGTTACGAAAGCCTTGTTTGACCAAATGAGTGTCAGCTTTCTCATACCAAGCACGAGGAGATTGCTTCAACCCATACAAAGCCTTGTTACATTTGCACCCTTTGTCCTCTTGTCCTTTTATGAAAAAACCGCGAGGCTACGTTACATAAACTTCCTCAAATATGTCACCATTCAAGAAAGCAGTAACAATGTCTGATTGATGTACATCCCAACCAAAATGAGCTGTCAATGCACATAGAAAACGCACAGTAGTCATAGGAAAAGTGGGAGCAAAAGTCTCTTCATAATCTATGAATTTTTGCTGTGCATAACTCTTTGCAACAAGTCGACCCTTATGGCGATCGATCTCACCATCCGGCTTGCGTTTCAACTCGTAAACCCACTTTGTACCAATGGCCTTTTTGCCAAGAGGCAAATCACATAAAGTCCATGTGTCATTTTCTATAAGTGCATCATATTGTGATTGCATGGCAACCATCCAATTTTCTGAATTTTGTGCTTCATCAAAAGTCAGAGGCTCGTCAACATCATGTAAGCTAGACACACCCAAAGCATAACAATCTGATGCATAAGATGCATGGCGAGAGCCTAAATGAGTACGACTAGACAAAGGTGCATCCAATTCACTGTCACGCAAAGTGTGCACCAGCCATTTTGGCATCACTCTAGCTTGCTCATTTTCATCCCTTTCCTCATCAAGTACATCATGTACATCTGCATCAGTAATAGGCTGATCTAGAACATTTTCAGAAACCCCCATAGGCTGTACATTTGCCTCATTGGAAATTACATTCGTATTTCCACCACTGAAAAGAGGCAACAAAGTGTCATAAATGTCCTGTGAGCTTACATTACTGTCTCTAGTACATGACAGCAAGGGCTGAACAGAATCTTCCACAAACACTACATCCCGTGAAACCAGAATACGTTTTGTTTGCGGATGATACAACCTGTAACCTTTGCCTTCATCACTATAACAAACAAAAATGCATTTGACAGCCTTATCATCCAATTTTCTGCACTGCACTTGTGGCACCAAAGCATATGCCAAACAACCAAAAACACGCATGTGCTCAATAGAAGGCTTTCTATCATGCCATGCTTCATATGGAGTAATAGACTGCAAAGCTTTTGTAGGACACCTGTTAAGTACATAAGTGGCACACATAATGGCCTCAAGCCAAAAAGAACGCGGCAATGCTTGACTTTTGACAATACATGGTGCCATTTCCGTCAGTGACCTGTTTTTCCTCTCAGCAACACCATTTTGCTGAGGTGTATAAGGCACTGTACATTGGTGTTTTATCCCATGACTAGCCAGAAATGCATTAAATTTATGAGACATATACTCCCCCCCTCGATCAGAACGGAGGGTGCCCATAGTACATTTCGAGAAATTTTCAGCCATAGACAGAAATTGTTTGAAGCACATAAAAACATCGGACTTCTCTTTAAGCGGAAATACCCATGCATGCCTGGAGTAATCATCAATGAAAGTCACGAAGTACAGGTAATTGCCCAAGGACGGAGTTTGCATGGGCCCACAAACATCACTATGCACAAGCTGCAACCTGCATGTGGCCCGAACTGAACCATCCTTTGGAAACTTAGAACGCTGCATCTTACCCAAAATACAGCCTTCACAAACATGTTTGACAGGTGCTTCAAGAGGTGGCAAAGAAGCAACCATATCACATTTTTGCAAACGCAGCAAACTGGCAAAATTCAGATGACCAAAACGTGCATGCCAAAGTTTTGCATCTGAAATATCCCTCGAATTTGCAACAGCATTTGCAAAGTTTTGTCCAAACTTGTCATACAAAGTTAGCTTATACAACCCACGACACAAAAGCCCAGATGCAACAATTTCATCACCAAAACTGAGATCATGAATTGTACATCTGTCATCCACAAATTTGACTACAAGTTCAAGTCTAGCAAGTGCGGATACAGACAAGAGATTCTTCTTGATCCCAGGGACATAAAGTGCATCAACAAGTGTGAAGGAACTACCATTAGCAGTAGTGAGCACAATCTTTCCAACTTCTTGAACTGGATAAGAGACGTTGTTGGCACAAGTGACTGAATTCCCATGAGGGACAGACTCAAGAGAGGTAAACAATTCACGATGTGAGGTAATGTGCTTTGTAGCACCACTGTCGAAATACCACACATGTGAATCTGCAGCAACTGACAAGCATGCATCATGGACAGCAAGATTGTAAGTGCACTCTACTCGAAAAGCACATTCTGCATCCACATCAGCAACACAGTCTCCTTTCACAGAAGACTCAACAATGGCTGCATTTGTAGTGGAGCCAGCATTTGCAGTGGAACCACCCTCTTTCTTCTTAGCCTCTTTGGCATTCATCTTAGGACACGACTTTATCAAGTGATCATTGGCTTTACAATAATGGCAACGCATCTTCTTTTTGCCCTTATCACCAGAATTGCCAGACGAAGTACTGCCAGCAGAAGCATTAGGAACATAATTTTTGCCACTCGTAGCAGATCCATAAGAAGTGGCTACATTATTGTTACCACCCTTTCTTTGAGAAGCAATAAAAGCCTGGTCGCATGCTGCCTAGTCTTGTTTTTTCTAGAAAGTGACTCTTGCAACAACAATGTGCATAATGCATCAAACTTTACAACTTAAGAATTTCCTTGGGTCATCAGTCTCCAAGTACTAGCAAAAGTCTGGTAGGAATCTGGTAAGGCATCAAGAACAGTCTGCACAAGGGAACTGTCTGAAATGACTTCACCTACAAAAATAAGCTGCTCATTGATATCCTTGACACTAGCAAGGAAAGTGTCCATATCATCTTCCTCATGCATAATCTTCGACTCCAACTCTTTACGTAGCAAAGCAATTTTAGCCTCATTGCGTCTTGCATAAAGACCTGCTAAAATATCCCAAGCCTGTTTTGCAAATTTTGCTAAACGGATGTGAGGAACAATGGTGCGCTTCACAGACAACGCAATCAATGCATGAGCCTGTGCATCCTTAACATCCCAACGAGCTTGTTCTGTCGTAGGCAAAACAACTCTAACAGCTACAATCCTTGCAGCAAGACGTGCAACATCCTCAACATCGCCTACATCCTCAGAACCAGGATGTACATCAATGCCCTGCACAATGTTCCAGACACCCTTTGACACAAGAACATGTTGCATCATATAAGCCCACATAGGGTAGTTGTCCCCATCCAACCTGTCCGCAATAGCAAACATCTTGAACACATCTGTGTTGTTGTTGTCACCCATGGTAAATGCTGCACCTGATGTGAAAACTGCCCAAAAATAGGAGAAACGGGGCGGGAACAACTTGTGATATATAGCACAAACCTTAGAAGACTATAAGGCACCTATTGTGTAGAAAATGGCACTGACAGAAATTCTGCACAAAATGATGAAATAGCCTGTGCAGTATTGCCTGTAGTGGAAACGGAGGCCGAAATGATCCCAAATCAAAATTCTAAGCAGACCTAGCTCTTTGAGCTTCCCCAAATTTTTTGTCGACCTGCGAACGCTCGCTAAAGCTCACTGAAAACGGAGAAAATGAGCAGGCGTATGCTGGAGCAGCTGGCGACTAAGCCCGGGAGGATGTGACCTGCTCTGATACCAATTGTTGGAATTAGGGTTGTAGAGAAACACACACAACTTGGAGAAGACGAAGGAATCTCAAGGCACACAATAGAGAGTGTGTTACTTAGTGTGCAATGGAAAGATAGATAGCCCTAGAGTGATGGGCGTATATACAATGCACGGGGAAAAAACCTCCTAAAGAGGGAAAAAATGCCCCGACGGTCCTAGTGTGTTCACACACATCACTACCACATGTATATGGTAACATAGAAAGCACCTACTTAGTGCTAGAAACTAGAACACGTCAAGAACTACAAGAAAAGTCTCGTAAAAACCTCTAAGGACTACTAAGAGACACCTACTACTGAGTGCTAGAAACCCGATATTCCAATCACTAAAGCATAACAGTGCTACAAAGCAGTAGATAACTGCTAGAAACCCTACAAGAAAGGCTAGAAACCTCTCAAAAATTGCTAATAACCTTTCAAACAGTCCTAGAAAATAGGAATCTACCGCTAGAAACCTCTCAAGCACAAAGTCAAAGCTAGAAACCATATGTCACATTGCTAGAAATCACCTTCTCATAGAACTACCACTCATCTACTCATTACAAAACAAACCACATAGTCACGACTAGAAACCTGTCAACAAATAGACCAAACATTAGAATAACTACTAGAAAGCACCTACATAATGCTAAAAACTAGAAACAAATCAAGCATTATTGAAACACACTTGCAGAAACATGTCAAGGATTATTAGAAACACCTACTCAGTGCTAGAAACCCGGTAGTCCAACCACCAAAGCACAAGAGTGCTACAAGGCACTAGAGAATTGCTAGAAACTTGACAAGAAGAGCGAGAAACCTCTAAAGAACTTCTAGAAACCTTCCAAGCAGTGTTGGAAAACAAGAATCTATCACTAGAAACCTCCCAAGCACTATTGATAACCATTTTATTGCACATTGCTAGAAACCACCTTCTCATAGAACTACCAATCATCTACCTAGTGCAACAAACCACATAGTCGCAGCTAGAAACCTATCAACAAGAAGTACAAACCTCCCGATAACTATTGGAAAGCATCTACTCAGATTTAGAAACTAGAAACAAGTCAAGTAGTACCAAAAAACACTTGTACCTACCTGTCAAGGATTACTAGAAACACCTACTCAATGCTAGAAACGTGGTAGTCTAATCACCAAAGCAAAATTTTGCTACAAAGCACTAGAAACTGCTAGAAACCTAATAATAAAGGCTATAAACCTCTCAAGAGAGCTACTTATAACGTTGCAAGCAGTGCTAAAAAACACGAGCTGCTACTAGCCTTCCAAGAAGTGCTAAAAAACAAGAATCTAACAATAGAAACCTCCCAAGCTCTATTGATAACCATTAAATTTCTACTTGAAAGCACCTAGTTAAAGCTAGAAAGCATATGTCACATTGGTAGAAAGCACCTTGTCACAGAACTACCAATCATTTGGTCATCACAACAAACCACATAGTCACAACTAGAAAGTCAACGAATAGTACAGACCTCCCAATAAGCACCTAATTAGTGTTTAAAAATAGAAACAAGTCAGGCACTTCCGAAAAACATTTGTAGATACATGTCAAGGATTACTAGAAACACCTACTTAGTGCTAAAAACCTGCTAGTCCAATCACGAAAGCACAAGAGTGCTACAAAGAGCTAGAGAACTACTAGAAGCTTGACAAGAAGAGCTAGAAAACTCTCAAGAACTACTAGAAACCTTCCAAGCACTACAAGAGGTTATGTGAACTTGTGACGCTTTTAGTGACAAAAATACATTTGGTTTTTATACTCCCCGGTGTCGCTAAGACCGTTGCTAACACCGTCGCTACGGGAACGTCGCTATAACTGTCTCTATATGCGTTGCTATACACGGTGCTATATAGCAACGCATATAGCGTGACGATTACAGTCCTTCTGTAGTGACGCTTATAGCGACGTTGCAGAACCTTATATAGAGACGCTTATAGTGACACCCGAGAGTAAACCTAGATGAATCCAAGATAAGCCCAGATTCACCTTTGAAAGAAAGTGCAAGGTATAGACCCAAAGTAGTCACCCACAAGCCAATATAACCATTAACTCCATCATGCATAGTATTGTTTGCAGAATAAAGATACAAAACTGACAAAAGTAATTGAACAAAAGTAAATCAATGACAATTATACACATCATAGGCAAAATTAAGCTTTGCAAATGTAATAGTTACAACACAATTGTCATTATTGAGAAAATACATGGTTTTCCACTAGTTACAAAAAGACGTATACACGTCATCTCATTATACATGCTATGAAAAAAGAAAAATAATGCTATCTAGCTACGACTAGAATGACGTCGTCTAATCAGACGTCTCATCGCGTCCAAGCGGCATATCTATCGGATTCTATAGAAAAAAACAATAAGATTTTCTGTAAGTATAAACTATATTACAAAACAATGTATTTTCT
Organism: Adiantum capillus-veneris; assembly: GCF_014529385.1. Classification (NCBI taxonomy): domain Eukaryota; kingdom Viridiplantae; phylum Streptophyta; class Polypodiopsida; order Polypodiales; family Pteridaceae; genus Adiantum; species Adiantum capillus-veneris. The sequence continues at coordinate 62,286,422 of NC_140939.1, forward strand.
TAGCTTATCATTAAAATACAATAAATGTAAAAGAGTAAAGTGAAATACTAACCATGCCACCGTGAGAACTCAGAATTTTCATCAAGGCATTTAAGCCCTTTTTATCAGCGTACTCGCGCTTGTACAGTGTGGGGTCACATCCTGTCATCGACCACTGTTCAAAACATATAAAGAATCCATTATGTTATAATTTAAAAGTACAAATTGATGTAACTACCAAACCTAAAGAGCAATGCAAAAACACTAACAAAATTGGCCTCAAATGATGCCCACCTGTCGCTCCCCAAGTGGTGCGATCTTTCTGCCTCTACTTGCGCTTTGGTTGCCTCCTTTTGTTGCTTCCACTTGTTAGGATTCTTGCATGTTGCTTGCTTCGCATTCTTCCAATCTTCTTTTGCCAGCCAATTTGTTCTATTCCACCCATGCTTTATTGCTTTTTGTACTTCAAAACACTTGTACTTGTAGTATTTTCACATTTAAACCTTCATTAGGTTTTCATTGAAGCATTCATCCCGACATGACATAGGAAACTTGTCATGCAGCATGCTAATGACTCCGTCTTTTAATTCATTTGGCACTTCACTCTAGGTGTTTAGTATATAGTGCCAAAACACCTAAGAGCAAAGACCGCGCATGCACGAGATCACCTTCTTGCCTTTGTCATCCAAGATGATGCCGTTGCTGATGTCGACCGAGTACCTCCCTATGTCTATATAGAGCTCTCCATTTAGGCAAATTTCCTCTGTTTCATTTTGTAGATCCTCTGCATGCACCCCATAGAGAGTAGCATCTTGATGCTTGTCTGGCACCACCTCAACGGCTTCTGGACTGAGCATCTTCTCCAATCTCCTCCATTGATGCCAGGGTGATTGGCACATGGAAGCCCTCATATGTCCCTGCACTACGAGGGGTTACCTCTATGACGTACCACCAATTTGATGCAGACTTTATAGGATGAAATATCACCTTCCAGAGCCACATAATTACATGAGAGCTTCCAAGCACATAACTTCTCAAATTGGATGTTAAATGTTTACAGACTTACTTGCTCACAATGTTCAGGTAGTACAAAAGTTTCTCTTAGGTTGGTCCATTTTTTAGTTGAATCCAACTCAAGGAAAAGACTCTCCTCTGCGCACGGTTGTGTTGCGACCCTCCATGTTTATCTTGAACCATTGCACGTCGAACAAGTCGATAAAAAATCCTCTATAATCGATCCTCAAAATCTCTTGTAGCATGCCAAATTAAGTGAGCTCCACCACCACATGATCTGCATCAGAGGACCGTCGTCCACTAGACTGTTCAAATTTTGCCATGATTCCACAATCTTGTGTAGAATGCTTTTTGTCGATCCGTTCCACCCTAAAATGTCAACCTTTACACCATGCTACTGTGTATGACTTATACTACATCCAACAAAGATTATGAGTGGCTGTTCAAACATCTAGAAAGTCGCTAGTCATACATTGCAAACTTATCTTGGTTGCACAACCCTGAGAGTACTCCCACTCCTCCTCAGTTACTTCTTCACGGCACTGTTGTTCGCTTTTCAATTGGTTGTGCAACGATCTTAAGCTCATGCATGCTGGTTGGCTCTCTAGACCCACCAGATAATGCATTGTTGATCGTCTTCCCCGTATCCACTCGACTCACTCTTGCTTTGCATCCTCGTATTGTAAAATCCACTTTTGCATCACTGGATTGTGAAGCATGCAAAATCGGTTGATTTTAGCCTGTAGATCTTCCGTCATTCTCAACACCGAGATACATGTCAAACCTCCCAATACGCACCTACTTAGTGTTTGAAACTAGAAACTAGTCAGGCACTACCAAGAAACACTTGTAGATACATGTCAAGGATTACTAGAAACACCTACTCAGTGCTAGAAACCTGCTAGTCCAATCACCAAATCACAAGAGTGCTACACAGAACTAGAGAACTGCTAGAAACTTGACAAGAAGAGCTAGAAACCTCTCAAGAACTACTAGAAACCTTCCAAGCAGTGCTGGAAAACAAGAATCTATAACTAGATACATCCCAACCACTATTGATAGCCATTTAATTCCTAGTTGACAGCACCTAGTCAAAGCTAGAAACCATGTGTCACATTTCTAGAAACCACTTTGTCATAGAACTACCACTCATCTACTCATTGAAAAACAAACCACATAGTCACAACTAGAAATATGTCAACAAATAGTACAAACCCTAGAATAACTACTAGAAAGCACCTCCTTAGTGCTAGAAACTAGAAACAAGTCAAGCACTACAAAAACACACTTTTACAAAATGTCAAGGATTCCTAGAAACACCTACTCAGTGCTAGAAACTCGGTAGTCCAATCACCAAAGCACAAGAGTGCTACAAGGCACTAGAGAAATGCTAAAAAGATGACAAGAAGAGTTGGAAACCTCTGAATAACTTCTAGAAACCTTCAAATCAGTGCTGGAAAACAAGAATCTATCACTAGAAACCTCCCAAGAACTATTGCTAACCATTTAATTGCTAGTTTACAGCACATAGTCAAAGCTTGAAACCATATGTCACATTGCTAGAAACCACCTTGTCATAGAAGTACCAATCATCTACTCAGTGCAACAAACCACATAATCAGAGCTAAAAACCTATCAACAAGTAGTACAAACCTCCCAATAACTATTGGAAAGCTCACCTACTGAGTTCTAGAAACTACAAACAAGTCAAGTAGTACCAAAAACACTCATACCTACCTGTCAAGGATTACTAGAAACACCTACTCAGTGCTAGAACGTGTTAGTGCAATCACCAAAGAAAAACTTTGCTAGAAAGCACTAGAAAACTGCTAGAAACCTAACAATAAAGGTTATAAACCTGTCAAGAGCTGCTAATAACATTTCAAGTAGTGCTAAAAAACAAGAATCTATCACTAGAACCTCCCAAGAACTTTTGATAACCATTTAATTGCTACTTGAACGCACCTAGTCAAAACCATGTCATTTTGGTAGAAAGCACCTTGTCGCAGAAGTACCAATCATCTAGTCATTGCAATGAACCACGTAGTCACAGCTAGAAATCTGTCAACAAATAGTACGAACCCCCCAAGAAGCACCTACTTAGTATTTGAAACTAGAAACAAGTGAGGGACTACCAAAAAACACTTGTACATACATGTCAAGGATCACTAGAAACACCTACTCAGTGCTAGAAACCTGCTAGTCCAATCACCAAAGCACAAGAGTGCTACAAAGAACTAGAGAACTTCTAGAAACTTGACAAGAAGAGCTAGAATCCTCTCAAGAACTACTAGAAACCTTCCAAGCAGTGCTAGGAAACAAGAATCTGTCACTAGAAACCTCCTAACCACTATTGATAGCCGTTTAATTACTAGTTGACAACACCTAGTCAAAGCTAGAAAGCATATGTCACATTGCTAGAAACCACTTTGTCATGGAACTACCAATCATCTAATCACTGCAACAAGCCACATAGTCACAACTAGAAACTTGTCAACAAGCAGAACAAACCTCCCAAAAATTATTCGAAAGCACCTACTCAGTTCTACAAACTAGAAACAAGTCAAGCACTACCACAAAATACTCGTACAAACTTGTCAAGTATTAATATAAACACCTACTCATTGCTAGAAACGTGGTAGTCCAATCACCAAAGCACAACACTGCTACAAAGAACTAGAAACTTGAAACCTAGAAACCTCTTAAGAACTCTTAATAACCTTTCAAGTAGTGCTAGAAAACAACAATCTAAAGCTAGAAACATCGAGAGCACTATTGATAACCATTTAATTGCTACTTGAAAGCACCTAGTCAAAGCTAGAAACCACCTTGTGTTATAGAATTGATATTTTATTATTTATTGCAGCTGACAGGTGGCAAAAGAATCAACAGATAATGGATTATGCAAAAGGATATTATATTTTATGTATATTTATTCAAGTGCTCTTTTATGATCTTTGGCCATTTATGACCGGCCGACCAGTTTGTACTCACATTTGACCATTCAAGAAATCTGTAAAACAAATACATGCAAGAGGAAAATGGTCACTCTTGCACGAGGGGAGATTGCACCCTGTGTCCATTTCATTCTTCTCTCCTCTCTTCTCTTCTCTCTTGCCGTGCTCTCTCCATCTCTCTCACTCTTAGTCTCTCTTTGCTCGTGTATCTTGCGATCATGCGACCACGTGATTGTGCCAGGTATGCCGATTAGTCCGTTTTATGCTGTTTATTGTGTTATTTTGGGTATTTTGCAGGGAAGCCATGTTCTCCCACTTGTAGCAGTGGTATCAAAGCTTTGGAAATGCTCCCTATACGTGTGACAGAGAAATGCTTTTACAAAGATAAGTGAAAATTATGATGTAAAATTCGCATAATTTTGCTTAATAATTTGCTTAATGATTTCACTTATTTATCAATTGTATTTACCAATCAAGCTTTAATTGTATGTCTTGCCATAGAAACATATTGGGCATAGGATCAATAGGTCAAATATACATATGTAGTTAAAAACTCCCCGATTTATTTAGAGATCATTCTTGTTAATCTTAGAGGCACATTCAGTATTGATATAACTATTGGAAAGCTAGCTATAGGAAAATTAGATCTTAACAGGCGAGATAAGTTTCAGTTGAACAATATATTGCATAAAGATGAAGACGAATTATAGGATTTTTCACATGAGAGGACCATATACTACATTTATAGAAGGAAAGGAAATAGCAAATCAGATGTTTTGAAAGGGAGATTATCAATTAGATTCCATAGAAGGAAGGGTTCCTAATGCACCACAACTCTCGACCTTTTTTTAAACAAGAGTGACCACCAACGAGATGTGCGTTGTGCCGGAACTCCATTGCCGACTTGGAGTCGACCGGAAGAGCAAAGGTCGTTGGTGGGTGGAATAGAAAATTCACGCACTCGTCCCTCTTTCTTGGTCTACGAACGAAAATAGTTACACGAAAAATAATTTCCTCCAATTATTATTTTTTTTAAAAAGGAGACGATAGACGACAATGTCGGGAGTCTCAATTGAGTGCTTCATGCATGCAACAGTTGGAGAACCCCTACTGCATGTGGTACATGCAAGCTAGACTCATTCTCCTAATGCCTCGCTACCTAACCCTGTGGTGCATTCACCTTCCTCAACTCAGTACACAACCGCGACCACAGACCCGAACTTCGTGACCCACAGACACGGAGCCCCACCTTGTTGCTCTGCACTTCAGTCCCGTGTTTGGCTGTACTTTGTTGCCTCTCAAGCTTTGAAACTCTCTAACTAAATGTCAATGCACCCACAAGCAGTGATATATATTTTTTATCTATCTCGATTAATGTCCACTATCGACGTCACACACTCTCACTGGCTCACCAACTCTCTCTCTCTCACACACAATTGCCGCTAGGGCTTGCATGGCGTCAACCCACCCCACAACAATCAGTGGCGCCCACAATATCTCCCTTGTGCTCTCTCTCTCTCTCTCTCTCTCTCTCTCTCTCTCTCGTTCGGCTCAACCACCCAACCGCCATGCAGATTTTCAAACAAAAAAAAGGGGGCGGCCGACCTGCAGTTTCATCTGCATGCCACCCACCATGCAGCTTCGCATCTACAACCAGTGATTTTCAGTGGTCCCCAACTGCACCAACTAAAGAGCGGCCCATATCTCAACGCTATTATCAGCCACCAGAGAAAACGGCGCTCTCACTCTTTCTCTCTCTCTCTCTCTCTCTTCAGATGGCTGCCCGAAATTGGTTGCGCACTACTCAACCGCCATGCAAGCCCTTGTCGGATAGCCAGGCATCCACTCTCTCTCTCTCTCTCTCTCTCTCTCTCTCTCTCTCTAAGTTGTCGCTAATTTTCTGAGCATGCATGGTGTCAGCACACGAGGCAATCACTGGCGCCCATATTTCCTAGGTGCTCCCATTCAATCTTCTCGCTCTTTCTCCCAATCCGATGACTTACAAAGACGGACCAACAAGTAAAGCTCATAAGCAGTATAGCAGCTGCCTCCAACGTCAGGAGACCACCATCAGAATTTTCAGAGAAGAGCTTGTCAAAAAGAGATGCATGCAAGTGAGGACACTTACAAGGAATAGAGAAGCATCACCACAGGCCTGCAGGTAAGAAGATCATGCGCAAGGCAAAAAAATAGTAGGATGATCAGACCAAGGATCAAAAATGCGACAACAAAAAACAAATCTGCAGAGAATGTGGGTTCTGAATGTGGGAGTATTGAAGAGAACTCACCCGGAAAACATGTGAATGAAGCAAGCCATGGACCAAAGCAGGCTGGGAAAGCCCATTCTTGACAGTTCATGCAAGTAGGGGCCGGCTGCGGAGTAGAGAAGACTCAGAAAATAGCAAAAGTGGCAGCAACATCTCCTTCAAGAAGCGCATGTGGGAAATCCTGTGATTTGCAGAATGGAAAATACGGCGCGCTAACCCAATTTTCGAGAGTCTCTGCACGGAGTACTGCAAGCAACCCTCTTTCCCCCACCTCCCTTATCTCCCTCTCTTCCACTACTCCAAGGATCTCCCTTTCTCTCTTCGTCGTCGACAACTGAGGGCGTCTCCATGAGAACAACCTCAGTGGATGCATCAAAATCTCTATCTATCTCCCTCTCCCCGACTCCTCGAGTACGATGGCGTACAAGAGCGGACATTGACCAAGCTCTGCAGAGCTCGCTGCCTTGACAAACACCCGATGCCGACGATGATGATGGAAAAATAAAATAAAATAATAATAATAATAATAATAAATCATTTTCATTCTCACTTTACTGCATTTGTTTTGCTCCTAGGCATTGGATCAAATTCACACGGATGGTATCCGTTTGGCCTCATGTACAATTTTGGCCTTTTGAAAGTTCATTTCTCTCTCTCTCTCTCTCTCTCTCTCTCTCTCTCGCTATCTCTCTCTCTCTGTCTCTCTCTTTGGCTATACCAAACTCCCGGCCACCCTCCCTTTCTCTCTTCCCTCTTCCCCAGTACGGCTACTTACAACTGCAGGCAATGACGAAGCTCTGCAACGGCCGCTACAATACTTTCTCGAACAACGTCCGATGCCAGGCATCCATGTACATAGATGATGACGATAATGATGCGTTTTTAGGCTTTCAATTGAATCTTTCACTTTTCTTCATTTTTTGTACCCATACATTGTATTAGAACCATAACGATTGTATCAGTTTGGTCCGGTAGCTACGCCTTTGGAAGACAAGTAATATAGCATTTTATGGCGCTCTCTCTCTTTCCCCTCCCAATATGACTACTTACAATGGTTGACATTTCCAGAAGCTCTTCCATGACTAATGCAATAATTTTTGCGCCCAATCCCGGGCATCTATGGGACTTGACGACGACGACAATGATTTTAGTCTATTTTCGTACCCAGACATTGTATTAGATCCATAAGAATTATATCACTTTGTTTTCATAGGTAATTTTTGCATTTCAAACACGGTTCGTGTAACATTTCATTTCATTTTTCTCTCGCTCTTCACAACCCCCGACCACCTTGTTAGCAATATAAAGAGATACCAAAAGGGGCGCCAAGGTTTGGGGCCAATACTCTCTGGGGTGTAATTTGGCCATTGACATCAATAATGTTGTAATTTTGACAATTAAAACATATATTTGTATAATAATACAATACTTAAATACATATATATATTATTTTTTTTAAAAAATACATTAAACTAAAGTATATAGCGAAGAAATGATATACTAAATGGAATATATATATATATATATATACTAGTCACGATGTGTGTGTTCTATTGATATCGACAGTGCTTGTTGTCCAACAACATATATAAGGATCATGGTCTATATTCATCTCTAGCAACCTATTGTCATTTAACCTCTAGCATCTACGTACGACTCCTTCATCACTTAATGTTCATTCATCATTTGATGTTGTTGACTGTTATGCACACATATCCATAGTTGAAATTTGCATAAATTACAAATTTTGGGGATTTTTTTCCTCTTTAAATGGCTCATTCTGCACCTACTACTTGCACTGGTCAATCCTGATAACCTTATGTTCTTTTATTTTTTCACAATTTTACGGCTCCATACCATCATCTGAACTACCCCATTTTCGACTTTATTGTAATTAGCACACCATTAAGGACGCAAGTGTTTTCAGTATACCATTTACATGAATCCTCTCTTTGTTTTGCAAAATTATTTTAACCCTTTTTGCTTGGTACTTATTTGGTTCAGTATACTAATCCTCTCGTACAATGTGTCATTCATGAAAAACAATGCAGGTACGCATACTTCTTTAAACTGGTTTCTTTATCGCATCGCTCAATCACTATTTCTTCACCAAAATTTTACGTATTCAATTTCTCAATGTAGTTTACATTCCAGACACTCATTTAATTTTCAATAGAAAATACATTGCTACAGTCAAAGCTTACTACTTGCACGTTATGACATTTTATTTCCATGATTATTCATTAGCTATGCAGCTCGTCATTTGAGCCAGGTGCTCGCGAATATCGAACCACAGTTTGTAAGTGCTTTGCTACTGGAACATACTCTAATTTGGTGTCAAATAGGTAAGAAATGTTTTCTTCGTATGCCTTGCTTGGTCTAGTGGTCACATGCACACAGATTCGCCAATTTAGGTAGTGTGTACATACTCATCTTGGTGTATATCCGCCGATTTAGGCAGCACATTGATAAAATGCAGATTTATGAACTTTAAACAATATCAAATGCAGATTTGCCGGTTTAGGCAGCATTAGTGTAGATTCGCCGATTTAGGCAGTACGTCTTATTGGTGTAGATTCGCCAATTTAGGCAACACCAATCACAAAATCATGCTAGAGTGGCTGGCCACCACTGTAACTGGTATGATTTTGTTACCCGGGTACATAATGAAAGTGATTTGGATTTGGACTTATATTGTGGAATTGGAATTGGATTGGAATTTGGTATCTGGTGATTATTTAGTAGTGTTTATGTGATGAGACTTGACATTTATGAGGTTGACGATGAGTGTGACCAATGATATCCCGATTCCTCAGGATATGACATATACTACTTATTCTAGTGGTATGGGACACTAGAATAGGTAGTATGTGGATGACGGCAGGCATAAACAATGTTGTCTAATTTTATGAATTTTTTACTATTTGATACAAATTTCTAATCATTGTTTTTGACAAGTATTGTTTCCAGATTTTTATCTTCGCAACTAAGGACAGTTTCTTTCCAACGGAGAGGTATGTTATAGAATTGATATTTTATTATCTATTGCAACTGATAGGTGGCAAAAGAATCAACAGATAATGGATTATGCAAAAGGATATTACATTCTATGTATATTTATTCAAGTGCTCTTTTATGAGCTTTGGCCATTTATGACCGGCCGGCCAGTTTGTACTCACATTTGACCATTCAAGAAATCTATAAAACAAATACGTGCAAGAGGGAAATGTTCACTCTTGCACGGGGGAAGATTGCACCCAGTGTCCGTTTCATTCTTCACTTCTCTCTTTTCTTCTCTCTTGTCATGCTGGTGTAGCACTCCGCTCTAGGAGGTGCGCTTGCACGTGCTCTCTCCATCTCTCTCGCTCTCAGTCTCTCTCTGTTTGTGTATCTTGCGATCATGCGACCACGTGATTGTGCCAGGTATGCCGATTAGTCTGTTTTATGCTGTTTATTGTGTTATTTTGGGTATTTTGTAGGGAAGCCACGTTCTACCGCTTGTAGCACCTTGTCATAGGACTACCAATCATCTACTCCCACCACGTGATTGTGCCAGGTATGCCGATTAGTCTGTTTTATGCTGTTTATTGTGCTATTTTGGGTATTTTGTAGGGAAGCCACGTTCTCCCGCTTGTAGCACCTTGTCATAGGACTACCAATCATCTACTCCTAGGGGGTTCACTATGTGTAAAACTACCATATCACGTGCGTTCAAGACATGTTTGTAAAACCCCTTATCTGTGAATTTTGTTAAGAATATAATGTACCCTTTTCTTTTAAAATCTGTAAGTTTTTTTCAAATTTGAGAAAATAATGCCCTTCCGTATACATATTTTTGTAAGTTTGAAGAATTTTTAATACCCTTGTGTTCAACTCACATGATAGGTTACATTTTTATTAGGTGACCTCCTCGAGCATCTAGTCAGTGCAACAAACCACATAGTCATAGCTAGACACCTATCAACAAATAGTACAAACCTTAGAAAAACTACTAGAAAGCACCTACTTAGTGCTAGAAACTAGAAAGAAGTCAAGCACTAGCTACCAAAACACACTTGTAGAAACATGTCAAGGATTACCAGAAACACCTACTTAGTGGTAGAAACCCGATAGTCAAATCACCAAAGCACAAGAGTGCTACAAGGCACCAAAGAACTACTAAAAACGTGACAAGAACAGCTAGAAACCTCTGAAGAACATCTAGAAACCTTCCAAGCAGTGCTAGAAAAGAAGAATCTATCACTAGAAACCTCCCAAGACATTGTTTCTAACAATTTAATTGCTAGTTCAAAGCACCTAGTCAAAGCTAGAAACCATATGTCACATTGCTAGAAACCACCTTTTGATAGAACTAATAATCATCTACTCAGTGCAGCAAACCACATAGTCACAGATAGAAACCTATCAACAAGCAGTACAAACCTGCACCAATAACTATTGGAAACCACCTATTGAGTTCCAGAAACTAGAAACAAGTCAAGCCCTCCCAAAAACCACTCATACGTGCCTGTCAAGGATTAATGAAAACACCTACTCATTGCTATAAAAGTGGTAGTCCAATCACCAAATCAAAATTTTGCTACAAAGCGCTAGAAAACTACTAGAAACCTAACAATAAAGGCTATAAACCTCTCAAGAGCTGCTCATAGCCTTCCAAGCAGTGCTAAAAAACAAGAATCTATCACTAGAAAGCTCCCTAGCACTATTGATAACCATTTAATTGCTACTTGAAAGCAGCTAGTCAAAGGTAGAAACCATTTGACACCTTGGTAGAAAGTACCTTGTCACAAAACTACCAATCATCTAGTCATTGCAACAACGAGCCACATAGTCACAGCTAGAAAACTGTCAAAAAATAGTACAAACCTCCCAATAAGCACCTACTTAGTATTTGAAAGTAGAAACAAGTCAGGAACTACCAAAAACCACTTGTAGATACATGTCAAGGATTACTAGAAACACCTACTCAGTGCTAGAAACGTGCTAGTCCAATCACCAAAGCACGAGAGTGCTACACATAACTAGAGAAATGCTAGAAACTTGATAAGAACAGCTAGAAACCTCTCAAGAACTACTAGAAACCTTCCAAGCAGTGGTAGAAAAGATGAATCTATCACTAGAAACATCCCAACCACTATTGACAGCCATTTAATTCCTAGTTGACAGCACCTAGTCAAAGCTAGAAACCATGTGTCACATTTCTAGAAAGCACTTTGTCATGGAACTACCAATCATCTAATCAGTGCAACAAACATCATACTCACAACTAGAAACCTGTCAACAAGCAGTACAAACCTCCCAAAAACTATTGGAAGTCATGTACTCAGTTCTAGAAACTAGAAACAATTCAAGCACTACCACAAAACACTCATACAAATCTGTCAAGTACTACTCTAAACACCTACTTATTGCTAGAAACGCGGTAGTCCAATTACCAAAGCACAACACTGATACAAAGCACTAGAAATCTGACAACAAAACCTAGAAACCTTTCCACAACTGTTAATAACCTTTCAATTAGTTATGGAAAACAGCAATGTAAATCTATAAATGTCTAGCGCACTATTGATAACCATCTAATTGCTACTTGAAAGAACCTAGTCAAAGCTAGAACCATATGTTATATCGCTAAAAACCACTTTGTTATAGGACTACCAATCATCTACTCAGTGAAAAAAACCTCATTGTCCTAGCTAGAAACCTATCAACAAATAGTACAAACCTTAGAATAACTACTAGAAAGCACCTACTTAGTGCTAGAAACTATAAATAAGTCAAGCACTACCAAAACACACTTGTAGAAACATGTCAAGGATTACTAGAAACACCTACTTAGTGCTAGAAACCCGATATTCCAATCATCAAAGCACAAGAGTCCTACAAGGCACTAGAGAACTGCTACAAACTTGACAAGAATAGCTAGAAACCTCTGAACAACTTCTAGCAACCCTTTAAGCAGTACTAGAAAACAAGAATCTATAACTAAAAACCTCCCAAGCACTACTGCTAACCATTCAATTGCTAGTTGAAAGCACCTAGTCAAAGCTAGAAACCATTTGTAACATTGCTAGAAATCACTTTTTGATAAAACTAATAATCAGCTACTCAGTGCAACAAACCACATAGTCGTAGATAGAAACCTATCACCAAGCAGTACAAACCTCCCAATAATTATTGGAAACCACCTATTGAGTTCTAGAAACTAGAAACAAGCCAGGCTCTACCAAAAACACTCGTAGTTGCCTATCAAGGATTAATAACAACACCTAGTCGTTGCTATAAACGTGTAGTCCAATCACCAAAAGTAAAGGTTTCCTACAAAGTGCTAGAAAACTGCTAGAAACCTAACAATAAAGGTTATGAACCTCTGAAGAGCTGCTAATAGCCTTCCAAGTAGTGCTAAAAGACAAGAATCTATCACTATAAACCTCCCAAGCACTGTTTTTGATAACCATTTAATTGCTACTTGAAAGCACCTAGTCAAAGCTAGAAACCATATGTCACATTGGTAGAAAGCACCGTGTCAAAAAAACTACCAATCATCTAGTCATTGCAACAACAAACCACATAGCCACAGCTAGAAACCTGTAACCAAATGGTACAAACCGCCCAATAAGCACCTACTTAGTGTTTGAAACTAGAAACTAGTTAGTCACTACCAAAAAACACATGTAGATACATGTCAAGGATTACTAGAAACACCTTCTCAGTGCTAGAAACCTGCTAGTCCAATGACCAAAGCACAAGAGTTCTACAGAGAACTAGAGAACTGCTAGAAAACTGACAAGAAGAGCTAGAAACCTCTCAAGCACTGCTAGAAACCTTCGACTCATTGTTGGAAAACAAGAATCTATCACTAGAAACATCGCAACCACTATTGACAGCAATTTAATTCCTAGTTGAGAGCACCTAGTCAAAGCTAGAAACCATATGTCACATTTCTAGAAAACACTTTTTCATGGAACTACCAATCATCTAATCAGTGCAACAAACCACATAGTCACAACTAGAAACCTGTCAACAAGCAGTACAAACCTCTCAATAAGTATTGGAAGTCACGTACTCAGTTCTAGAAACTAGAAACAAGTCAAGTACTACCACAAAACACTCATACAAATCTGTCAAGTACTACTATAAACACCTACTTATTGCTAGAAATGCGGTAGTCCAATCACCAAAGCACAACACTTGCTACAAAGCACTAGAAACCTGACAAAAAAACCTTTCAAGTAGTTCTAGAGAACAACAATCTAAAGCTATAAATGTCTAGCGTACTGTTGATAACCATCTAATTGCTACTTGAAAGCACCTAGTCAAAGCTAGAAACCACATGTTACATTGCTAGAAACCACCTTGTCATAGGACTACCAATCATCTACTCAGTGCGACAAACCTCATTGTCCTAGCTAGAAACCTATCAACAAATAGTACAAACCTTGGAATAGCTACTCGAAACCACATACTTAGTGCTAGAAACTAGAAACAAGTAAAGCAGTATCAAAACACACTTGTAGAAACATGTCAAAGATTACTAGAAACATCTACTCACTGCTAAAAACACGATAGTCCAGTCACCAAAGCACAAGAGTGCTACAAGGCACTAGAGAACTGCTAAAAACTTGACAGGAAGAGCTAGAAACCTCTCAAGAACTTCTAGCAACCTTCTAATTATTGTTAGAAAACAAGCCGTACAAACCTTTGAATAACTATTGGAAACCACCTATTGAGTTCTAGAAACTAGAAACAAATCAAGCTCTACCAAAAAACACTCATACCTGGCTGTCAAGGATTAATAGAACCACCTACTCATTGCTATAAACATGGTAGTCCAATCACCAAAGCAAAAGTTTGCAGAAAATTGCTAGAAACCTAACAATAAAGGCTATGAACCTCTGAAGAGATGCTAATAGCCTTCCGAGCAGTGCTAAAAGACAAGAATGTATCACTATAAACCTCCCAAGCACTATTGATAAGCATTTAATTACTACTTGAAAGCACCTAGTCAAAGCTAGAAACCATATGTCACATTGGTACAAAGCACAATGTCAAAAAAAGTACCAATCATCTCGTCATTGCAACAACAAACCACATAGCCACATCTAGAAACTTGTAACCAAATAGTACAAACCTCCCAATAAGCACCTACTTAGTGTTTGAAACTAGAAACTAGTCAGGCACTACCAAAAAACACTTCTAGATACATGTCAAGGATTACTAGAAACACCTTCTCAGTGCTAGAAACCTGCTAGTCCAATCACCAAAGCACAAGAGTGCCACAGAGAACTAGAGAATTGCTAGAAACTTGACAAGAAGAGCTAGAAACCTCTCAAGAGTTGCTAGAAACCTTCCAAGTGGTGCTGGAAAACAAGAATCTATCACTAGAAACATCCCAACCACTATTGACAACAAAAACTCCTAGTTGATAGCACCTAGTCAAAGCTAGAACCCATATGTCACATTTCTAGAAAACGCTTTGTCATGGAGCTACCAATCATCTAATCAGTGCAACAAACCACATAGTCACAACTAGAAACCTGTGAACAAGTAGTACAAACCTCCCAATAACTATTGGAAGTCATGCCCTTAGTTCTAGAAACTAGAAACAAGTCAAATACTACCACAAAACACTCATACATATTTGTCAAGTACTACTTTAAACACCTACTCTTAGCTAGATATGTGGTAGTTCAATCAACAAAGCACAACACTGCTACAAAGCACTAGAAACCTCTCAAAAACTGTTAATAACCTTTCAAGTAGTTCTGGAAAACAAAAATCTAAAGCTAGAAATGTCAAGAGCACTATCGATAAGCAAGTAATTGCTACTTGAAAGCACCTAGTCAAAGCTAGAAACCATATGTGACATTTCTAGAAACCACCTTGTCATAGGACTACCAATCATCTACTCCCAGGGGGTTCACTATGTCTAAAACTACCATATCACGTGCGTTCAAGACATGTTTGTAAAACCCCTTATCTGTGGTTAAGAATATAATGTACCCTTTTCTTTTAAAATCTGTAAGTTTTTTTCAAATTTGAGAAAATAATGCCCTTCCGTATACATATTTTTGTAAGTTTGAAGAATTTTTAATACCCTTGTGTTCAACTCACGTGATAGGTTACATTTTTATTAGGTGACCTCCTCGAGCATCTAGTCAGTGCAACAAACCACATAGTCATAGCTATACACGTATCAACAAATAGTACAAACCTTAGAAAAACTACTAGAAAGCACCTACTTGGTGCTAGAAACTAGAAACAAGTCAAGCACTACCAAAACACACTTGTAGAAACATGTCAAGGATTACCAGAAACACCTACTTAGTGGTAGAAACCCGATAGTCAAATCACCAAAGCACAAGAGTGCTACAAGGCACCAAAGAACTGCTAAAAAAATGACAAGAACAACTAGATACCTCTGAAGAACTTCTAGAAACCTTCCAAGCAGTGCTAGAAAAGAAGAATCTATCACTAGAAACCTCCCAAGACATTGTTGCTAACAATTTAATTGCTAGTTCAAAGCACCTAGTCAAAGCTAGAAACCATATGTCACATTGCTAGAAACCACCTTTTGATAGAACTAATAATCATCTACTCAGTGCAGCAAACCACATAGTCGCAAATAGAAACCTATCAACAAGCAGTACAAACCTGCACCAATAACTATTGGAAACCACCTATTGAGTTCCAAAAACTAGAAACAAGTCAAGCTCTACCAAAAACCACTTGTACGTGCCTGTCAAGGATTATTGAAAACACCTACTCATTGCTATAAACGTGGTAGTCCAATCACCAAAGAAAAATTTTGCTACAAAGCGCTAGAAAACTACTAGAAACCTAACAATAAAGGCTATAAACCTCTCAAGAGCTGCTCATAGCCTTCCAAGCAGTGCTAAAAAACAAGAATCTATCACTGTAAAGCTCCCTAGCACTATTGATAACCATTTAATTGCTACTTGAATGCGGCTAGTCAAAGCTAGAAACCATTTGACACCTTGGTAGAAAGTATTTTGTCACAAAACTACCAATCATCTAGTCATTGCAACAACAAGCCACATAGTCACAGCTAGAAAACTCTCAAAAAATAGTACAAACCTCCCAATAAGCACCTACTTAGTATTTGAAAGTAGAACCAAGTCAGGCACTACCAGAAACCACTTGTAGATACATGTCAAGGATTACTACCTACTCAGTGCTAGAAACCTACTAGTCCAATCACCAAAGCAGAAGAGTGCTACACAGAACTAGAGAACTACTAGAAACCTGACAAGAACAGCTAGAAACCTCTCAAGAACTACTAGAGACCTTCCAAGCAGTGCTGGAAAACAAGAATCTATCACTAGAAACATCCCAACCACTATTGATAGCCATTTAATTCCTAGTTGACAGCACCTAGTCAAAGCTAGAAACCATGTGTCACATTTCTAGAAAGCACTTTGTCATGGAACTACCAATCATCTAATCAGTGCAACAAACCACATAGTCACAACTAGAAACCTTTCAACAAGCAGTACAAACCTCTATTGGAAGTCAGGTACTCAGTTCTAGAAACTAGAAACAATTCAAGCACTATCTGTCAAGTACTACTATAAACACCTACTTAGTGCTAGAAATGCGGTAGTCCAATTACCAAAGCACAACACTACTACAAAGCACTAGAAACCTGACAAAAAAACCTAGAAACCTATCAAGAACTATTCATAACCTTTCAAGTAGTTCTGGAAAACTGGAAAACAACAATCTAGAGATATAAATGTCCAACGCACTATTGATTACCCTCTTTAATTGCTACTTGAAAGCACCTAGTCAAAAATAGAAACCATAGGTTATATTGCTAGAAACCACCTTGTCATAGGACTACCAATCATCTACTCACTGCAACAAACCACATAGTCATAGATAGAAACCTATCAACAAATAGTACAAACCTTAGAATAACTACTAGAAAGCACCTACTTAGTGCTAGAAACTAGAAATAAGTCAAGCACTACCAAAACACACTGGTAGAAACATGTCAAGGATTACTAGAAACACCTACTCAGTGCTAGAAACCCGATAGTCCAATCATCAAAGCACAAGAGTGCTACAAGGAACTAGAGAAAATAGGTAGAAACCTCTAAAGAACTTCTAGCAACCTTCTAAGCAGTGCTAGAAAACAAGAATCTATCACTAGAAACCTCCCAAGCACTAGTGCTAACCTTTAAATTCCTACTTGAAAGCTCCTAGTCAAAGGTAGAAACCATCTATCACATTGCAAGAAACCACCTTTTGATAAAACTAATAATCATCTACCCAGTGCAACAAACCACATAGTCATAGATAGAAACCTATCACCAAGCAGTACAAACCTCCCAATAATTATTCGAAACCACCTATTGAGTTCTAGAAACTAAAAACAAGAAAAGCTCTACCAAAAAACACTCGTACTTGCCAATCAAGGATTAATAAAAACACCTACTCGTTGCTATAAACGTGGTAGTCCAATCACCAAAGTAAAAGTTTTCTACAAAGTGCTAGAAAGCTGCTAGAAAACTAACAATAAAGTCTTTAAACCTCTGAAGAGATGCTAATAGCCTTCCAAGTAGTGCTAACAGACAAGAATCTATCACTATAAACCTCCCAGGCACTGTTTTTGATAACCATTTAATTGCGACTTGAAAGCACCTAGTCAAAGCTAGAAACCATATGTCACATTGGTAGAAAGCACAGTGTCAAAAAACTACCAATCATCTAGTCATTGCAACAACAAACCACATAGCTACAGCTAGAAACCTATAACCAAATAGTACAAACCTCCCAATAAGCACCTACTTAGTGTTTGAAACTAGAAACTAGTCAGGCACTACCAAAAAACACTTGTAGATACATGTCAAGGATTACTAGCTGAAACACCTTCTGAGTGTTAGAAACCTGCTAGTCCAATCACCAAAGCACAAGAGTGCTACAGAGAACTAGAGAACTGCTAGAAACTTGATAAGAAGAGATAGAAACGTCTCAAGAACTGCTAGAAACCTTCCAAGCAGTGCTGGAAAACAAGAATCTATCACTAGAAACATCCCAACCACTATTGACAGCAATTTAAGTCCTAGTTGATAGCACCTAGTCAAAGCTAGAAACCATATGTCACATTTCTAGAAAACACTTTGTCATGGAACTACCAATCATCGAATCAGTGCAACAAACCACATAGTCACAACTAGAAACTTGTGAACAAGCAGTAAACACCTCCCAATAACTATTGGAATCACGTACTCAGTTCTAGAAACTAGAAACAAGTCAGGTACTACCACAAAACACTCATACAAATATGTCAAGTACTACTATAAACACCTACTTATTGCTAGAAATGCGGTAGTCCAATCACCAAAGCACAACACTGCTACAAAGCACTAGAAACCTGACATTAAAACCTAGAAACCTTTCAAGTAGTGAGGCGGTCCGGGGTGGGCAACAAGAGAGGCGACCTCTAAACACCCCTGAAGGCTCTCGTGCTGCTCAATTGGGGCTGGGGGCAACCACAAGCACAACACAACAACCAACCCACATCCAAACCCAAACAAGATAGGGGCACCACCTAGTTAGAGAGCGAACTAGGACGCAAAAGAGGAGAATCCCTTAGCAATACAAGCGAGAAGGAAGGGTACACTATCACTAATTTAAATGCTACAAATACACACACCAAACACACAAAAAAAAAGGAGAGAGAGAGATCTTTGTGCAAGAATTTAGCTTCAATTTTAATGATTGACGTGGGTGTATGAACAGCTTGGAGGAGAGTCAAGAGACACGATTAAGCGTGATGATGTTGCAATCTACACATTATCTTAGGGTTATGGAAGACCTCTCACAATACAACCCTCTTATAATGTTTTTCCAAGCAAAAAAACAAACACAAGAGCTCTTGAGTCCCATACAAGCAGATACTACAAAAGAATCTCAAAATGAAAACGCGTCACCTTAGATGAGGTTTCCAAGCGTGAATTGGAGAGACTCAAGAGGGTTTTGACCCGCGATTTGCACCCAACTTATTGATTAAATTGATACGCAAGAGTAGGTACAACTTTGATTGGAAGTTATGAATCACTCACTCCCATGCAATGTTACAACTAGCTCAAAGAAGCTTTCATATACACCACATGTAATGGTGCATAGAGAGCTCACTCTCACTCCCTATAGCTAAGATGGTGAACGGCACTCTCAAAGTAGTGAGCAATAGTGTAGGGATCCTGCCATTTACAAAGGGAGAAGGGCTCTATTTATAGGTGAGGAGAGCCCTAATTAGGATTATACCTAATCAACATTTTCATAGAAAACCATGTTTATAAAAATTTTTATATGTTCTTATGAGAGTGGGGCTCTCTTGTCTCTTGAGTCACATGGATGTGGGCTCAAGAGGAGAGAATTATTGAGGTGAAATAGAGAAGATTCTATAGAGGTGAGTGATTTTTTGTGTGAGGTTGCCTACTCCACGGTAGAGTAGAGTGGGTGCAATTTACAAAAAAAGGGTTAGCAGTTAGTGTTAGTAGTTTGAAGTTAGTAGGATGGGGTAAAATTACATGGCATATGCACTCAAGGTGCATTATATGATTTATACAATGATAAAAAGTAAGAGAAGGATGAGAATATACACAATTTGGTGGAAACCACAAGATGTAAATGAAAATTTCCACCTTCTCCTCTAGTGAATGAAGCGGTTGTAGAACTTTGTCAGTGCAGTTCTTGTGACCATGGGGAAGTTGAATTCTCCATGACCAAACTCTTCCTTTTGCAGGGCTTGAGAATGGTTATTTGCTGATTTTTTCTCCTTTTATGACAGGATGAAGAGGTTATGGTAATATGAATATGATTCTAGAGAGAAATTGAGCTATATGTGTGTAGAGATGATAATCTTTTGAGCTATGGAGTAAGGAGAGATGGAAATGGTGAAGAAGATGAAGTAAGCCATGAAAGTTGCAGGTTGGAATGAGTGGATGAGTGTGGAAGTTGGAAAGGAGGTAGAGAAGACTATGGGTTACTTTGTGAGAAAAGTGGGCAGACTAGGGTCCACTGAAAAAATCCTATCTCACCGTTGGTAACTCCAAAAATCATGAAAACATTTGAGGTGATTACTCAAATTGTGGTCTATATTTTCTTTGTTGATTATTTCTTCAAATTTTGAGTGAAGATAGGTGCCAAAATTCTCACTAAAAAGCCTTTTCTTAATGCCTGCAAAAGTCTTTTAGTCTCCCCCTCCTTTGTTGAATTTGTACAATGTATCCAAGAGTGAGCCCCTCCTTTGTCATATCATAATACAAAGCATCCAAGTTGCCCTTTACACATGCATGGAGAAGGATTATTGGTGAATAAAGCAATATATACATGGTGGGACTAGTGTATGGACTATTCATTGATTTTAGCTCAATGAGCACATGGTGTTAGAATAATGAGAAAAAATAATTAAACAAATATGGAGGAATTATGGATATGGAAAGATATTGGAATCATATGATATGGTCCCTCTTTGTATTATTTTGGGTGAAAGAGGAAAAGGTATGCAAGTAAATGAAAATAATATAATAAACATGACTAAGAAAGTAGAAATCAATTTTTTTGTTTTCACGAGGGTGAGGGTGAAAATGTGGGGGTGGTTTGTATAAAAGAAAAATATGAGGTTAGAGTATGTACACATTGGCAAAAAATACACTTATGGTGCAAGAGGATGAAAGAAGGCATACATAAGTTTAATAAAACACACACCTAGGTATAAATATTTAAATAAAATATCAAAATAATTATAAAATCCCCTATATTTAGGCCATATATATAATGAAATATTTACACACAAAGGCCATAATATACCTTTTTTAAATTATTTTTTTATTTTTTTTGGCTCAACTAACCCAGTGACTAGCTAATTGAGGGTTTTTCAGAAAATATGGGAAAAGTCCCCTAACTCACACACGCCTATGTACAGTGAAATGGTAGGGATAGCCATAGGGTTTGGGTGAATTTGGTAGGGTGAGGAAGCTCACTATGACAATTTTGGATAGCCGAAAAATGGCTATCAGTAGTTTTGGAGAACAATAATCTAAAGCTATAAATGTCCAGTGCACTATTGATAACCATCTAATTGCTACTTGAAAGCACCTAGTCAAAGTTAGAAACCATATGTTACATTGCTAGAAACCACCTTGTCACACAGGACTACCAATTATCTACTCAGTGCAACAAACCACATACTCCTAGCTAGAAACCTATCAACAAATAGTACAAACCTTGGAATAGCTACTAGAAACCACATACTTAGTGCTAGAAACTAGAAACAAGTGAAGCAGCACCAAAACACACTTGTAGAAACATGTCAAGGATTACTAGAAACACCTACTCAGTGTTAGAAACTCGATAGTCCAGTCACCAAAGCACAAGAGTGCTACAAGGAACTAGAGAACTTCTAGAAACTTGACAAGAAGAGCTAGAAACCTCTCAAGAACTTCTAGCAACCTTCTAAGCAGTGCTAGAAAACAAGAATCTATCATTGGAAACCTCCCAAGCACTATTGCTAACCATTTAATTGCTAGTTGAAAGCACCTAGTCAACGCTAGAAACCATATGTCACATTGCTAGCAACCACCTTTTGATAGAACTAATAATCATCTACTCAGCGCAACAAATCACATAGTTGCAGATAGAAACCTATCAAGAAGCAGTACAAACCTCCCAATAATTATTAGAAACCACCTATTGAGTTCTAGAAACTAGAAACAAGTCAAGCTCTACCAAAAAACACTCGTACCTGCCTGTCAAGGATTAATAAAAACACCTACTCATTGCTATAAACGTGGTAGTCCAATCACCAAAGCAAAATTTTTCTACAAAGTGCTAGAAAACTGCTAGAAACCTAACAATAAAGGCTATGAACCTCTGAAGAGATGCTAATAGCCTTCCAAGCAGTGGTAAACGACAAGAATCTATCACTATAAACCTCCCAAGCACTGTTGATAACCATTTAATTGCGACTTGAAAGCACCTAGTCAAACCTAGAAACCATATGTCACATTGGTAGAAAGCAGCGTGTCAAAAAACTACCAATCATCTAGTCATTGCAAAAACAAACCACATAGTCATAGCTAGAAACCTATCAACAAATAGTACAAACCTCCCAATAGGCACCTACTTAGTGTTTGAAACTAGAAACTAGTCAGGCACTACCAAGAAACACTTGTAGATACATGTCAAGGATTACTAGAAACACTTTCATAGTGCTAGAAACCTGCTAGTACAATCACCAAAGCACAAGAGTGCTACAAAGAACTAGAGAACTTCTAGAAACTTGACAAGAAGAGCTAGAAACCTCTCAAGAATTGCTAGAAACCTTCCAAGCGGTGTTGGGAAACAAGAATCTATCACTAAAACATCCCAACCACTATTCATAGCCATTTAATTCCTAGTTGACAATACCTAGTCAAATCTAGAAACCATATGTCACATTTCTAGAAACCACTTTGTCATGGAACTACCAATCATCTAATCAGTGCAACAAACCGCATAGTCACAACTAGAAACCTCCCAATAACTATTGGAAATCACCTACTAAGTTCTACGAACTAGAAACAAGTCAAGCACTACCATAAAACACTCATAAAAACCTGTCAAGTATTACTTTAAACACCTACTCATTGCTAGAAACAAGGTAGTCCAATCACCAAAGCACAACACTGCTACAAAGCACTAGAAACCTGACAACAAAACCTAGAAATCTCTCAAGAATTGTTAATAACCTTTCAAGTAGTGCTCGAAAACAACAATCTAAAGTTAGAAATATCTAGAGCACTATTGACAACCATCTAATTCCTACTTGAAAGCACCTAGTCAAAGCTAGAAACCATATGTTGCATTGCTAGAAACCACCTTGTCATAGGACTACCAATCATCTACTCAGTGCAACAAACCACATAGTCATAGCTAGAAACCTATCAAAAAAATATTACAAACCTTAGAATAACTACTAGAAAGCACCTACTTAGTGCTAGGAACTAGAAACAAGTCAAGCACTACCAAAACACACTTCTAGAAACATGTCAAGGATTACTAGAAACACCTACTCAGTGCTAGAAACCCTGTAGTCCAATCACCAAAGCACAAGAGTGATACAAGGCACTAGATAATTGCTAAATTTTTGACAAGAAGAGCTAGAAACCTCTAAAGAATTTCTAAAAACCTTCCAAGCAGCACTAGAAAGCAAGAATCTATCACTAGAAACCTCCCAAGTACTGCTGCTAACCATTTAATTGCTAGTTCAAAGCACGTAGTGAAAGCTAGAAACCATATGTCACATTGCTAGAAACCACCTTTTGATAGAATTAATAATAATCTACTCAGTGCAAAAAAACCACATAGTCATAGATAGAAACGTATCAACAAGCAGTGCATACCTCCCAACAACTATTGGAAATCACCTATTAAGTTCTAGAAACTAGAAACAAGTCAAGCAGTACTAAAAAACACGCGTACCTACCTATCAACGATTACTAGAAACACCTACTCATTGCTAGAAACGTGGTAGTCCAATCACCAAAGAAAAAGTTTGCTACAAAGTACCAAAAAATTGCTAGAAACCTAACAATAATGGCTACTGTAAACCTCTCAAGAGCTGCTACTAGCCTTCCAAACAGTGCTAAAAAACAAGAATCTAAAAATAGAAACCTCTCAAGCACTATTGATAACCATTTAATTGCTACTTGAAAGCACCTAGTCAAAGCTAGAAACCATCTGACACATTGGTAGAAAGCATCTTGTCACAAAACTACAAATCATATAGTCATTGCAACAACGAACCACATAGTCACAGCTAGAAACTTGTCAACAAATAGTACAAACCTCCCAATAAGCACCTACTTAGTGTTTGAAACTAGAAACAAGTCTGGCACTACCAAGAAACACTTGTAGATACATGTCAAGGATTACTAGAAACACCTACTCAGTGCTAGAAACTTGCTTGTCCAATTACCAAAGCACAAGAGTGCTACAAAGAACTAAAGAACTACTAGAAACTTCACAAGAAGAGATAAAAACCTCTCAAGAACTGCTAGAAACCTTCGAAGTAGTGCTGGAAAACAAGAATCTATCACTAAAAACCTCCCAACCACTATTGATAGCCATTTAATTGCTAGTTGAAAGAACCTAGTCAAAGCTAGAAACCATATGTCACATTGCTAGAAACCACTTTGTCATGGAATCACCAATCATCTACTCAGTGCAACAAACCACATAGTCTCAGTTAGACACCTGTCAACAAGCAGTACAAACCTCCCAATGACTACTGGAAAGCACCTATTTAGTTCTAGAAACTAGAAATAAGTCAACCACTACCACAAACCACTCGTACAAACCTGTCAAGTATTCTTATAAACACCTGCTGAGTGATAGAAACGTGGTAGTCCAATCACCAAAGAAGAACAGTGCTACAAAGCACTAGAAACCTTCCAACAAAACCTAGAAACCTTTACATAACTGTTAATAACCTTTTAAATAGTGCTAGAAAACAACAATCTAAAGCTAGAAATGTCTAGAGCACTATTGATAACCATCTAAATGCTACTTGAAAGCACCTAGTTAAAGCCATAAACCATATGTCACATTGCTGGAAACCACCTTATCATAGAACTACCAATCATCTACTCAGTGCAACAAACCACATAGTTGTAGCTAGACGCGTGTCAACAAGCAAAGTACAAACCTCCCAATTACTACTAGAAAGCACCTACTTAGTTATAAAAACCAAAAACAAGTCAAGGACTATCAAAAAACACTCGTCCAAACCTGTCAAGGAGTGCTAAAATTTACCTACTCAGTGCAAGAAACCTGGTAGTCACAATGCTACAAAGCACTAGTAGAAACCTGACAAGAAGATCTAGAAAGCTCTCAAGAATTGCTTATAACTCTCCAAGCAGTGTTGAAAAACAAGAATCTATCACTAGAAACCTCCCAAGCATTATTGATAACCATTTACTTGCTACTTGAAAGCACCTAGTCAAAGCTAGAAAACATATGTCACATTGCTAGAAAGCACCTTGTCATAGAACTACCAAACATCTAGTCAGTGCAACAAACCACACAATCACAGCTAAAAACCTGTCAAAAAGGAGTACCAAACTCACAATAGATACCAAAAAGCACCTACCTACTGCTAGAAACCAGGAACAAGAGAAGCAAGACCTGAAAACCTGTCAAAGATTACTAAGAGACACCTACTAAGTGCTAGAAACCCGGTAGTTCACTCACCAAAGCCCAATAGTGCAACAAAGCACTAGATCATTGATAGAAACCTGAGAAGAAAGCTTCCAAGCAATGGTGAAAAACAAGAATCTATAGCTAGAATCCTCCAAAGCAATATTTATAACCCTTCATTTGCTACTTGAACCACCTAGTCAAAGCTGAAAACCATATAACACATTGCTAGAAACCACCTTGTCATATAACTATTACTCAGTGTAACAAACCACATAGTCGAAGCTAAAACCCTATCAACAAGCAATACAAACCTCCCAATAACTAGTAGAATGTTGGAATTACGGTTGCAGAGAAACACACACAGCTTGGAGAAGATGAAGCAAGCTCAAGGCACACAATAAATAGTGTGTTACTTAGTGTGCAATGGAAAGATAGATAGCCCTAGAGTGATGGGCGTATATACAATGCACGGGGGAAAAAACTACTAGAAACCTGACAATAAAGGCTAAAAACCTCTTAAGGGTTCCAAGCAGTGCTAAAAAACAAGAATTTATCACTAGCAACCTCCCAAGCACTATGATAACCATTTAATTGCTACTTGAAAGCACCTAGTCAAAGCTAGAAACCATTCGACACATTGGTGGAAAGTACCTTGTCACAAAACTACCAATCATCTAGTCATTGCAACAACGAGCCACATAGTCACAACTAGAAAACTGTCAACAAATAGTACAAACCTCCCAATAAGCACCTACCTAGTGTTTGAAACTAGAAAAAAGTCAGGCACTACCAAAAAACACTTGGAGATACATGTCAAGGATTACTAGGAACACCTACTCAGTGCTAAAAACCTGGTAGTCCAATCCCCAAAGCACAAGAGTGATACATAGAACTAGAGAACTTCTAGAAACTTGACAAGAAGAGCTAGAAACCTCTTAAGAACTACTAGAAACCTTCCAAGCAGTGCTGGAAAACAAGAATCTATCACTAGAAACATCCCAACCACTATTGATAGCCATTTAATTGCTAGTTGATAGCACCTAGTCAAAGCTAGAAACCATGTGTCACATTTCTAGAAACCACTTTGTCATGGAACTACCAATTATCTAATCAGTGCAACAAACCACATAGTCACAGCTAGAAACCAGTCAGCAAGCAGTACAAACCTCCCAATAACTATTGGAAGTCATGTACTTAGTTCTAGAAACTAGAATCAAGTGAAGAACTACCACAAAACACTCATACAAATCTGTCAAGTCTTACTATAAACACCTACTTATTGGTAGAAACACGGTAGTCCAATCACCAAAGCACAACACTGCTACAAAGCACTAAAAACCCGACAGAAAAACCTAGAAACCTCTTAAGAATTGTTAATAACCTTTCAAGTAGTTCTGGAAAACAACAATCTAAAGCTATAAATGTCTAGAGCACTATTGATAACCATCTAGTTGCTACTTGAAAGCACATAGTCAAAGCTAGAAACCATATGTTATATTTCTAGAAACCACCTTGTCATAGGACTACCAATCATCTACTCAGTGCAACAAACCACATAGTCATAGATAGAAACCTATCAGCAAATAGTACAAACCTTAGAATAACTACTAGAAAGCACCTACTTAGTGCTAGAAACTAGAAACAAGTTAAGCACTACCAAAACACACTTGTAGAAACGTGTCAAGGATAAGTAGAAACACCCACTAAGTGCTAGAAACCTGATAGTCCAATCATCAAAGCACAAGAGTGCTACAAGGCACTAGAGAACTGGTAAACATTTGACAAGAAGAGCAAAAACCGGTAGTCCAATCACCCATGTGTGTGTGTGGGGGGGGGGGGGGGGGGGGGGGGGGGGGGGGGAAAGAGAAAGAGAAAGGAAGAGCGCGGGTTTACCTGTTTCGCTAGAGCGTCGAAACTCAGATATGAGATCTGAGTTTTTGGTGTTATCAATTTATTTTTTACCCCTGTCTCGGCATAGCTATGGGCATCGCTATGAGCATTGCTATAGGCATCACTATGCAACAAACAAAATATCAACGCCCATAGCGAGGCCATGGATTTTCACTTTTGAGCGTTGCACTGTGAGTGTCGCTAATGTGAAGTACCTCTTGCAGTGAAGCAGTGCTGGAAAACAAGAATCTATCATTAGAAACCTCCCAACCACTATTGATAGCCATTTAACTACTAGTTGAAAGCACATAGTAAAAGCTAGAAACCATATGTCGCATTGCTAGAAACCACTTTGTCATGGAACTACCAATCATCTACTCAGTGCAACAAACCACATAGTCACAACTAGAAACCTTTCAACAAACAATAAAAACCTCCCAATAACTATTGGAAAGCTCCTACTTATCTCTAGAAACTAGAAACAATTCAAGCACTACCACAAAACACTCGCACAAACCTTTCAAGTATTACTCTAAACACCTACTCAAAGCTAGAAACGTGGTAGTCCAATCACCAAAGCACAAGAGTGCTACAAAGCACTAGAAACCTGACAAAAAAACCTAGAAACCTCTCAAGAACTATTAATAACCTTTCAAGTAGTGCTAGAAAACAAAAATCTAAGGCTAGAAATGTCTAGAACACTATCGATAACCATCTAATTGCTACTTGAAAGAACCTAGTCAAAGCTAGAAACCATATGTCACATTGCTAGAAGCCACCTTGTCATAGAACTACCAATCATCTACTCAGTACAACAAACAAAGTAGTCGTAACTAGAAACCTGTCAAACAAGCAGTACAAACCTCCCAATAACTACTAGAAAGCACCTACTTAGTGTTAGAAACCAGAAACAAGTCAAGCACTATAAAACAAAACTCATACAAACCTGTCAAGGAGTGCTAAAAAATACCTACTTACTGCAAGAAACCTTGTAGTCCAATCACGAAAGCACAACAGTGCTACAAAGCACTAGTAGAAACATGATAAGAAAAGCTAGAAATCTCTCAAGAATTGCTTATAACCTTCCAAGCAGTGTTGGAAAACAAGAATCTACCGTTGGAAACCTCCCAAGCACTAGTAATAACCATTTAATTGCTACTTGAAAGCACCTAGTCAAAGCTAGAAACCATATGTCACATTGCTAGAAAGCACCTAGTCAAAGCTAGAAACCATATGTCACATTGCTAGAAAGCACCTTGTCATAGAACTACCAAGCATCTACTCAGTGCAACAAACCACATAATCACAACTAGAAATCTGTAAAAAAGGAGTACTAACCTCCCAATAACTACTAAAAACACTTAAATTGCTAGAAACCAGAAACAAGTCAGTCACTATGTGAAAACAATCCTACAAACCAGTCAAGGATTACTAAGAGACACCTACTCAATGCTAGAAATTAACCCAGTAGTTCACTCATCAAAGCACAATAGTGCTACAAAGCACTAGAGAATTGCTAGAAACATGACAAGAAAATCTCGAAACCTCTCAAGAATTGCTAGAAACCTTCCAAGCAATGCTGAAACACAAGAATCAACAACTAGAAACCTCCCAAGTAATATTTATAACCCTTTGTTTGCTACTTGAACCACCTAGTCAAAGTTGGAAACCATATAACACATTGCTAGAAACCACCTTGTCATATAACCACTACTCAGTGCAACAAACCACATAGTCGCAGCTAAAAACTTGTCACAACAAGTAGTACAAACCTCCCAATAACTACTAGAAAGCACCTGCTTAGTGCTAGAAACTAGAACAAGTCAAGATCTACAAGAAAAGTCTCGTAAAACCTCTCAAGGACTAGTAAGAAACACCTAGTGAGTGCTAGAAACCCGATAGTCCAATCACTAAAGCGTAATAGTGCTACAAAGAGGAGAACTGCTAGAAACCTTACAAGAAAGTCTAGAAACGTCTCAAAAACTGCTAATAACCTTCCAAGCAATGCTAGAAAATAGGAATTTACCGCTAGAAACCTGCCAAGCACTAAGTCAAAGCTACCATATGTCACATTTCTAGAAACCACCTTCTCATAGAACTACCAATCATCTACTCATTGCAAAACAAACCACATAGTCATAGCTAGAAACCTGTCAACAAATAGTACAAACCTTACAATAACTACTAGAAATCACCTACTTAGTGGTGCTAGAAACTAGAAACAAGTCAAGCACTACCAGAACACACTTGTAGAAACATGTCACGGATTACTAGAAATAGCTACTCAGTGCTAGAAACCGGATAGTCCAATCACCAAAGCACAAGAGTGCTACAAAGCACTAGAGAAGTGCTAAAAACTTGACAAGAAGAGCTAGAAACCCCTCAAGAACTTCTAGAAACCTTCCACAAGCAGTGCTGGAAAACAAGAATCTATCACTAGAAACCTCCCAAGCACTGTTGATAACCATTTAATTGCTAGTTGGAAGCAGCTAGTCGAAGCTAGAAACCATATGTCACATTGCTAGAAACTACCTTCTCATAGAACTACCAATCATCTACTCAATGCAACAAACCACATGGTCACAACTACAAACCTGTCAACATGCAGTACAAACCTCTCAATAACTATTCAAAAGCACCTACTCATTCTAGAAACTAGAAAGAAGTCAAGAAGTACCAAAAAACACTTGTACCTACCTGTCAAGGATTACTAGAAACAGTGACTCAGTCTAGAAATGTGGTAGTCCAATCACCAAATCACAATTTTTCTACAAAGCACTATAAACATGATTAAGAAAACCTAGAAACCTCTCAAGAACTGTTAATAACCTTTCAAGTAGTGCTCGAAAACAACAACCTAAATCTATAAATGTCCAGAGAATTATTGATAACCATTTAATTGCTACTTGAAAGCACCTAGTGAAAGCTAGAAACCATATGTCACATTGCTAGAAACCACCTTGTCATAGAGCTACCGATCATGTACTCAGTGCAACAATTCACATAGTCGTAGCTAGAAACCTGTCAATAAGCAGTACAAACCTCCCAATAAATACTAGAAGCACCTACTCAGTATTAGAAACCAAAAACAAGTCCAGCACTACCTGAAAACAATCGTACAAACTTGTCAAGGATTACTAAAAGAGACCCACTCAATGCTAGAAACCCGGTAGTCCACTCACCAAAGCACTAGAGCATTGATAGAAACCTGACAAGAAAAGCTAGAAACCTCTCAAATAAATATTTATAACTCTTTATTTGCTACTTGAACGACCTAGTCAAAAGTGGAAACCATACAACACATTGCTAAAAACCATTTTGTCATATAACTACTACTCACTCCAACAAACCACATAGTTGTAGTGATAGTCATTTTTTGGCTATCCAAATTGCCATAGTGAGCTACCTCACCCTACCAAAATAACCCAAACACTGTGGCTATCCCTACCATTTCATTGTACATAAGCGTTGTCAGGATTTTTTTGGAGCAAGGGATTGCGCATATGTACATATACATGCATGGTGCATCAAATAAAGGATTGCCCATTTTCCTTAGCCAGGTGGTTATGTGGGGCCCACATGTGTACAGGTAGGACAGCATGTACATAGTGCATCGATTTTCACTATTACCAGTACCACTGTGTTTTTCTACAATAATGAGGAGTTTATAGCGTGTAAAACTTCTCGAGGAAGCTATCCGCGGGCCAACGACGTGAGGTCAACATGTGCGTCAGATGGCATCTAGTGGCGTCAGGAGGGCGAACGAGGTCAATATTTGCACGCGGATGAGGACGGACACAACGTGGGTGTTTTCTTGTGAGAGTTATGCAGAAAGGTCATCATTAGGACCACTTTTTGGGGCCACTTCACGTGGTGGTGAGATGCATTATTGGAAAAAAGCTGAGTGCCAGGTGTGCGAATGATGCAAAAAGGTGATAACTATGCACTGCGAGGTCAGTTTTTGGCCTATTCGGGGTCCGTTTGAGGTCATCTAAAAGGCCAAGGGTGCCCAAGTAATAAATCTAAGTGTGGGAATTGAAAAAACTGAGAGAAGACCAGAAAAAACGTGGAGAAGAGAGGAGGAACAGCCGCAGGTGTGTTTTTGGTGTTTTTGGAGCCTGTTTTGGCCGTAAACTGCTTATCCGAGGTCGGATTTGAGCACTTTGACATTGTAGACTGGGGTTTTGGGCCGTTCCGAACGCGATGGCGCTGTCCATTTTGCCAAATTCCTCACTCTTTTCCTGCTGTTTTTCTGTGTAAGTTTCTCCTATGAGCGAAGTTTCTGCTCTAGTTTGTGATTGTATCTGGCTTATTTTACCTATATTGTGTGAGCTATTTGCCCCATTGGTGTTGGCCCAAGCTCAATTGTATCTAAACATCAGAAATTCTCCTCTTTTGAGCTGAGTTTTTTGGGTGTGTGTGTGTGTCTCTGTGTGGAGTGGGCAAGTGGATAGTTTCTCTCCTCTCACTCCAGAGGTGTGTTCCCTGTCTCGGCCAGGTGTGTTGTGTAAGCCGAGTGGTGCCCCATAGTGTGTGTGTGTATCTTCCCAAGAGTGTGTGTCGGGTTGTTATAGAGGCTCTCTATGTGTTTTCATCCCGCTCACATTCTTTTGGTGCCCCCACGGAGAATCTTCTTCGAGTACCTTCAGCTTCGAGCTTCGAGCTTTGAGCTTCGGGATTACAGGTTGCAGGTTGCAGATTACAGGTTCCAGGTTACAGGTTACAGGTTACAGGGACAGGTACAGGTACAGGTGATTCACACAGGTACATGTAGCTGGAGTACAATGATATACTAGCTATGATGTCACTTGCAGTTGTTGTGGGAATGCATCACTTGGCGCCTGTTTGAGCGCATTGTCTGCTGGATTGTACGTTACTTGTGGAAACTGCCATTGTACAAATTTGTGGAGCCATACTTGGTTGTATTCGGCAGTCCCAGCCATTTCTGAGACTTGGTCTGGAAGATAGTCATTTCTGAGACTTGACTATATGCGATTTGCATTAGCCTTCGTGTGAGGGTCGATAGGGTGAGGTTTTTATTGAGCTGGGGGATTCTCAAATGTGGAGATCCTTTCGGTGATACAGGTAGCTGGAGCACCCTTTTTGTGACCTCGCCATAGGCTATGTACTAGTGAGTCCTACTTGATGCTCGGGTTCTATTGTTGACAGTTTATGCATACATAGACAGTCTGTATTTTGGGTTCCTACTGCTCTACTTCTGGGGAAACTCTGTCGAAATTTTCCCAAGTTATGATGGCTGGTTTTTTGGTATTTTGAGCCATTTATGCTGTTATGCTGCTGAAATTTTGGCAAAATCAGAGGTTGAGTCAGGTGTGCCTTCTTGGGAGCTTCATGGTTGGCTTTAATGGATGATCAAAATGGCCCTCAGTTCACTCCTTTTCATTTAACTCAAAGAATTCAGATTAATGTTCATGTGTCCAGGAAGATCTTTTTCCAGCAGCGCATAGTCTTTATGTTTGGGCCAAGAAGGTTACGAGAGATCTTGGAATGTCCTTTGCCTGTTGTCATTCCGATGATTAACTATGAAAACTCATTTGATGTGCATGTGTTTGTCCTTATCTAAAGTTGAGCTCCATTGAAGTTTTTGGGGATTGGGTAGTCATAAGTCTTGGGTTCTGGCACGTGTGTTCGAAGGGGTTCTCAAAGCATTGTAACTTGGGTAGCCATGGCTTTCTCTTATCCCGAGTTTCATGGAAAAAGTGATGAAGATGTGGAAGAATTTTTGGAAAAGATGGAGGTTGCCTGCATTAGCAACCAGATTCATGACCCTACGCAAATGTTACGCCTTCTCCAGATTTGTTTGAAGAGTGATGCACGAGTTTGGTCCAAGGCATTTGAAGAGGAGTTGCGTGCAGCGGATCCACCTGTAAGATTGAGTTGGGACAATCTAAGGCATGGATTGGAAGTGGAGTTTGTGAAGATAGAAGATCCTGACAAAGTGTGGCAAGAAGTACAAGGTTTGGTGCAGAAGGAAGGTGAGCCAGTATATGCGTACATACGTAAGTTTTCATTGGCATGGGAGCGAATGTGCAAGGCCTTAGCACCACAGGTACCCCCGCCTGACATGATGAAGAAGGACAGGTTCTTGGCTGGTCTTTGGGAGAATATACGTTGGAGAGTGGAGCTAAAGAAGCCTAGGACATATGAAGATGCACTAGAGGTAGCAAGGAACACAGAGTGGAAGTTGAGGAAAATGAGCCAGTTAGGGGTGGAGTCTTTGCCAATGAGGTCTGAATTTCAGCCTATAGAATCTTTACAAGGTCGCATGTCAGGGGTTCATCATGAACCAGTGGTTCCTGTTACTACTCAGGTTATGCCAGCAGTGGTCACTACAGCAGTGCAAGATGATGGGCTAAGGCAAGACATGAGGCAAATGGTTGATTTGATGAAGAATCTCAGCCTAAACATGCTAGGTCAAGTGGGAAATAATCGAGGTCGAGGGAGGTATGCAAATCAGCCAGGAGGTGAAGAAAGACCTAGGAATGGTGTTGGACAAAGCAATGGTAGGTTTTGGAGGCAGACGCCCACATGTTATAATTGTGGAGAGTTGGGTCACATCAGCCCGCAATGTGATAAGCCACCAAGGATGGGGGGAGACATGTATCCATTGCCAAGACAGGTGCTAACTAGGTCAAATGATTATGGCATCGAAATTAAGGGAGATGAAGGAACCAGTGGACTGACCCAGGTGGAAAAAGGAAAGACAAAAGTGCTAAGTGTAGTCACCTTGGAGAAGGCATCAAAGCTAGAGGATACATTAGTGATGCCTATTGGGAAGAGGACCACAGAGGATAAGGAAGGAAGAAGTGTCCCAGGTCCTAGCAAGAAGAAGGGAAAGAGCCATGAAGGCGAGGATGTCAAGGCCAAGAGGAAAAGGAGAGCTCGTTGAAAGTTTCATGTTTCAGATTTTCCACTAGGGGATGGGCAATTAAACTATGACTTGAGGGAGGATCTAACAAGCAGGAAGGCAGATGTTACTTTTGGGTAGCTTATAGAGATGGTGCCTAAGCTAAAGCGACAGTGGAAGAGGATGGTTAACCCAATGTAGAAAGAGCCAGAGAGAGGTTCAGTGAAGGTTTTGGCAATGGACGAGCTACCAGACATTTGTCCAATAGTAGATGTGTGGCATAAAAGGAAAAATTTGGGACAAGGTTATGTGGATGGAGGAGCTCAAATATGCGTCATAACACACTCATGCGTTGAGAAGATGGGTCTCACAGTGGCTGGGGTGTCAGGTTTTCGGATCAGATTGGCAAACCATCAAAAAGTAAAATGCTTGGGTGTTGTAAAGAGCTTAGAAGTGGAGGCATATGATGCAAAGGCAGTGGTTGATTTTCATGTGATGCCAGCAGGGTTGGGAGCATATCCTATTATACTGGGCAGACCGTGGTTACGTGCAGTGGGAGCTGTTCAAGATTGGGGACATGGTACGATTAGCCTCTATGGAAAGACAGGTACCAAGAAGCTTTATAATATGGACACAAGGAAACGATTAGAGGAGCTTTATGAAGATGAGGATGATTCTAGTGATGAAGACTCTTCCACGGTGACAGATGAGGACAGTGATAGCACTACCAGCAGTGATGAGGATGCTGATGTTGCATTTCTTTTGATGGACAAAGAAATACAGGAGTTTGGTTTAGCCGCATTTGCGAATGGGGTTGAAGATGAAAGTGAAGGGCCTTATGAAGTGATTGAAGGGCTGATGCAAACCAAGGTTGAGTTGTCAAAGAAGCAGGAATTAATGACACAAATGATCAGTGGAGACCTCTCAACTATGGAGAAGGACATATATTTGCATATGCTGGCTAGTTTTCCTGATTTGTTCATTACTTCATATGAAGAGATCTGAGGGTTCAAGGGTGAAGAGATGCATATAGAGCTAAAAGAAGGTGCTAAGCCAGTGCGGCAAAGGCTAAGAAGGATGGGTCAAGAGAAAATGGAAGCCTTGAGAGAAGAGGTGGACAAGTTGTTGAAGGCAGGGTTCATAGTCCCTGTGGAGACCACAGAATGGGTGAGTCCAGTAGTAGTCAGTCCAAAGAAGGATGGGAAGTGGAGGATTTGTGTAGATTTTAAGCCCTTAAACGTAGCCACTAAGAAGAACCCATATCCTCTTCCATTCATCGATCAGATCTTGGATTCAGTGGCAGGTTATGAGAGGTACATTGTGTGTGATGGTTTTTCAGGCTATTTTCAATTGAAGATTGCTCTTAAAGACCGCACAAAGACCACTTTTATTACGCCATGGGGCTGCTATTGCTACACAGTATTGCCATTTGGGTTGTCAAATGGACCTTCCTTCTATCAAGAGAGAGCGAATTGGGTGTTGGAACCATTCATTGGTAGTTGTGTTAAAGCTTTTATGGATGACTTCTGTGTTTATAGCAGTAGGGCTGAACACCATGAGAAGTTGCAGATGGTATTGGCTCGATATGATGAATGTGGAGGACAACTAAATCCAAAGAAATGTCATCTAGCACAGCCAAGGGTGAAGTTATTGGGCCACATGGTGTCAGAAAATGGCATTGAGGCTGATCCAGACAAGGTTAAGTCTATTATTCTTCTTCCATCACCTACGAGTACGAAGCAATTGGCAACCTTTATACACAAAGTGAAGTACATGGCAAGGTTTATTCCATTGTCTTCTCAGATTCTATATCCATTACAACAAGTGGCAAAGCATGATCCATTGCAATGGGATGACAAGTGTGAAGAAGTGTTTCAAGAGGTTAAAGAGGTGTTGGGGGGTTTGTCAGCCATCCAGGCTCCTGATTGGGAGAAATTTTTTTATGTAAATCCATCAGTAGGGGATGATGCCATTGGAGCCATGCTATTGCAAAAGGGGAAGGGCAGCCATTATATGAGGCCAGTGTATTGTGCAAGCCGGGTGAAGTTGGTAGCGGAGAGAAAGTTATCGGAAGTAGAGCTAGTGATGGCCAGTGTAATATTTGCTTGTCGACGATTTCGTCATTACTTGCTACCACGGCCTTTTGTTTTCTTGACGAGTTATGCCTTTTTGCCACAGTTAATTAATGGTACTAACATGTCAAATGTGGTGAAGAAATGGGTAATTGAGCTGCAAGAGTTTGAGTTCTCTTTTCTAGTAGAAGATAGTACAAGGGCTACCCTAGCTGATTTGTTGACCTACAAGGAGAATCCCCTTATTGTTAAGGAAGAGGTGGTGAGAAAGGTAGTTGAAGAAGTGCCACAGATCAGCAATGCACATGTGTTGTTCTTTGATGGTTCATACAGAAAGAGCCATGATGCAGCTTCAGGGGGTATAGCACTTTATGATCCAGAGGGGAAGCTAGTATGCAAGAGAGGGTTCAAATTGGATGCGCATAGTAACAATGAGGCTGAATATGCTACATTGGAAGCCGGATTACACATTTGTTTGAAGCATGGGGTTCGAAGGTTGAGAATAAAAGGTGATGCCTTGTTAGTGGTGAAGCAAGTGCTGGGTGTGTGGAAGAGCAAGAACACCTCATTGAAGGAAATGTGCTTCAGAATTAAAGGCCTGTTAAAAAATTTCGAAGCATGGAGCATCAGACACATTGAACGTGCTCTAAATGGAGAGGCACATGAAGCAGCTCAAGGCATGATTGGGGAGCTATTCGTGTTGAGGACCAATTTACCTCTTTATCATGGCCGGGAAAGTTTGGCTCAAGAAGAGGAGTTTTTGCTAACAGTAATCATTCCAAAGGAGATTCAGAAGTCTAAGAAGTATGGCTTTGTGCGTAGAGCATACAGGTACAAATTGATTGGTGATGTCTTATACATGAAAGGGGCTGATCTCGTGTTGAGACGTGTACCTTGGCGGGAGGAGCTTTACAGAGTGTTGGAAGAGAATCATGAAGGTGCATGTGGTGGCCATTTTGCTCTAAAGATCACCTTGCATAAGATCTTGCAAGAAGGGTATGTATGGCCTAGTCTGCACAAGGATGTTCACCATTGGTGTAGGTCTTGCAATAGGTGTCAAGCATTTGGGAAGAGAGTGTTGAAGCCAGAGCTACGAAAAACCATTATGGCATTTGATGTGTTTGAAAAGTGGGGGATTGAAGCAATAGGCCCGTTACCTATCACAAGCAGGGGCAAGAGCTATATTTTGACTGCAGTGGACTATCTCTCTAGATGGGCAGAGGCTATAGCAGTAAAACAAATCACTGCAAAGGATGTGGCAAAATTTGTGTATGATGAAATATGTTGCAAGTTTGGGGTGCCATTAGAGCTACTTTCAGATAAGGGGCCAGGATTTAGAGCTAAACTGCTAGACTTCTTATGCACAAAGATGAAGATTAGGCACCAGCATACCACTCTTTATTACCCACAGTGTAATGGCTTAAATGAAAGATTCAATGGTGAGTTGGTACAAATTCTTTCTAAAGTGACAGAGCACCAAGGAAAGAATTGGGATTTGGAATTGCCTAGTGCAATATGGGCTTACCGTACTTTGGTGAAGACAGGTACAGGGTTTACTCCATTTCATCTGGTGTATGGAAAGGAATCACTATTGCCTATGGAGGTAGAGTTGCCTGCGGTCAACTTGCCTGCGGTCAAGATGTAAGAGAAGTTGCTTGGGTCGCCTAGTGATGCATTCAAAGAGAGGCTCTTGCAGTTACAAGAGGTCCAGTTGGATAGGATGAGCGCATTGGAGCATTATGGGCAGATGCAGGGTAAGGCTTTGGCAAAGATAAATGAAAAGGTCAAAAGTAAGGGTATCAAGAAGCATGACTTGGTTTTGCGCTACAACAGCAAACTGGACAACACCTTCCAAAAGAAGTTTCAAATTAAGTGGGAAGGCCCTTTCAAGGTAGTGGAGTGTTTCCCGAATAGTACATATCAGTTGGCTAACCTGGATGGGATTTTACATACGTCAAGGGTAAATGGGTTGCGTCTTAAACTGTATCATGCTAGATTGATGATGGTGGAGCAAGATGAGCTGTCTGTGGATCAAGCAGTGTTGGTGAGGGATGAGGAGACCTGTGATGCGGCGAGTCTCATATCTCTCTTTGCTGTTGCTGATCATGAATGATCTAGCAGGCTAGGGGATGGGCAAATTATGTCAGGATTTTTTTGGAGCAAGGGATTGTGCATATGTACATATACATGCATGGTGCATCAAATAAACGATTGTCCATTTTTCTTAGCCAGGTGGTTATGTGGGGCCCACATGTGTACAGGTAGGACAGCATGTACATAGTGCATGGATTTTCACTATTACCAGTACCACTGTGTTTTTCTACAATAATGAGGAGTTTATAGCACGTAAAAATTCTCGAGGAAGCTATCCGCGGGCCGACGACGTGACGTCAGCAGGTGCGTCAGATGGCATCTAGTGGCGTCAGGAGGGCGAACGAGGTCAATATTTGCACGCGGATGAGGACGGACACAACGTGGGTGTTTTCTTGTGAGAGTTATGCAAAAAGGTCATCATTAGGACCACTTTTTGGGGCCACTTCACGTGGTGGCGAGATGCACTATTGGAAAAAAGCTGAGTGCCAGGTGTGCGAATGATGCAAAAAGGTGACAACTATGCACTGCGAGGTCAGTTTTTGGCCTATTCGGGGTCCGTTTGAGGTCATCTAAAAGGCCAAGGGTGCCCAAGTAATAAAGCTAAGTGTGGGAACTGAAAAAACTGAGAGAAGACCAGAAAAAACGTGGAGAAGAGAGGAGGAACAGCCGCGGTGTGTTTTTGGTGTTTTTGGAGCCTGTTTTGGCCGTAAACTGCTCATCCGAGGTCGGATTTGAGCACTTTGACATTGTAGACTGGGGTTTTGGGCCGTTCCGGACGCGATGGCGCTGTCCATTTTGCCAAATTCCTCACTCTTTTCCTGCTGTTTTTCTGTGTAAGTTTCTCCTATGAGCGAAGTTTCTGCTCTAGTTTGTGATTGTATCTGGCTTATTTTACCTATATTGTGTGAGCTATTTGCCCCATTGGTGTTGGCCCAAGCTCAATTGTATCTAAACATCAGAAATTCTCCTCTTTTGAGCTGAGTTTTTTGGGTGTGTGTGTGTGTGTGTCTCTGTGTGGAGTGGGCAAGTGGATAGTTTCTCTCCTCTCACTCCAGAGGTGTGTTCCCTGTCTTGGCCAGGTGTGTTGTGTAAGCCGAGTGGTGCCCCATAGTGTGTGTGTGTGTGTATCTTCCCAAGAGTGTGTGTCGGGTCGTTATAGAGGCGCTGTGTGTGTTTTCATCCCGCTCACAGCGTGTGTGAGCTAGGCGAATTTCCCCATATCTCCTTAAAACCCTCAATTAGCTAGTCAAGAGGCTAGTTGAGCCAAAAAAAGAAAAAAAAGGGAAAAAAAAGAAAAGTTTATTATGGTATTTTTTGTGTATAAATATTTCACTATATATATGGCCTAAATATAGGGATTTTTATAAATTTTTTGGTATTTTATTTAAATATTTATACCTAGGTGTGTGTTTTATTAAACCTATGTACGCCCCTTTTCATCCTCTTGCACCATAAGTATATTTTCTGTCAATGTGTACATACTCTAACCTCATATATTTATTTTATACAAATCACTCTCACATTTTCACCCTCACCTTCGTGAAAACAAAAAATTGATTTCTACTCCCTTAGTCACGTTTATCATATTACTTTTATTTACTTGCATACATTTTCCTCTTTTACCTAAAATAATACAAAAGAGGGACCATATCATACGATTGCAATATTTTTTTCCATATCCATAATTCTTTCATATATTTTTTTATTATATACTCATTATTCTAACATCATGTGCTCATTGAGCTAAAATCCATGAATAGTCCATACACTAGTCCCACCATGTATATATATCTTATTTTATCAATTATCCTCTTCCATGCATGTGTAAAGGTAACTTGGATGCTTTGTATCATGATATGACAAAGGAGGGGCTCATTCTTGATGCATTGTGCAATTCAACAAAGGAGGGGGCCACTAAAAGACTTTTGCAGACATAAAAAGTAGGCTTCTTGGTGAGATTTTTGGTGCCTATCTCCGCTTGGAATTTGAAGAAGCGGTCAACGGAGAAAGTGTAACCCACAAGTTGAATAATCACCTCAAATTTTTTCATGATTTTTGGAGCTACCACCAGTGAGATATAATTTTTTGAGTGGACCACAGTCTGCCCACTTTTCTCACAAAGTAATCCATAGCCTTCGCTCACCTCCTTTCCTACTTCCACACACACACACACACACACACACACACACACACACACACACACACACACACACACACACACACACACACACACACACACACACACACACACACACGCATTCCTCTCCATCTCTCACTCAAACCTTCAACTTTCATGGATCCTTTCATCTTCTTCACCATTCACATCTCTCCCTTACTCCATAGCTCAAAATTATAATCTCTATATACATATAGCTCAATTTCTCTCTCTAGAATCAAACTCATATTACCATAATCTCTTCATCCTTTCACAAAAGAGAAAAAATCAGCAACCAAGCTCTGCAAAAGGAGGAGTTTGATCATGGAAAATTCAACTTTCCCATGGTCACAAAAACTACACCGACAAAGTTCTACAACCACTTCATTCCACGGAGGAGATAGGTGGAAAACTCCTTTTTCATCTTGTGGTTTCCATGTATACTCTCATCCTTCTCTTACTTTTTATCATTGTATAAATCATATAATGCACCTTGAGTGCATATGACATGTAATTTTACCCCATCCTACTAACTACAAACTACTAACATCAATGACTAACCCTTCATGTAAATTGCACCGACTCTACTCTACCTTGGAGTTACTATAGGCAACCTCACAAAAAAAATCACTCACCTCTCTAGAATCTTCTCTATTTCACTTCAATTATTCTCTCCTCCACATCCTTGTGACTCAAAGAGACAAGAGAGCCGCACTCTCATAAGAACATATAAAAAATTTCATAAACATGGTTTTCTATGTAAATGTTGATCAGGAGATAATCCTAATAAGGGCTCTCCTCACCTATAAATAGAGCCCTTTTTCATTTTTAAATAGCATGATCGCTACATTATTTCTCACTACTTTGAGTGTACCATTCTCCATCTTAGTTGTATGGAGAGAGACTGAGCTCTCTATACACCATTTCTTGTGGTTTATATGAAAGCTTCTTGAGATAGTTGTAGCATCGAAAGGGAGTGAGTGATTCAGAACTTCCAATCAAATTTCTACCTACTCTTGCACATCAATTGAATCAATAATTTGGGTGCAACCGCGGTTCAAAACTCTCTTGATTCTCTCCAATTCACGCTTGGAAACCTCATCTCGTTTGGTTTAAGGTGACGTGTTTTCATTTTGAGATTCTTGTGTGGTATTTGCTTGTATGTCACTCAAGAGATTTTGTGTTTGTTTTGTTGCTTGGGAAAAGATTACAAGAGGGTTGTATGGTAAGAGGGTTCCTAGAACCCTAAGATAATGTGTAGATTGCAACATCATCAAACTTAATTGTGTCTCTTGACTCTCCTCTAAGCTGTTTATATACCAACGTCAATCATTTAAATTGAAGCTTAATTCTTGAACAAATCTATCTCACTCTGTGTGTGTGTGTGTTTGGTGTGTGTATTTGTAGCATTGATATTAGTGATAGTGTACCCTTCCTTGCTGCTTGTATTGCTCAAGGATTCTCCTCTTTTACATCCTAGCTCGCTCTCTAACTAGGTGTTGCCCCTTCACTTGTTTGGTTGTGGGTTTGTTGTTGTTGTTCATTGCTTGCAGTTTGTACCCTTCCTTGCTGCTTGTATTGCTCAAGGATTCTCCTCTTTTGCATCCTAGCTCGCTCTCTAACTAGGTGTTGCCCCTTCACTTGTTTGGTTGTGGATTTGTTGTTGTTGTTCCTTGCTTGCAGTTTACCCAGCCCCAATTGAGCAGTACAAGAGCCTTGAGGGGTGTTTAGAGGTCGCCTCTCTTGTTGCCCACCCCGGACCGTCGTAATTTTGGTGCCCCCCCTGAGGAGGGCTTGTGTATGTTTTTGTGTAGGTTCAACCTTTAGCATAGTCAAGTAGTTTGCATGAATCACAAGAATTTGTATGATCCTTCCATTCCCATTGTGCAAGGCAAAAGGTACACATAATTGTTATTACTAAGTTGCATTTTCAACGTGTAATTCATAGAATTTTAGGTCCTCTTAGGTTGGCCAAGATAAACACTTCGTTGAATCCTTTTATTTTGCCTCTCATTAGGTACGATCTTAGTTTGGATATCTATATTTTTTGTTTTGTTTTAAGCATTAGGTCATACATAGACAATGGATAATGGCCCAGGAATAGATATTTTTCCCTTTCATTTCACTCCACACATTAGAATAAATGTTTCAATTAGTAGAAA
Source organism: Adiantum capillus-veneris (assembly GCF_014529385.1). Taxonomy (NCBI): domain Eukaryota; kingdom Viridiplantae; phylum Streptophyta; class Polypodiopsida; order Polypodiales; family Pteridaceae; genus Adiantum; species Adiantum capillus-veneris. Next base: position 62,329,089 of record NC_140939.1, read on the forward strand.
GATCCATTTTCAATAGGTGTTCATGTTTGGTGCCCAAAGAGTAGGAGAAATTCTTGCATCACCAAAACGTGTCATCCTGCCTCTTGTTGATTATCATAGATCATTTGATGTGCATATTTTTATTAGAACAGATTGCAATTTAGGAAACATTATTGTGTAAACCTTAAATAATAATAATAAAAAAAGCGTGCGTCACTTTGAAATCAATTCAATGGAAAGCCAACGCCAAATGTCTAGATATCCCTTTCTTTGGAGAGCCTAGAGAGGATGCGAAATTATTTTTAGCAAATTTCAAGATGTCTTGCCATATCAAGAGGATAGTAACTGATGAAGAACATGTAGAAATGTTTGAGGTGGTACTTAGGAAAGATGCTAGCACTTGGTTTGAATCTTTGCCTGAGGAAGTTAAGGGGAACTACACAAAAGTTTTGATCGTTTCAAGAGATACTTCTTTGATCCCCAAAATACTCAAAAACTATGGCATGATATTGTTTTCCATAAGCAGAAAGACTTAGATGACTACTATTTGTCAGCAACCATGGATTCTACAAAGGCCAAATGAAGCAAGACCACCTCCACAAGGAGTGGAAGGAGTTCCACCTTTGCCAAATCCAAATGTGCATGTGCTGGAGGTGAAAAATGCAAAAGACATTGACATGGAAGCAAATGGCATCAAGCGTGACCATGGAAAAGTAAGGAGAAAGAAAGAGTCACATCACAAAGTGACCATGGACAAGAGAAGAAGGCAAAGGATACCAAGGAATCCAAGCGGACTTGACATCGTATCAACCTCCAAGAATTTTTTCTTGGACGTGGTATGGCTCCATATAATCTGTTGGAAGACATGAGAGGTAAGGGTCCTGATATATCATGGCCTTAGTTTCTTGCATTATGTTCACAAGTTAGGAGGGATTTAACAAAGACAATTAGCACTAGGAGAAAGGTAAAAGAGAGTGTGTTTGTTGTAAAAATTGCACAAGCTGAAATCAATGAGGATATTACACATATGCTAGATTGTTACATTAGAGGAAGGCTGGTTGGGAAAGGTCTAGTGGATGGGGGTGCACAAATTTGTATCATGACAGAGGGACTCATGCAAAGACCAGGCATGCACATCCATGAGACACTTGAAATCAAAGTCAAAACGACAACGAATAGCAAGGCTAGATGCGTAGGCATTTGTAAAAATGTGTTTGTGGAGGCCTTTGGCATTAAGAAGGTAGTGTATTTTAATGTTATGTCGACCAAAGGAAGTGGCTATCCATTTATCCTTGGAAGACCATGGCTAATGAAAATTCAAGCTTTGAAAGATTGGGAAAGTGGGATGTTAATTTGTAGGAATGACAATCATAAAAAGGTTGTCTTTGACATGAAGGAGCAACGCCAAGATGATCTCCATGAAGAATCATCACAAAGTGAGATTGAGGAAGGCTGGACCGATAGCACTTCAGAGAAGAAAGTAGTATCAGAATTACTGAAGAGGAGTCTTCCATCAAAGTCATGGGGGTAAGGTTTAAGCCAGACAACCAAGAGACCTCTTGTCAAGGTTTGGAAGAGCTAAGTACTCAATAGAAACAAAATGTGGAAGAGGAAGGAATACTAGAAGATATGTTGTCTACAACACTTACAAAGGATGAAAGAGAGGAGTTCAAAGGTGTGTTAAGGAAATTTTTCTAGGATTTTTGCTAAAGACTACAACTATGTGCATGGAGTAGATGCTATTCAACACAAGATTGAGTTGAAGCCAGAGGTCACACCGAAGGCTCAGAAGCTATGAAGGCTAGGAGTCATCAAGGAGCAGGCTTTACTCAAGGAGGTAAGAAAGCTTCTACCAGCAAGTTTCACTTATCCAGTGGAGAATTCAGAGTGGGTCTCTCCCGTTGTTGTCACTTCCAAGAAAAACGGCAAGTGGAGGGTGAGTGTGGATTACCGTCCACTCAATGAGGCAACAAAAAGAGATCACTTTCCCCTCCCATTTCACGATGAGATACTAAATGAGGCAGCTGGTCATGAGAAGTACACTGTGTGTGATGCCTACTCAGGTTACTTTCAAATAGGGATCGAATTGGAGGCTCAATTAAAAACAAACTTCATCACTCCTTGAGGTTTTAGAGTCATGCCATTTGGCCTAACAAATGCTCCTGCAACTTTCCAACGCTTCATAAACATGGTGTTTCAAGCATTCTTTCAAAATTCCATTAGGTTTTTTATTGATGATTTTTGCATTTATATATCAAAATCATTGCATCTACAAAAGGTAGAAAAAGGTTTAAAAAAACTTTACGACATGGGAGGTAAGCTCAATCCCGACAAAGGTCACATAGGTGAGGATGAAGTGATCTTGCTCAGTCACAAGGTTTCCTATAAAGGCATTGAGGTGGATCTGTCAAAGGCAAAGGCTCTTATTAAGCTTCCATCACCCAAGAATCTCAAAGAGGTCATCTCATTCATTCAAAAGGTGAAGTATATGTCACGCTTTATTCACTTAGCTTCGGAGTTACTTCACCCTTTGCAAAAGTTTACACAAAAAGTAGAATTTGCATGGTCTGATGAGCTTGAAGAGTATTTTTGTAACATTAAAGTCATTCTGTCAGAGCTACCAACACTCATGCCTCCTTGTTGGGAGTACACATTCTTTGTTAGCTCTAGTGTTGGGAAGGAAACAATTGGTTTAGTTTTTTCACAACAAGATCCCAATAGTACCAAGATGTGACCCATTTACTTTGCTAGTAGGATCATGAATGCTTTGGGGAGAGGCTACACGGAGGAAAAACTTATGATTATTTCTCTCATGTTTGGGGTGAGAAAGTCTGGGGATCCCTCTGATAGAGGGATCCCTCTTCCTAGAAGGATCCCTCTATCAGAGAGGGAAGGATCAAGTGTGTAGAAGAGTACCAACTATCGAGGAAATTCTAGCTAAGGGAAAGCATTGGACTTACAAACAGGTAAAGCACTATTTCAAAATCAATTAAAAATGGTATTTTTCAAATCTTAAGCACAACAAACCCTGGGCTAGAAATTTTTAGATCTAAATTCGGACAAAAACTGACCCCGCTAGTCCTTCCGAAAGGTTCAATGTAAATTAAATTATTAAAAAAAATTGAATGGTTACATTAATCATTTAAGCATAGACTTTACTAAAGGCCTCCCAGATATTTACAAGATATTTACCAATTAAGAAAAAACAGATCAAAATATAGAAGAATTGATATTTTAAAGCTGCCAGGTAATAGAAGGGTCATCAGTGACCTGCGAGGGACTCAATTAGCAGCAAGGGACGCCATCTTGAGCTGTAGGGATGCTTGAGCTGCAAGAAACTGTCATTTTTAGTCTATGAGATCTTATGAGTGCCCAAAAACCTATAAATAAGAGCCCTTGCTTCACATTTTACACTGAATCGGAGCCTTGGCAAATTCTCTCTCATCTAAAGGGATCTCTTCTCAAAAATCACTAGAGAGCAAAGCTCTAGTTGGTTAATCAACGGTAATTAGCACTAGCTTTTTTTTAGTTAGCAGAACTATGTTAATCTATTTATATTTTCTTAATTAATTAAAGATTAAACCTATTTATACTCTTAAATTCTCTTCTAATTCAAAATTCTCTGCTGATTATTGAGATTAAGCTTAGGAATACTAAGCTAGTTAATTATTATATTATATTAGGGCTGAATTTACTCATTTTAACCATAAAATAATGATAATTATACTAATTAAACCTAGATTAAGATGAGTTAATTATCAGAACTGTGTTAGACTATCAATATGCTAGAAAAATATTGTTTAATTTTTTGAATAATTTTTGTAATTATTTAAGCAGAATTACACTGTTTTTAAGAGAAAAGTAAACGGAAAAATGATCAAATTCCTCCAAAAATATTTGACATAATTATGAAAGGTCAAACTCATCTTAATAAACGCGTGATAATTATCTCAATTATTGATAGCTAGTTTAACTAATTGTCTCAGTAAAAAAACATTATTTTTAAAGAAAAATAAAAGGGGAAAAATAGTAAACTAATCTAAAAATATTTGAGATAATTATCAAAGGTAAAATTTATCTTAAGAAACTCAAGATAGTTATCTTAACTACAAAAAACTAGTTTAACTAATTATCTCAGCAAAAAAATACTATTTTTAAAGAAAAAATAGAAGAGGAAAATTAGGAAACTAATCCAAAAAGCTTTGATATAATTACAAGAGATAAAAATCATCTTAAGAAATTGGGGATAATTATCTTAACTATAGATAATTAGTTTAACTAATTATCTCAGCAGAAAAACATCGTGTTTAAAGAAAAATAAAAAAGAGCAAATAGCAAACTAATCCAAAAAGCTTTGAGATAATTATCAAAGGTAAAATACATCTTAAGAAGCTTGTGATAATTATTTTAACCATAGATAATTAGTTTAATCAATTATCTTAGTAGAAAAACACTATTTTAAGGAGAAAGTAAATGAGAAAATTAAAAAATCAGACTAAAAATCTTTGACATAATTTTTAGAGTTAAAACACATCTTAAGGAACCCGTGATAATTAGATTAACCACAGATAATTAGTTTGGCTAATTATCTTAGTAGAAAAACAATGTTTCTAAGAAAAAATTAAAGGGGAAAATTAGTAAATCATGTTATATGATATTCTCTATTAGAATACATATTGAAAAGGCCATGATAATTATGTCAAGAATAGACGATTAGTGTAGCTATTTATTTGAGTCAAATTATACTAATTTTAGATAGAAAGTAAAGGGGGACACTAGTAAATCATGTTAGATGACTACATGCTATTTATCAGAGTTAGATTACATTATGTCAAGTTTAGATATTTAATTTACTCAAATTATACTAATTATAGTTAAAAAGTAAAGGGCAAAATTGGTAAATCATGTTATATGATCACATGCTATTTATCAGAGTTGGATTACATGATAAAAAGGCCGTGATAGTTATATCAAGGTTATAAAATTAGTATAGATATTTATCTAAGTCAAATTGTATTGATTTTAGCTAAAAGCTAAAGGTGAAAATTAGATAATGAAGTTGGAAAATTGAAAGATAATTACAAGAGGTTTAAAATATCCTTATCTACTTTTCATAATTATACCATAGTTAATTAGTGATTTTAGGAAATTTTAAGTGGTCAAAAGTCTTATTTTTAGCAAAAGATTTATTAAAATAAATAGAATTTACGGTCAAAAGTTTTTGGAAAGCTATAATAAGTATAAACCTATGATATAAAGTTGAGAAAATGAAATCTTTGAGAGAAAATAAATAGAATAAATTTTAAGCTCAATATAAGCAGATTCCAAGCTTAAAATTCGATGGAAAAATTAGGAAAAAGATATACAAAATTAGAATAGCTTAGAAAACCCTTAGGAAAGCCGTGGAAAAAGCTATCATGCCTATATAGGAAAATAGGAAATTACTAGGTCAAGAATTTACCAATTAAGACTATAAATTTAGCTTAGATTTTGGTAAAATTGGATACAAAGGTTAAGTTTAGCTTTCGGGCAATTTACCTAATGATTAGATGTCCCCTTTATAAAGGAATAAGAAGTTATGGCACCTAAACGGACCCGAGCCAATCCTACATCTGATGATGAGAGCAGAGCTCTAAAAATAACTAGAGCGTCACACAACGATGAAGCTGGGCCTAGTAGTAGACCTACGGAGGAGAATCTTCAGGCACAAGCACAGCAGCCGCTGATGGCCGATCAATCCTAGGTGGGCTTCCCATTATTCAAGTAATTCTTTATATAGTTTAAGTTCTTTTATAAGTTAGCATTGCATACGTAAGGAGTGAGTAAGAATCAGAAAAGGAATAATTGACCAAAAATGGAAGGTAACTTCCAATGTGCATTTGTTTATAATATATGAAAGAATTGTTTGGGTTAAAACTGGTTGAATTAGGAAAGATATGATTGATCATTCTTAAGACAGCTTCTCTTAAGACACCTCCGACTCCTTGGTATAAATTGATGATAGTGATGGCTTTCCAGCCACGGATAAGTCGATCACCCCCATGAACAATGAGTTTCTACTCCGTGTCATGTCTTGATGTTTCTATATAAGTTAGGATACTGTTTTTATCCTAGGCCGGGGAGCCGCCCAATTGTATGGGCACCCGGAACCTTGGGTGGGGGTTTATCAACTCCGGATTTTGAATAAGGAATGGGTGCCGTTTTTTCACCCTTAGGTGGTCTTGAGACAACAAGAGTACTGGTCATGGTTATTATAGACAATGTTTTGATTGACAGTACCCTGTCTTAAGTTTAAAGATGTTTCTTTTTGTAAAGAATGCTTTCAATGTTGTCTTTAATAATTGATTGAAGGAGTTACTGTGATGGAAAGTTTAAAAAACTATTATTTTAAGTGTTAAAACAATGTGATAGTAATTAGAAAATAAAAAAGTCATGTGTGAGTGCAGGGTGGTGAGTGGGGATTGACTAAGGTTGTCAATCATGGACGAGTGGACCTGATTAGTAAGGTAACTATCCATCCCTGCGCACTAAAACATTTGGAAAACATCTTCACTTGGAAGAGGAGTTCACCAGCGGTTGTGGCCTCACATATGTTAGGGGGAAAAAAGCGTTGGTTGAGGACACCGTAGCCCAATTTGTGGAAGTTATAGGGCCGAAATAGATTTTTGGACTTTTAATACGTTGTCTCGTTTCCGCTACAAGACATGATTAGGTCTTCTTCTAAGGCTATAGACCCAAGCCATTGTCCATGGTAAAGCTCTATTCCTTGGATTTTTCTTGTTTAGAGACTCGGAATTTTATTAGGCCTAGAGACCTGTCAAGGACTCCATTCTGATCTTGGTATAGGTGGGTTGGGGATCTCACAAGTGGTATCAGAGCATGTGTTAATTAAAGTCTTGGACCTAGAGAAAAGTTTAAGGTATTAGGTTAAAATAAGTGATCTCTAACAAATTCAAATTAAAGACGCATTTAATTGAAAAGAGGGAGAGAAAGAAAGAGAGAGAATTATCCCCATCTTTGCAAGAAGATTTCCATCATGCCTACTGCAAATCCGTGGATTTCAACATTAGGTTCATGAGAGCTTTCCTATCCCGACACTATTCAATGCAAAAAAGCGTGATGAAATGTCTAGATAAGATATTTTTTTCCTTACACTTGGAGGATCAGATGGTCAAGATCTGGTGGAATTTTCTTCATTGATGCGAGAGAGTTAGAAGGTTTATAACTAAATATGAAAAGACTCAAATGGGCCAAAGATCTTCAAGTGATTGAAGTATACTTTTTCATTAGAATGGAGAATCCAAAGGAAACCCTGTGTAATAGGTGATGTCCAAGTATCACAAAATCAGTGCGTGTTTGATCAGGTGTCTAAAGTAATCTACCCAGGTAGAACTAGGCCCATAAGTAAAGGCCCTAGTTTTAATGGACCAAAAGATGTATATTTTGATCCTATATCTGATCCACCCAAAGTCCACAAGATTCTAGTATAGGATTTTCGTCACCCTTGTACATAGTACGACCTTCATGGATTGTATTAACTCTTGTACATACTATGGTTCTCATGGGTATGCAATAATCAGTTTTGTTTATAACTTGACAATAGTCTTCATCCTGTGTGCAAATAAGTTAAAAGCACAAGTAGGACAGATTTCAATTGGTACTAAATTCCAGTAATTTAATCTCGGGGAAATACTCGTGTAAATAGCCTTTACACTATTACTCAAGAGAAAAAATTACTACTAAAGCAAGTTCAACTCCCTACTTTCAAGGCAGAGGGACCCAATTTAGAGCGAGATGCCAAAGCATGGTTAGATTCTATGGACGACTATTTTAAAACTGCACGAACTGCTCAAGAAAACTAATTAATGTTGGGTATGTTCCGTCTCAGTGAAGATGCCAAACTTTGGTGGAAGCAACACTGCAGAGATAATCCCACGAGTAGTCCATCTTGGGAAAAAATAAAGTAGGCAATCAAAGAACGCTATAGCTCTCCTGCACATCAGGCTATCAAGATGAATGAATTCTTTGGTCTACGCCAACTAGGACTTTCATTAGAGGAGTACTACACCAAGTTTGTGTCTTCACGACGGTATGCTCCTCAGGTGACCATGGAGCAACAAATTGCCTGTTTCTGTCAAGGCCTCAATAAACCCCTGAGTACATGTCTTGAGGCCATGAGGCTTACATCAATACAGGATGCCCTTCTGAGGGCTAAGCCTCTTGTATCCGAAGGAACCCACTCTACAGGGAACTATAATGGATTTAATATCGATAGGGGAAGAGCCAAGGGAACTTTCAACCAAGGATATCAATAACATGGAGTAGAGCTGTAGCACTGAACTTGGAGCAGACCTTTCAAAACGTGAGGTGCTATGGATGCAATCAAATAGGGCACTACAAAAATAATTGTCCAGAAGAGAAAAACCCTCGAACTACTGTTAGAGCCATTCCTCCAAATCAAGGAGATAATCTAAGAGGAGGTAGAAATGGAGGATGAGGAAGAGGAAGAGCAAGAGAATCCAGAGCTTATGCAATCATCGGAGAACCATCCTTAATGAACGAGGAAGATGAAAGAGACACTTGCTTAGCTACAGTTAGTAATCCTAGAGCTCAACAACAATAGGCAGTTTTGTAAACCACTATAAGTCGATAATGTAAAACTTTGAGTTACTTACATAATGGTATACATTATTTTCTTTCCCAAATTACTTAAGGAATTTAAAGTTAAATTAGCATTCAATCAAGAGATTAAGGATTGAATCTTGAGATTGAGATAGTTATTAAGAAACCAACTTACATTCTTTATGCACACGATAGCCTTCCTTGAGAAATGACCTAGATAAGAAAGCATTAATATACGAGACTAATAGGAAGCCAAAAAGAACACTTGGTATGATACTTTTTAAAACCATTTACATATTTTTGGTCAACCAGGTTAGATCACAGAGGGGGTACCTTTGGTGCAATGGTGGAAGCATGTGCCGAATGCATATTGCTCAGATTGGCAAAGCTCAAATACATGATACTTGTCGAACGTTGATTTCTCTGAATGTTCAGTTAGAATGAGCACGTTCATGTTGACAAGGTGGATATATGGTTCTTTTATGGGATTGATTAACACTAGAATGGTAACCTAACAGGACATAAAAGTGTCCTTTCAGGGTTTTGGGAAAAAATTCCAAAACCATAGTATATCTACTCATATTGAAAAATCCTTTCACGAGCTTATAGTTCAATAACTACTACATATGGAAAAAATGAGAAACTTGTAATTTTTCTTATCCCTTGGTCACTACAAGCCTCCAAAGTTGATGGACCAGTGCATTTTGCCCAAAACAGCAATTTCTTACGGTTGATTGCATATAAATAAGAGTGGAGATTTTTGTAGGACGTGAGATAAAATGCCGCGTTAACTTCAATGGGTTGGTGACCAAAACATATGGTTGCTTTTACCTCACTAATTTTTTTTTGGGAAAAAAAAATAAGGTACAAAAAAGTTGCATTTTTGCCAATCTGCGGACCTATCATCAAAGTTTCTATAGTCACGCTCAATACAGATACTATATACATGTTTCCTTAGTTACCTTTGGGCCTGTGGATTCAAAAGGAGCGATGGAGCATGTCAAAAGGATAATGGTTCTCTTACAATTGGAACCTTGGGGGCAATGATAAAGTGCTAAATACAGCAAACATGAAAAAATTGGGTTTAGCATTATGACCTCTAGAAACCCATAGCAACTACTGAATATCTAGCCAAGTTTGTAGTCTATGATTCGATATGGTTACTACCTACAAAATACACACAATTGGTCTAAGAAACTAGCAATATTGAGAAAGTTATACTTGCTACTCTAAAATGTATCGTATTCTTCAGCAATCAAAAAACTCAAGCATCATCATATACTATGCTATATAGCATATTAGGTCCCCCAAAACTCAAGGAAGATTAGCTTTATGTTATACATTACACTTACACAATCAAAATTGAATTTGGATATCAAGGAAGCCACCAAAAAAATCATAAAAGTGCTAATTTTGCCCAAAAAACAGGATTATGCAATTCTTGTAAATTGGTCATAAATTTCAATTTTAACACTTAGCTCTCCCTACAAGCATCAAGACATATTGAGAACTATGAAGTCCTAACCTCTAGCCTTATATACCTCACAAACATGAAGTTTAGAGTGGTATCGCTGCCAAAAATTGAAAAAAAAACCAAAAACAGGACCCGGTTTTTCACACAGTTTAGGTTCAAAAATGTTGTGCAAGAGTAAGGTTAATTGGTGAGATCGATACTCAAAACAAAATGCTAAGTTTTTTTCAGCTCATAAGGCAACCTTGTGGATATATAGCACCTAGAAATTCATTTTCATACTCTTCAAATAATTCAAGCAAAATGGTCACTTAATAGGACATAAAAGTGTCCTATTACCATTCTAGTGTTAAACCTAGTTTTTGGGATGATACAAATGGTTTGTAAAGGTTTTTACATGGGCTCAACACTGAGAGTTTCTTACAGAAAAATTGACTAGCAAGTAACTCCAACCGGAAACTAGAAAGAACTCTTAGAGTAATCAATAACATTTGGTAAAGTGGAAAGGTTATCCCTTCGAAGGTGCCACTTGGGAGGATAAATTTCTCTTCTCAAAGACTTTTCCAGTTCGGTTGAGATGAGGAAATATTAAATTCTTAAGTTGGGGTGATTGTAAGGTTTTTACCTTTCGAGCTGCAGAGGGATGAACTCAAAGTTTTAGGGGAAAGCATTGGACTTACAAATAGATAAAGCACTATTTCAAAAGCAATTAAAAATGGTATTTTTGGAATCTTAAGCAAATCAAATCTCGGGCTAGAAATTTTCAAATTTAAATTCGGACAAAAACTGACCCCGTTGGTCCTTCCGAAAGGTTGAATGTAAATTAAATTATTAAGAAAAATTTAATGGTTGCAGTAATCATTTAATGGCCTCCAAGATATTTACCAATTAAGCAAAAATAGGTCAAAATATAGCAGAATTGATATTTTAAAGCTTGCAGGTAATGGGAGGGTCATCACTAACTTGCTAGGGACTCAATTAGTAGCAGGGTACGCCATCTTGAGCTGTAGGGCTGCTTGAGCTACAAGAAACTGCCATTTTCAGCCTATGAGAGCTTATGAGTGCCCCAAAACCTTATAAAAAAAACCCCTTGCTTCACATTTACTTAGATTTGGAGCCTTGGTAAATTCTCTCTCATCTAGAGGGATATCTTCTCAGAAATCACTAGAGAACAAAGCTCTAGTTGGTTAAACAATAATAATTACCACTAACTTTTTTTAGTTAGTAGAACTATGCTAATCTATTTACCTTTTCTTAATTAATTGAAGATTAAAGCTATTTAAACCTCTCCTAATTCAAAATTCTCTGTTGATTATTGAGATTAACCTTACGAATACTAAGCTAGTTAATTATTATACTATATTAAGGCTGAAATTACTCATTTTAACCATAAATTAATGATTAATATACTAATTAAACTTAAATTAAGATGAGATAATTATGAGAGTTGTGTTGGACTGTCAAAATGCTAGAAAAATTATCTCTTACTTTATTGAAAAAAATTTGTACAAATTGTTTAAGCAGAATTACACTATTTTTAAAAGAAAAGTAAAGGGGAAAATGATCAAATTACTCCAAAAGCTTTGAGATAATTATCAGAGGTGAAACTTATCTTAACACTAGGTTGGTAGTGGGACACTTTTATGTCCTGTTAAGTGACTAATTTACTTGAATTATGTCAAGAATTTGAAAATGGATTTTGAGGTGCTATCTTTCTAGAAAGTTGTCTCATGAGCTGAAAAAAACTCGACATTTTTTTGGAATATCAATTCCATCTTTAACCTTGTCCTTGGACAACATTTCACAACCTAAACTGTGTGAAAAAATGGGTCTTGATTTTGGCTATTTCAACTTTTTGCAACTATACCACTCTAGAATTCATGTTTGTGAGGTCTATAATGCTAGAGAACTATCTTTAGTAGTCCTCAACATGTCCTGATGCTTCTAGGGAGAAATAAATATTAAAGTTGTAAGTTATGACCGAATTACAAAAATTGTCAAATCCTGCTTTTTAGCAAATTTTATCTCTTCTATGATTTTTTTGGTGGCTTTCATGATATCCAAATGCAGTTTTTATTTTCTATGTCGCATATTGTAACATAAAGCTAATATTCCTTGAGTTTTGGGGCACCTAGTACCCTATTTTCCATAGTAGACAACGATGGTTGATTTTTTCAATTACAGAAGAAAACAAAACATTCTAGTATATCAAGTATATCTTTTTCAATATTGTTAGTTTCTTGTGATAACTACATGCATTTTGTAGGTAGTAACCATATCTAGTCATAAGGATCAAGTTTGGCTAGATATTGAATAGTTTCTATGGGATTCTACAGCTTATAATGTTGAACCCAGTTTTTCCATGTTTGCTGTATTTACCACTTCATCTTTGTCCCCGAGATTCCCCTTGGTAAGAGAGGTATTATTCTTTTGACATGCTCCATGGCTCCTTATGAACCTAAAGGACAAAAAGGAACTAAGAAAACATGCATATATTATATGTATTGAGCGTGGCTATAGAGACTTTGATGATAGGTTTGCAGAATGGTAAAAATTCAACCTTTTTTGTACCTATTTCTTTGGCAAAACAAAAAATAGTGAGTGAGAAGCAATCATATGTTTAGATCACCAACCCATTGAAGATCACTAGGGAATTTATCTCAAGTCCTACAAAAATCCCTAATCTTATTTTTATGTAACAAAACATAAGAAATGACTGTTTTGATGAAAATGTAATGGTCCATCAACTTTGGAGGCTTGGTGTGACCAAAAGATGAGAAATTTTACAAGCTTCTTATTTTTTCCATGTGTAGTAGTCCTTGAACTATAACCTCATGAAAGGATTTTACAAAATGAGTGGATCTACTATGGTTTTGGAGGTTTTTTCCAAAATCCTGAAAGGACACTTTTATGTCCTGTTAGGTTACCAACCTAGTGTTAAGAAACCCGTGATATTTATCTTAACTATAGATAATTAATTTAACTAATTATCTCAACAGAAAAATACTATTTTTTAAGAAAAATAAAAGGGGAAAATGGTAAACTAATCCAAAAAGCTTTGAGATAATTATCAAAGATAAAAATCATCTTAAGAAACGCATGATATCTATCTTAACTACAGATAATTAGTTTAACTAATTATCTCAGCAAAAAAACACTATTTTTTAAGGAAAAATAAAAGAGGAAAATTAGCAAACTAATCCAAAGAGATTTGAGATAATTACCAGAGGTAAAAATCATCTTAAGAAATTGATGATAATTATCTTAACTACAAATAATTAGTTTAACTAATTATCTCAGCAGAAAAACACACTGTTTAAGAGAAAATAAAAGGGAACAAACTACAAACTAATCCAAAAAGCTTTGAGATAATTACCAGAGGTAGAACACATTTTAAAAAACCCGTGATAATTATCTTAACCACAGATATTTAGTTTAGCTAATTATCTTAATAGAAAAACATTGTTTTAAGGGGAAAGTAAAGGGGGAGGTTAGAAATTTAGACTAAAAAGCTTTGACATAATTTTTATAGTTAAAATATATCTTAAGGAACCAGTGATAATTAGCTTAACCATAGATAATTAGTTTGGCTAATTATCTTAGTAAAAAAACAATGTTTCTAAGAAAAAATAAAAGGGGGAAATTAGTAAATCATGTTATATGATTACATGCTATTGGAATACATGATGAAAAGGCCGTGATAATTATGTCAAGATTAGAAGATTAGTGTAGATATTTTTTTGAGTCAAATTATACTAATCTTAGATAGAAAGTAAAGGGGGAAACTAGTAAATCATGTTAGATGATTACATAATCAAGAGGCCATGAAAATTATGTCAAGGTTAGAAACTTAGCATAGATATTTAGTTTAGTCAAATTATACTAATTTTAACTAAAAACTAAAGGGGGAAATTAGTAAATCATGTTTTATGATCACATGCTATTTATCAGAGTTAGATTGCATGATAAAAAGGCCGTGATAATTATATGAAGGTTAGAAAGTTAGTATAAATATTTATCTAGGTCAAATTATACTAATTTTAGATGAGAATTAAAGATGGAAATTAGATAATTAAGTTGTAAAATTAAAAGATAATTACCAAAGATTAAAAATATTCTTGTCTACTTTTGAAAACTATACCATAGTTAATTAGTCATTTTAGGAAATTATAATTGACCAAAAGTCTTATTTTTAGCAAAAGATTAATTAAAATAAATAGGCTTTGTAGTCTAGAGTTTTTAGGAAAATTATAGTAAGTGTAAACCTATGATATAATTTTGAGAAAATAAAAACTTTGAGAGAAAATAAATAGAATAAATATTAAGCTCAAAATAAGAAGATTTCAAGCTGAAAATTTGATTAAAAAATTAGGAAAAAGATATACAAAATGAAAAGAAAATTAGAAAAGCCTAGAAAACCCTTAGGAAAGCCGTGGAAAAAGTTATCATGCCTATATAAGAAAATAGAAAATTACTAGGTCAAGAATTTACCAATTCAAACTATACATTTAGCCTAGATTTGGGTAAAATTGGATACAAGGTTAAGTCTAGCTTTTAGATAATTTACCTAATGATTAGACGTCCTTTTTTTAAGGCATAAGAAGTTATGGCAGCTAAACGGACCCGAGCCATTCCTACATCTGATGATAAGGACAGAGCTCTAAAAATAACTAGAGCGTCACATGACGATGAAGCTGGGCCTAGTAGTAGGCCTATGGAGGAGAATACTCAAGCGCCAGCGCAGCAGCAGATGGTCGATCAATCCCAGGTGGGTTTCCCATTATTGAATTAAGTCTTTATATAGTTTAAGTTCTTTTATAAGTTAGCATTGCGTACGTAAGTAGTGAGTAATAATCAGAAAAGGAATAATTGACTAAAAATGGAAGGTAACTTCCAACGTGCAATTGTTTATAATATAGGAAAGAATATTGTTTAATAAGCTATCATCTTTAAGACAGCTTTTCTTACCTTCGACTCCTTGATATAAATTGATGATAATGATGGCTTTCTAGCCACGGATAAGTCGGTACCCCCATGAACGATGAGTTTCTACTCCGTGTCATGTCTTGATGTTTCTACATAAGTTAGGATACTGTTTTTATCCTAGGGGAGCCGCCCGGTTGTATGGGCAACTGGTTTGGTGTATGGGCACCTGAAACCTTCGGTGGGGCTTTATCCTCTCCAGATTTTGAATAAGGAATGGGTGCCATTTTTTCACCCTTAGGTGGTCTTGAGACAAGAAGAGTGGACTTGAGACAAGAAGAGTAATGGTCATGGTTATTACGGACAACGTTTTGATTGACAGTACCTTGTCTTAATTTTAAAGATGTCTGTTTTTCTAAAGAATGCTGTCAATGCTCTCTTTAATAATTGATTGAAGGAATTACTGTGACAGAAAGTTAAAAGAGACTATTATTTTAAGTGTAAAAACAATTTGATAGTAATTAGAAAACAAAAGAATCATGTGTGAGTGCAGGGTGGTAAGTGGGGATTGACTAAGGCTGTCAATCATGGACGAGTGGACCTGATTAGTCAGGTAACTATCCGTCACTGTGCACTAAACGTTTGGAAAACATCTTCATTTGGAAGAGGAGTCCACCAATGGCTGTGCCCTCACATATGTTCGGGGGAAAAGTGTTGGTTGAGGATACCTTAGCCCAATTTGTGGAAGTTATAGGGCTGAAATAGTTTTTTGGAATTTTAATACGTTGTCCCGTTTCCGCTGTGAGACGGGATTAGTTCTTCTTCCAAGGCTATAGACCCAAGCCATTGTCCATAGTAAAGGTCTATTACTTGGATTTTTCTTGTTTAGAGACTCGTAATTTTATTAGGCCTCGAGACCTGTCAAGGACTCCATTCCGATCTTGGTATAGGTGGGTTGGGGATCTCACAAGTGGTATCAGAGCATGTGTTAATTAAAGTCTTGGACCTAGAAAAAAGTTTAAGGTATTAGGTTGAAATAAGTGATCTCTGACAAATTCAAATTAAAGACGTATTTAATTGAAAACAGGGAGAGAAAGAAAGAGAGAGAATTATCCCCATCTTTGCAGGACGATTTCCATCATGCCTACTACAAATTGTGGATTTCAACATTAGGTTCATGAGAGCTTTCCTATCCCGACACTATTCAATGCCAAAATGCATGATGAAATGGCTAGATAAGATATTTTTTTCCTTCCACTTGGAGGATCAGATGGTCAAGATCTGGTGGAATTTTCTTCATTGATGCGGGAGAGTTCGAAGGTTTAGAAATAAATATGAAAAGACTCAAAGGGGTCGAAGATCTTCAAGTGATTGAAGTATACTTTTTCATTAGAACGGAGAATGCAGAGGAAACCCTGTGTTATAGGTGATGTCCAAGTAGCACAAAATCAGTGCGTGTTTGATCAAGTGTCTAAAGTAATCTACCCAAGTAGAATTAGGCCCATAAGTGTAGGCCCTAGTTTTAATGGACCAAAAGATGTTGTATATTTTGATCCTATATCTGATCCACCCAAAGTCCACAAGATTCTAGTATAGGATTGTCGTCACCCTTGTACATAGTACGACCTTCATGGATTGTATTAACTCTTGTACATACTATAGTTCTCATGGGTATGCTATAAGGAGTTTTTTTTATAACCTGACAATTGTCTTCATCCTGTGTGCAAGTAAGTTAACACTAGAATGGTAACAGGACACTTTTATGTCCTTGGACACTTTTGTGTCCTGTTAAGTGACCATTTTTCTTGAATTATTTGAAGAGTATGAAAATGAATTTCTAGGTGCTATATATCCAAAAAGTTGCCTTATGACCTGAAAAAACTTAGCATTATTATTTGAGTATCGATCTCACCATTAACCTTGCTCTTGCACAACATTTTTGAACCTAAACCGTGTGAAAAAACGGGTCCTGTTTTTGGCTTTTTTTCAATTTTTGGCAACTATACCACTCTAAACTTCATGTTTGTGAGGTTTAGATGGCTAGAGGTTAGGACTTCATAGTTCTCAACATGTTTTGATGCTTGTAGGGAGAGCTAAGTGTTAAAATTGAAAGTTATGACTAATCTACAAGAATTGCATAATCCTGTTTTTTGGCCAAAATTAGCACTTTTATGATTTTTTTGGTGGCTTTCTTGATATCCAAATTCAATTTTGATTGTGTAAGTGTAATTTATAACATAAAGCTAATCTTCCTTGAGTTTTGGGGGACCTAATATGCTATATAGCATAGTATATGATGATGGTTGAGTTTTTTGATTTGCTAAAGAATACGATACATTTTAGAGTAGCAAGTATAACTTTCTCAATATTGCTAGTGTCTTAGGCCGATTGTGTGTATTTTGTAGGTAGTAACCATATCTAATCATAGACTACAAACTTGGCTAGATATTGAGTAGTTTCTATGGGTTTCTAGAGGTCATAATGCTAAACCCAGTTTTTTCATGTTTGCTATATTTAGAACTTTATCATTGCCCCCAAGGTTCCAATTGTAAGAGATCCATTATCCTTTTGACATTCTCCATGGCTCCTTTTGTGTCCAGAGGCCCAAAGGGAACTAAGAAAACATGTATATAGTATCTGTATTGAGCGTGACTATAGAAACTTTGATGATAGGTCTGGAGAATAGCAAAAATGCAACTTTTTTGTACCTATTTTTTTGCCCAAAAAAAAATTAGTGAGATAAAAGCAACCATATGTTTTGGTCACTAACCCATTGAAGTTAACGGGGCATTTTATCTCATGTCCTACAAAAATCTCCACTCTTATTTATATGCAGTCAACCTTAAGAAATTGCTGTTTTGGGTAAAATGCACTGGTCCATCAACTTTGGAGGCTTGTAGTGACCAAGGGATGAGAAAAATTACAAGTTTCTCATTTTTTCCATATATAGTAGTTATTGAACTATAAGCTCATGAAAGGGTTTTTCAAAATGAGTGGATCTGCTATGGTTTTGGAAATTTTTCCCAAAACCCTAAAGGACACTTTTATGTCCAGTTAGGTTACCATTCTAGTTAAAAGCATAAGTAGGAGAGATTTCATTTGGTGCGAAATTCTAGTAATTTAATATCAGGGAAGTACTCGTGTAAATAGCCTTTACACTATTACTCAAGAGAAAAAGTTACTACTAAAGCAAGTTCAACTCCCTACTTTCAAGGGAGAGGGACCCAAGTTAGAGCGAGATGCCAAAGCATGGTTAGATTCTATGGAAGAATATTTTCAAACTGCACGAACTTCTCAAGAAAACTAAACAATGTTGGGTATGTTCTGTCTCAGTGAAGATGCCAAACTTTGGTGGAAGCAACACTGTAGAGATAATCCCACGAGTAGTCCATCTTGGGAAAAAATGAAGCAGGCAATCAAAGAACGCTATAGCTCTCCTGCACATCAGGCTATCAAGATGAATGAATTCATTGGTCTACACCAACTAGGACTTTCATTAGAGGAGTACTACACCAAGTTTGTGTCTTCACGCTGGTATGCTCCTCACGTGACCATGGAGCAACCAATTGCCTGTTTCTGTCCAGGCCTCAACAAACCCCTGAGTACACGTCTCTAAGCCATGAGTCCTACATCAATATAGGATGCCCTTCCGAGGGCTAAGCCTCTTGTAGCCGAAGGAACCCACTCTACAAGGAACTATAATGGATTTAATAACTGTAGGGGAAGAGCCAAGGGAACTTTCAACCAAGGATATCAATAACATGGAGTAGAGCTGTAGCAGTGAACTTGGAGCAGACCTTTCAAAATGTGAGGTTCTATGGATGCAATCAAATGGGGCACTACAAAAATAATTGTCCAGAAGAGAAAAACCCTCGAACTACTGCTAGAGAAATTCCTCCAAATCAAGGAGATAATCTAAGAGGAGGTAGAAATGGAGGATGAGGTAGAGGAAGAGCAAGAGGAGCCAGATCTTATGCAATCATGGGAGAACCATCCTTAATGAACGAGGAAGATGAAATAGCCACTTGCTTAGCTACAGTTAGTAATCCTAGAGCTCAACAACAATAGGTAGTTTTGTAAACCACTATAAGTCGGTAATGTAAAACTTTGAGTTACTTACATAATGGTATACATTATTTTCTTTCCCAAATTACTTAAGGAATCTAAAGTTGAATTAGCATTCAATCAAGAGATTAAGGATTGAATCTTGAGATTGAGATAGTTAATAAGAAACCAACTCACATTCTTTATGCACACGATAGCCTTCCTTGAAAAATGACCTAGATATGAAAGTATTACTATACTAAACTAATAGGAAGACAAAAAGAACACTTGGTATGATACTTCTTAAAACCATTTACATATTGTTGGTCAACCAGGTTAGAGCACAGAGGGGGTACCTTTGGTGCAATGGTGGAAGCTTGTGCCGAATGCATATTGCCAGATTGGCAAAGCTCAAATACATGATACTTGTTGAACATTGATTGCTCTGAATGGTCAGTTAGAAGGAGCGCTTCATGTTTCCAAGCTGGATATATGGATCTTTTATGGGATTGATTAAACCTGGTTTTTGAGATGATACAAGTGGTTTGTAAAGGTTTTTTACATGGGCTCAACACTAAGACTTTCTTACAGAAAAATTGACTAGCAAGTAACTCCAACCGAAAACTAGAAAGAACTCTTATAGTAATCAATAACATTTGGTAAAGTGGAAAGATTATCCCCTCGAAGGTGCTACTTGGCAGGATGAATTTCTCTTCTCAAAGATTTTCCCAGTTCGGTTGAGATAAGGACATCTAAAATTCTTAAGTTGGGGTGATTGTAAGGTCTCTACCTTTCGAGCTACAGAGGGATGAACTCAAAGTTTTAGGGGAAAGCATTGGACTTACAAATAGGTAAAGCACTATTTCAAAAGCAATTAAAAATGGTATTTTTGGAATCTTAACACTAGAATGGTAACAGGACACTTTTATGTCCTTGGACACTTTTGTGTCCTGTTAAGTGACCATTTTGCTTGAATTATTTGAAGAGTATGAAAATTAATTTCTAGGTGCTATATATTCACAACGTTGCCTTATGAGCTGAAAAAAACTTAGCATTTTTTTTAGAGTATCGATCTCACCATTAACCTTACTCTTGCACAACATTTTTGAACCTAAACTGTGTGAAAAAATGGGAAGGGGAAAAATTGCAAACTAATCCAAAAAGCTTTGAGATAATTATCAGAGGTAGAACACATTTTAGGAAACCCGTGATAATTATCTTAACCATAGATAATTAGTTTAGCTAATTATCTTAGTAGAAAAACATTGTTTTAAGTGGAAATTAAAGGGGGAAATTAGCTTTGACATAATTTTTATACTTAAAATACATCTTAAGAAACCGGTGATAATTAGCTTAACCATAGATAATTAGTTTGGCTAATCATCTTAGTAGAAAAACAATGTTTCTAAGAAAAAATTAAAGGCGGAAATTAGTAAATCATGTTATATGATTACATGCTATTTATCTATCAGAATACATGATGAAAAGGCCGTGATAATTATGTCAAGATTAGAAGATTAGTGTAGATATTTATTTGAGTCAAATTATACTAATTTTAGATAGAAAGTAAAGGAGGAAACTAGTAAAGCATGTTAGATGATTACATGCTATTTATCAGAGTTAGATTACATAAGCAAGAGGCCATGAAAATTATGTCAAGGTTAGAAACTTAGCATAGATATTTTGTTTAGTCAAATTATACTAATTATAGCTAAAAACTAAAGGGGGAAATTAGTAAATCATGTTTTATGATCACATGCTATTTATCAGAGTTAGATTACATGATAAAAAGGCCGTGATAATTATATCAAGGTTAGAAATTTAGTATAAATATTTATCTAGATCAAATTATACTAATTTAAGATGAGAATTAAAGATGGAAATTGGATAATTAAGTTGTAGTCAAAGTGTGTCGACCAAAGAAGATGGCATGGGAAGATATGTGTAAGCTAGTAGAAGCAGGGCAAAAGGCTGGAGCAGCTAGGAAGACTACAGGTTCACAGGTAGCAGTGGAGGTGTATGACTGATGCGGTTTATAGGCCAAGAAGGGTTCCATAAGGGGCTAATTTGGGTAACAGGTGAAGAAGACGCGAGGTGCAGCTTCTGGGTCCAAGAATGTAGAGCTTGAATTGTGAAGGAGCAGGTACAGACGACTCATGAAGCCAAGCTACGGAGCCCAAGTTATTGAAGGTTGAAGGTTCAGTTTGTTGCAGAATCTTGCTGGACAGGGAAATTGGGGATCGGTGGTCCAAGGGGAAGTCAGGGTATAGGTGTGTAGTGCTCAATTTATGAAGCCTACCTGTCTTTTTAGATTGCCAATTGGAGCCATGGATTGCATTTTATGGCTAGTTGAAGTTTTGCCGGTGGTTAGGTTTGTGCCCACCCAACCACATGGGGAGGTGCTCCATCTGGCATCTTTTGAGCTTTAACAAGGTTCTAGAGCAAGGTATGCATCATACAAAGCTAGCAAGAATTGATTGCACATCAATTAGAGCCTGGAACAGAAAGTTACAACAGTTAGAAGGATCGGGTTCATTTATTGGGGATCGGTTGTAGATGACTGTTTCTCGGATTTTGCGGCCTCAATTGGGGGCTTGGAGAATTGTGAAGTGTGGCAAGACCGGGGAAAGATAGAGTTGGCTCAGTGAGTTTGCGGCTGATTTTTACAGCTCGGTGATCGGGTTGCGAGTGAACAATTGGCAGGCAAGGCAAGCAGTGGGGGGAAAAAAAAGTTGGGGATTTTTTTGAGGATTTTTTTTTTCTGTTAAAGCCATGGAGACCGTTTGACATGGAGCTGCCATGTGGCCTCTGCATTGTCCCATATGCATTGTGTGGTGTCCGGGTGCCAGGGTATTTAACCCAAGTAGGGGTGCCCATTGTGGCATGTAAATTGAGAGAGGGAGCTCCCTCTGAAGGTCAGCCATGGCGGCCCGTAGGGGCTCTACGTGGTGGCGTTATCCGGCGCAGCTGGGCGTCGCATGGTGGCCTTTTGGTTGCACTCTAGATGGAAATTGATATAGCCAGTGGCATGCCCGCTTGT
Source organism: Adiantum capillus-veneris (assembly GCF_014529385.1). Taxonomy (NCBI): domain Eukaryota; kingdom Viridiplantae; phylum Streptophyta; class Polypodiopsida; order Polypodiales; family Pteridaceae; genus Adiantum; species Adiantum capillus-veneris. Next base: position 62,351,168 of record NC_140939.1, read on the forward strand.
GGCGGTTGTCGGCCGCGCTCGCAGACAACAGTATAGTGGCATGCCCGTAGACTATGGTTCACACGGCGGTTAGGGCTCCGCCAATCTTTTGAAGGAAAATGCCCCCCCCCCCCCCCCCCCCCCAATAGCAATGTCTCTATTGCTCATGAGGGAGGGGCCGCATGAGATGGAGAGAGAGATTTTGAAAGCTTCAAGGGGCATGGCCAAGGGGGCTATCCCACCCACCTCAAAGATCAAGCAAGGGAAGAGAGAGAACGAATGCGAGAGGAGTCCAAAATGCAAGTGCAAGTGCAATTTTGGCCAAATTGAGTGGACAAATAACCAAGAGGGGTGCACCATGCAGATACCAAAAAAATCAAAAGTGCCAAGTGGTGGCAATGCAAAAAAAATTCTAAAAGAAGCCTCAGTTGATTGTACAAGCTGGATAGCTCCTTGTTTTTTCTTTTAGCCTGAGCCAAGCCTTATAAAAGGGCATAGAAGTGATTTCTTGAGGGCTATTTTTCCAGAGAGTTTTATCGGAGGTTTGCAAGCCTGTGGGTTGTAAGCTTTCCATTGAATCTGCATATTTGAATATAGTATCTCCCAAAGCAATACTACTAAGAATTTGCCCTTATTTCTTGTGTTGCTTCTCCCCACCCCCATCCTTTTCTCTCGCTCTTTGTGTATTTGCCAATGCTTGCAGAGGGGGTGCCTACAGCTTGAACGGTGTTACCAAGAGGGTAGAATCGGGGTGTTTTGTGAGTCGGGAAGGGTGAGTTGAGTAGTGTGGGTGCATTTGTGTTGCAAGGAATTTTTGCAAGGTATGAGATAGTTGTTTTGTGTGCTAAAGTGGAGCTGTTAATGCAAATTAGCCAAGTTGAAGGTGTTATTTCAGAGATGTTAGGGGTGCTGTGGAATCCCTGGGCTATAGAGAGGCAAACATTTTGTGTGTTGGGTGTGTTCCCGATCCACCCTCTCCAACGTATAGGGAAGTCACCGAGTTCACATCATTTCACTTGGTTTATGGTCAAGAGGCTTTGCAGCCTATCGAGCTCAACATTCCAACAATGTGGCTTCATAGTAGAGGTGCACAAGATGATCAAGAGGTATGGATGGATCGACTTCTTACATTAGTGGAGCTTGAGTGGAAAAGAGAAGCAGCCTATGAGTGCTAGAAGAGGAAAGCAACACAAGCTAAGGAGAAACATGACAAGGGTCTGAAGAACAAAGGCATCAATGAAGGAGATCTTGTGTTAAGGTATGACAATTGACTCGATAATCGTTTTGATGCCAAGCTTGAAACTAGATGGCAGGAGCCATACATAGTTAAGAAGGCTTTCAATTCAAGTTACTATCAACCTATGGAGTATAATGGGAAAGAGTACTCTAGGAAGGTAAATGGGTATCTCTTGAAGCCTATTTGAGTCAACTTCTACCAAAGGATCTACCAAAGATCTGTCAAAAGGCAAATATCTCATGTGAGTTTTTTTGCATAAAGCATGAGTGTAACTGGAGCCAAAATTCCAAGGGGCCAAACAATGAAAATCCTATCAAGGACTCTGAAGCACTCTCTTTGGAAAAGATTCTTTATGATGGTACATGAATGTACCATCATCCTGGGGGAGGGCTAATGATAGTCGCTTTTTGGCTATCCAAATTTCCATAGTGAGCTACCTCACCCTACCAAAATCAGCCAAACATTGTGGCTATCCCTACCATTTCAATATACATAAGCGTGTGTGAGTTAGAGGACTTTCCCCATATCTCCTTAAAACCCTCAATTAGCTAGTCACTAGGCTAGTTGAGACAAAAACATAAAAAAAGAATAATAAAAAGGAAAAAGTATATTATGGACCATTTTGTGTGTAAATATTTCACTGTATATATGGCCTAAATACACGAATTTTTATAATTATTTTGGTATTTTATTTATATATTTATAACTAGGTGTGCGTTTTAGTAAACCTATGTACGCCTTCTTTCATCCTCTTGCACCATAACTAAATTTTTTGTGAATGTGTACATACTCTAACCTCGTATTTTTATTTTATACAAATCACCCCTACATTTTCACCCTCACCCTCGTGAAAACAAAAAATTGATTTCTACTCCCTTAGTCACATTTATTATATTATTTTCATTTCCTTGCATACCTTTTCCTCTTTCACCCAAAATAATACAAAAGAAGGACCATATCATATGATTCCAATATTTTTGTCATATCCATAATTATTTTATATATTTTTTATTATATACTCATTATTCTAACACCATGTGCTCATTGACCTAAAATCCATGAATAGTCCATACACTAGTCTCACCATGTATATATTTCTTATTTCATCAATAATCCTCCTCCATGCATGTGTAAAGGTAACTTGGATGCTTTGTATCATGATATGACAAAGGAGGGGCTCACTCTTGGATGCATTGTGGAAATTCAACAAGGAGGGGGCCATTAAAAGACTTTTCTAGACATAAAAAATAGGCTTTTTGGTGAGATTTTTGGTGCCTATCTCTGCTCAGTATTTGAAAAAGTGGTCAACAAAGACAATGTATACCACAAGCTGAATAATCACCTCAAATTTTTGCATGATTTTTGGAGCTACCACCGGTGAGATAGGATTTTTTGCATGGACACCAGTCTGCCCACTTTTCTCACAAAGTAACCCATAGTCTTCTCTCACATCCTTTTCTACTTCCACACACACAGACACTCATTCCTCTCCATCTCTCCCTCAAACCTGCAACTTTCATGGATCCTTTCATCTTCTTCACCATTCCCATCTCTCCCTTACTCCATAGCTCAAAATTATAATCTCTATACACATAAAGCTCAATTTCTCTCTCTAGAATCAAACTCCACTCTCTAGAATCAAACTCATATTACCATAAGCTGTTCATCCTTTCACAAAAAGAAAAAAAAATCACAAAATAACCAATCTCAAGCTCTACAAAAGGAGGAGTTTGAAAATGGACAACTTTCTCATGGTCACAAAAACTACACCGACAAAGTTCTACAACCCCTTCATTCACTGGAGCAGATAGGTGGAAAATTCCTTTTCCATCTTGTGGTTTCCATCAAATTGTGTATATTATCATCCTTCTCTAAGTTTTTACCATTGTATAAATCATGTAATGCACCTTGAGTGCATATTCCATGTAATTCTACCCCATCCTACTAACTACAAACTACTAACACTAATGACTAACCCTTCTTGTAAATTGCACCCACTCTACTTTACCTTAGAGTAGGCAACCTCACACAAAAGATCACTCACCTCTCATGAATCTTCTCTATTTTACGTAAATAATTCTCTCTTGAGCCCACATCCATGTGACTCAAGAGACAAGAGAGACCCACTCTCATAAGAACGTATAAAAAATTTCATAAACATGGTTTTGTATGTAAATGTTGATCAAGGGATAATCATAATAAGGGCTCTCCTCACCTATAAATAGATCCCTTTTCCCTTTGTAAATAACATGATATCTACACTATTGCTCACTACTTTAAGCATACCATTCTCCATATTAGTTGTAGGGACTAGAAACCCGGTAGTCCAATCACCAAAGCACAAGAGTTCTCCAAAGCACTAGAGAACTGACAGAAACTTGATAAGAAGATCTAGAAACCTCTGAAGAACTTCTAGAAACCTTCCAAGTAGTGCCAAAAAACAAGAATCTATCACTAGAAATCTCCCAAGCACTATTGATAACCATTTAATTTCTAGTTGAAATCACCTAGTCAAAGCTAGAAACTATATTTCACACTGCTAGAAATAACCTTCTCATAGAACTAGCAAATATCTACTCAATGCAACAAACACATAGTTGCAGCTAGAAACCTATCAACAAGCGGTACAAACCTCCCAATAACTATTAGAAAGCACCTACTCTGCTCTAGAAACCAGAAACAACTCACGCAGTACCAAAAAACACTTGTACCTACCTGTCAAGGAATACTAGAAAAACCTACTCAGTGCTAGAAACGTGGTAGTCCAATCACCAAAGAAAAAATTTTCTACAAAGCGCTAGAAAACTGCTAGAAACCTCACAATAAAGTTTTTAAACCTCTGAAGAGCTACTAGTAACCTTCTAAGCACTGCTAAAAAAAAAGAATTTTATCACTAGAAACCTGCCAAGCACTTTGATAACCATTTAATTGCTACTTGAAAGCACCTAGTCAAAGCCAGAAACCATATTTCACATTGGTAGAAAGCACCTTGTCACAGAACTACCAATCGTCTAGTGATTGCAACGAACCACATAGTCACAGCTAGAAACCTATCACAACAAATAGTACAAACCTCCCAATGAGCACCTACTTAGTGTTTGAAACTAGAAACAAGTCAGGCACTACCAAAAAACACTTGTAGATACATGTCAAGTATTACTAGAAACACCTACTCAGTGTTAAAAACCTGCTAGTCCAATCACCAAAGAACAAGAGTGCTACAAAGAATTAGAGAACTGCTAGAAACTTGACAAGAAGAGCTAAAACAAGAATCTATCACTAAAAACCTCCCAACCACTATTCATAGCCATTTAATTGGTAGTTAAAAGAACCTAGTCAAACCTAGAAGCCATATGTCACATCGCTAGAAACCACTTTGTCATGGAACTACCAATCATCTACTCAGTGAAACAAACCACATAGTTGCAGCTAGAAACCTGTCAACAAGCAATACAAACCTCCCAATAACTACTGGAAAGTACCTACTCAGTTCTAGAAACTAGAAACAAGTGAAGCACTACCACAAAACACTCGTACAAACCTATCAAGTATTACTATAAACACCTACTCAGTGCTAGAAACGTGGCAGGCCAATCACCAAAGCACAAGAGTGCTACAAAGCACTAGAGACCTGACAAAAAAATTAGAAACCTCTCAAGATTTGTTAATAACCTTTCAAGTAGAGCTAGAAAAGAACAATCTAAAGCCAAAAATGTCCAGAGCACTATTGATAACCATCTAATTGCTACTTGAAAGCACCTAGTCAAAGCTAGAAACCATGTGCCACATTGCTAGAAACCACCTTGTCATAGAACTACCAATCATCTACTCAGTGCAACAAACCACATAGTCATAGCTAGAAACCTCTCAAAAAGTAGTACAAACCTCCCAATAACTACTAGAAAGCACCTACTTAGTGTTAGAAACCAAAAGCATAAGAGTGCTACAAAGCACTAGAGAGCTGCTAGAAACCTGATAAGAAAGGCTAGAAACCTCTCAAAAACTGCTAATAACCTTTCAAGCAGTGCTAGAAAATAAGAATCTACCACTAGAAACCTCCCAACCACTAAGTCAAAGATAGAAAGCGTATGTCACATTGCTAGAAACCACCTTCACATAGAACTACCACTCATCTACTCTTTGCAAAACACACCACATAGTCACAGCCAAAACCTGTCAACAAATAGTACAAACCTTAGAATAACTACTACAAAGCACCTACGTAGTGCTAGAAACTAGAACCAAGTTAAGCACTACGAAAACACACTTGTAGAAATATGTTAAGGATTACTAGAAACACGTACTCAATGCTAGAAACCTGGTAGTCCAATCACCAAATCACAAGAGTGCTGCTATAAGGCACTAGAGAATTGCTAGAAACTTGATAAGAAGAGCTAGAAACCTCTGAAGAACTTCTAGAAACCTTCCAAACAGCACTAGAAACCAAGAATCTATCACTAGAAACCTCCCAAGCACTGTTTCTAACCATTTAATTGCTAGCTGAAAGCACCTAGTGAAAGTCAGAAAACAAGAATCTATCACTAGAAACCTCCCAAGCACTCTTGATAACCATCTAATTTCTAGTTGAAAGCACCTAATCAAAGCTAGAAACTATATGTCACATTGGTAGAAACAACCTTCTCATAGAACTACCAATCATCTACTCAATGCAACAAACACATAGTCGCAACTAGAAACCTGTCAACAAGCGGTACAAACCTCCCAACAACTATTGAAAAGCACCTACTCAGTTCTAAATAAGTGAAGCAATACCAAAAAACACTCGTACCTACTTGTCAAGGATTACTAGAAACACCTACTCCGTGCTAGAAACGTGGTAGTCCAATCACCAAAGAAATTTGTTTTTACAAAGCACTAGATTAATGCTAGAAAACTCACAATAAAGGCTAGAAAACTTTTCTACAAAGCACTAGAAAACTTCTAGAAACCTCACATAAAGGCTATAAACCTCTCAAGAGCTAATAATAACCTTCTAAGCACTGCTAAAAAACAAGAATTTATCACTAGAAACCTCCCAAGCACTTTGATAACCATTTAATTGCTACTTGAAAGAACCTAGTCAAAGCAAGAAACCATATGTCACATTGGTAGAAAGCACCTTGTCATAGAACTACCAATCGTCTAGTGATTGCAATGAACCACATAGTCACAGCTAGAAACCAGTCAACAAATAGTACAAACCTCCCAATAAGCACCTACTTAGTGTATGAAACTAGGAACAAGTCAGGCACTACCAATAAACACTTGTAGATACATGTCAAGGATTACTAGAAACACCTACTCAGTGCTAGAAACCTGCTACTCCAATCACCAAAGCACAAGAGTTCTACAAAGAGGTAGAGAATTCCTAAAAACTTGACAAAAGAGCTAGAAACCATATGTCACATTGCTAGAAACCACTTTGTCATGGAACTACCAATCATCTACTCAGTGAAACAAACCACATAATTGCAACTACAAACCTGTCAACAAGCAATACAAACCTTCCAATAACTATTGGAAAGTACCTACTTAGTTCTAGAAACTAGAATCAAGTCAAGCACTACCACAAAACACTCGTGCAAACCTGTCAAGTACTACTATAAACACCTACTCAGTGCTAGAAACATGGTAGTCCAATCACCAAAGCACAAGAGTGCTACAATGCACTAGAAACCTGACAAAGAAACCTAGAAACCTCTCAATATTTGTTAATAACCTTTCAAGGAGTGCTGGAAAACAACAATCTAAAGAAAACATGTCCAGAGCACTATTGATAACCATCTAATTGCTACTTGAAAGCACCTAGTCAAAGCTAGAAACCATGTGTGACATTGCTAGAAGACACCTTGTCATAGAACTACCAATCATCTACTCAGTACAACAAACCACATAGTCATAGCTAGAAACCTCTCAAGAAGTAGTAAAAACCTCCCAATAACTATTAGAAAGCACCTACTTAGTGTTAGAAACCAAAAGCATAAGAGTGCTACAATGCACTATAGAACTGCTAGAAACCTTACAAGAAAGGCTAGAAACCTCTCAAAAACTGCTAATAACCTTTCAAGCACTGCTAGAAAATATGAATCTAACACTAGAAACCTCCCTAGCACCAAGTGAAATCTAGAAACCATATGTCACATTGCTAGATATTACCTTCTCGTAGAACTACCACTCATCTACTCATTGCAAAACAAACCACATAGTCAGAGCTAAAAACATGTCAACAAATAGTACAAACCTTATAATAAATACTAGAAAGCACCTAGTTAGTGCTAGAAACTAGAAACAAGCTAAGCACTACCAAAACACACTTGTAGAAACATGTCAAAAATTACTAGAAACACGTACTCAATGCTAGAAACCCAGGAGTCCAACCACCAAAGCACAAGAGTGCTACAAGGCACTAGAGAACTTCTAGAAACTTTACAAGAAGAGCTACTGAGGCGGTCCGGGGCGGGCAACAAGAGAGGCGACCTCTAAACACCCTTCAATGCTCCCGTGCTGCTCAATTGGGGCTGGGGGCAACCACAAGAACAACACAACAACCAACCCAGAGCCAAACCCAAACAAGATAGGGGCACCACCTAGTTAGAGAGCGAACTAGGATGCAAAAGAGGAGAATCCCTTAGCAATACAAGCGAGAAGGAAGGGTACACTATCATTTATTTAAATGCTACAAATACACACACCAAACACACACACACACACACACACACACAGAAGAGAGAGATCTTTGTGCAAGAATTTAGCTTCAATTTTAATGATTGACGTGGGTGTATGAACAGCTTGGAGGAGAGTCAAGAGACACGATTAAGTTTGATGAAGTTGTAATCTACACATTATCTTAGGGTTATGGGAGACCTTTCACCATACAACCCTCTTATAATTTTTTCCCAAGCAACAAAAACAAACACAAGACCTCTTGAGTCACATACAAGAAGATACTACAAAAGAATCTCAAAATGAAAACGCGTCACCTTAAACCAAACAAGATGAGGTTGCCATGCGTGAATTGGAGAAACTCAAGAGGGTTTTTACCCGCGATTTGCACCCAACTTATTGATTAAATTGATGCGCAAGAGTAGGTACAACTTTGATTGGAGCTTATGAATCACTCACTCCCTTGCAATGTTACAACTAGCTCAAAGAAGCTTTCCTATACACCACATGTAATGGTGCATAAAGAGCTCACTCTCACTCCCTAAAACTAAGATGGTGAATGGCACGCTGAAAGTAGTGAGCAATAGTGTAGGGATCCTGCCATTTACAAAGGGAGAAAGGCTCTATTTATAGGTGATGAGAGCTCTAATCAGAATTATACCTAATGAACATTTTCATATAAAACCATGTTTATGAATTTTTTTATATGTTCTTATGAGAGTGGGGCTCTCTTGGCTCTTGAGTCACATGGATGTGGGCTCAAGAGGAGAGAATTATTGAGGTGAAATAGTGAAGGATCTAGAGAGGTGAGTGATTTTTTGTGTGAGGTTGCCTACTCCACGGTAGAGTAGAGTGGGTGCAATTTACAAAAAAAGGGTTAGCAATTAGTGTTAGTAGTTTCAAGTTAGTAGGATGGGGTAAAATTACATGGAATATGCACTTAAGGTGCATTATATGATTTATACAATGATAAAAAGTAAGAGAAGGATGAGAATATACACAATTTGGTGGAAACCACAAGATGTAATTGAAATTTTCCACCTTCTCCTCCAGTGAATGAAGCGTTTGTAGAACTTTGTCAGTGCAGTTCTTGTGACCATGGGGAAGTTGAATTCTCCATGATCAAACTCCTACTTTTGCAAGGCTTGAGCTTGGTTATTTTCTGATTTTTTGTCTTTTTATGAAAGGATTAAGAGGTTATGGTAATATGAATTTGATTCTAGAGAGAGAAATTGAGCTATATGTGTGAAGAGATGATAATCTTTTGAGCTATGGAGTAAGAAGAGATGGAAATGGTGAAGAAGATGAAGTAATCCATGAAAGCTACAGGTTTGAGTGAGGGATGGAGAGGAATGAGTGTATGTGTGTGGAAGTGGGAAAGGAGGTGAGAGAAGACTATGGGTTACTTTGTGAGAAAAGTGGACAGACTGGGGTCCACTCAAAAAATATTATCTCACCTCTGGTAGCTCCAAAAATCATGAAACAATTTGAGGTGATTAGTGAGATTATGGGCTACATTTTCTCTGTTGATTACTTCTTCAAATTCCGAGTGGAGATAGGTGCCAAAATTCTCACCAAAAAGCCTGTTTTTTATGCCTGCAAAATTCTTTTAGTGGCCCCCTCCTTTGTTGAATTTGTACAATGTATCCAAGAGTGAGCCCCTCCTTTGCGATATCAAAATACAAAGCATCCAAGTTTCCATTTACACATGCATGGGGGAGGATTATTGGTGAATAAAGCAATATATACATGGTGGGACTAGTGTATGGACTATTCATGGATTTTAGCTCAATGAGCACATGGTGTTAGAATAATGAGTAAAAATAAATTAAAAAAAATTATGGAGAAATTATGGATATGATAAGATATTGGAATCATATGATATGATCACTCTTTCGATTATTTTGGGTGAAAGAGAAAAAGCTATGCAAGTAGATGAAAATAATATAATAAACATGACTAAGAAAGTAGAAATCATTTTTTTTGTTTTCACGAGGGTGAGGGTGAAAATGTGGGGGTGATTTGTATAAAAGAATTATATGAGGTTAGAGTATGTACACATTGACAAAAAATACACTTATGGTGCAAGAGGATGAAAGAAGGTATACATAAGTTTAATAAAACACACACCTAGGTATAAATATTTAAATAAAATATCAAAATAATTATAAAAATACCTATATTTAGGCCATATATATAATGAAATATTTACACACAAAGAGGCCATAATATACGTTTTTGTAATTAATTTTTTATTTTTTTGGCTCAACTAGCCCAGTGACTAGCTAATCGAGGGTTTTTAAGAAAATATGGGAAAAGTCCCCTAACTCACACACGCCTATATACAGTGAAATGGTAGGGATACCCATAGTGTTTGGGTGAATTTGGTAGGGTGAGGTAGCTCACTATGATAATTTTGAATAGCCAAAAAACGACTATCATTAGACCTCCCCCAGGATGATGGTATATTCATGTACCATCATAAAGCATCTTTCCAAAGAGAGTACTTCAGAGTCCTTGACAAGATCTTCATTGTTTGGCCCTTCAGCATTTTGATTGGAGTTACATTGGTGCTTCATATAACAATACTCACATGAGACAGCTGCCCTTTGACAGATCTTTGGTAGATCCTTTGAAAGAAGGCGATTCAAATAGGGCTTCAAGCAATAACCATTTACCTTCCTAGAGTGCTCTTTCGCATTCAAGTCCATAAGTTGATAGTAACTTGAATTGGAAGCCTTCTTAACTATGTATGGCCCCTGTCATCTAGTTTCAAATTTGGTATCAAAACGATTATCGAGTCGATTGTCATACCTTAGCACAAGATCTCCTTCATATGCCTTTGTCCTTTAGTTTCTTGTCAAGCTTCTCCTTCGCCTACGTAGCTTTCCTCTTGTAGCACTCGTATGCTGCTTCTCTTTTCCACTAAAGCTCGGCTAAGGTAAGAAGTCGATCCATCCATGCTTCTTGATCATCTTGTGCTGCTTTGCCATGAAGTCGCATTGTTGGAATGTTGAGCTCAATTGGTTGTAAAGCCTCTTGACCATAGACCAAGTGAAATGGTGTAAACTCCGTGGCTTCCCTATATGTGGTTCGATACGCCCACAAGGCACCATCCAAGAAGTCATCCCACAAATTTTTCTTGTTTCTCACCATCTTTCTAATGATGCCTGCAATGACACCGTTAGCCTTCTCCACCAAACCATTTGATTGTGAGTAGTATGGTGTGCTATGACGATGTAGAATGTGAAGCTCTTCACAAACTTCTGTGAGTAAACCCTTCTTGAACCCCGGACCATTATCCAAAACAATCTCTAGAGGTGTGCCAAATATACAACAAATATTAGTGTAGAAAAACTTGCTCACTGTTTTCCCATTTACCGTTACCACACTTTGAGCCTCTACCCACCTAGTCATGTAGTCCACAGCCACTAGAATGTAGAGTTTACCATTCTTTGTTTTAGGTAGAGGACCCATAGCATCAATGCCCCATTTTTCAAAGGGTCCATTTGCAAGCACTATTTGCCTCGGGCCATGCACCAACCTTTTATTTCCATTTATCTGACAATCGTGATAGCTTTTACACCAATGTTGAACATCCAAATGCAAGCTTGGCCAAACATACCCCGCAAGAAAAATATTCTTCACAGTTAATTCTTGGGCAAAATGACCACCACATGCCTCTTCATGCAAACCTTTTAGAACGGCTGGAATTTCCTCGATAGTTGGAACTCTTCTGCACACTTGATCCTTCCCTCTTTGATAGAGGGAGCCTTCTAGAAAGAGATAGAAACATGCCTTCTTCATGAGTCTCCTCTTCTGAGCTTTAGTGAAGTCTTGTGGAAACTCGCCCTTCAAAATGTAGCCGATAATGGGAGCCAATGACTCCAATCCCTGGTATCTCGGTTGCTTGACAGCTTCTGCCACCATGATGACCTGCACTTCTTTCTCAACACATGTAACTGCTTGTTGTGCAAGTAAATCGGCATCTTCATTTTGTTTCCTAGGAATATGATATAGTTGCACTTCTTCAAACTGATTAAACATCCTACTAATGGGATAAACTTTTTTCCTTAAGCTTTCATTCTTGCATGCCCAAATTCCTAAAATTTGTTTAACAATGAGAAGTGCATCTCCTTTTACCATGAGACGTCGTATACCTTGGCCAATGCACATCTTCAAACCATGAAGTAGTGTGTTGTATTCTGCTTCATTGTTGCTAGTTGAACCTAGTAGATTGACCTTCTCTTTCATGACCACCTCTCCTCTTGGGTTGAGCAACACTAGCCCTCCCCCTGCTTTCCCTGTGGCTCGGCGAAAAACTCCATCAAAGAACAAGGTAAAAGCATTAGGAATACTTTTTGGTGGTGGCAATGGTAGTGTCTTTACTTGAGGCACCTTAATTTCCTTCTCATGTACCCTATAAGAGAGAATCCCTGCCAATTGTGCACGCACACTATCTTCTACATTGAAAGAGTATTGGAACTGTTGCAACTCCATAATCCACTTTGAGATCCCAGTACTAAGATTCATTTGAGATGACACCCAAGGGAACATTTTTTTTGCAGTGATAATTACAAAAGGTTTTGGTAGCATGTAGGATCTAAACTTTCTCACCGCAAACATGAGAGAAAGCATCATGAGTTCTGCTTCTGTGTAGCCTCTCTCCAAAGCATTCATGACCCTACTAGCAAGGTAGATGGGTCGCATCCTGGTACTGTGGGGATCTTGTTGTAGCAACACAGCACCAATTGTTTCCCTTCCAACACTAGAGCTAACAAAGAATGTGTACTCCCAACAAGGAGGCATGAGTATTGGTAGCTCTGACAAAATGACTTTAATGTTACAAAAGTACTCTTCAAGCTCATCAGACCATGCAAATTCTACTTGTTGTGTCAACTTTTGCAAAGGATGAAGCAACTCCTAAGCTAAGTAAATAAAGCGTGACATATACTTCACCTTTTGAATGAATGAGATGACCTCTTTGAGATTCTTGGGTGATGGGAGCTCAATAAGAGCCTTTTCCTTTGAAGGATCCACCTCAATGCCTTTATAGGAAACCTTGTGACCAAGAAAGATCACTTCATCCTCACCTATGTGACACTTGTCGGGGTTGAGTTGACCTCCCATGTCGTAGAGCTTCTTTAAACCTTCTTCTACCCTTTGTAGATGCAGTGATTTTGAGCTATAAATGCAGAAATCATCAATGAACACCCTAATTGACTTTCCAAAGAATGCTTGAAACACCATGTTCATGAAACGTTGGAATGTTGCAGGAGCATTTGTCAGACCGAATGGCATGACTCTAAAAGCATAACAACCCCAAGGAGTGATGAAGGTTGTTTTTAACTGATCATCCAATGCGATACCTATTTGAAATTAACCTGAGTAGCCATCACACACAGTGTACTTCTCATGACCAGCTACCTAATTTAGTATCTCATCTTGAAATGGGAGGGGAAAGTGATCTCTTTTTGTTGCCTCATTGAGTGGACGGTAATCCACACACACCCTCCACTTGCCATTTTTCTTAAGAGTGACAACAACGGGAGAGACCCACTCTGAATTCTCCACTGGATAAATGAAACCTGCTGCTAGAAGCTTTCTTACCTCCTTGAGTAAAGCCTGCTCCTTGATGACTCCTAGCCTTCGTAGCTTCTGAGCCTTAGGTGTGGCCTCTGGCTTCAACTCAATTTTGTGTTGAACAGCATCTACTCCACGCACATTGGTGTAGTCTTTAGCAAAAATCCTATGAAATTTCCTTAGCACACATTTGAACTCCTCTCTTTCGTCCTTTCTAAGTGTTGTAGACAACATACCTTCTAACATTCCTTCATCTTGCACATTTTGGTTCTCTTGGGAACCTACCTCTTCCAAACCTGGGCAAGAGGTCTCTTGGTTGTTTGGCTTAAACCTTACCCCCATGACTTTGATGGAAGATTCCTCTTCAGTAATACTACCACTACTTTCTCCTTCTGAAGTGCTATCGGTCCAGCCTTCCTCCGTCTCACTTTGAGATGATTCTTCATGGAGCTCCTCTTGGCGTTGCTCCTTCATGTCAAAGACAACCTTCTTATGATTTTCATTCCTGCAAATTAATTTTCCACTCTCCCAATCCTGCAAAGCTCGCATTTTCATTAGCCATGGTCTTCCTAGGATAAATGGATAACCACTTCCCTTGGTCGACATAACAAAAAAATCCACCGCCTTCTTAATGCCAAAGGCCTCTACAAAAACATTTTTACAAATGCCTACACACCTAACTTTGCTATTGTTTGCCATCTTCCCTTTGATTTTAGGTGTCTCATGGATGTGCATGCCTAGTCTTTGCATGAGTCTCTCTGTCATGATGCAAATTTGTGCACCCCCATCCACTAGACCTTTCCTAACCAATCTTCCTTTGATGTAACAATCTAGCACATGTGTAATATCCTCATTCATTTCAGCATGTGCAATTTTTACAACAGGCACACTCTCTTTTAACTTTCTCCTATTGCTAACTGCCTTTGTTAAATCCCTCCTAACTTGTGGGCATAATTCAAGAAACAGAGGCCATGAGATATCAGGACCCTTACCTCTCATGTCTTACAATAGGTTGTATGGATCCATACCATTTCCAAGAGGGAAGTCTTGGAGGTTGATACGACGTCGAGTCCTCTTAGCTTCCTTGGTCTCCTTTTCCTTCTTTTCTCATCCATGGTCACTTTGTGATGTAACCCCTTCTTTCTCCTTACCTTTTCCTCAGCCACGCTTAATGCCATTTTCTTCCATGTGAACCTCTCTTGATTTTGTCACCTCTACCACATGCACATTTGGGTCTGGCAAAGGTGGAACTCCTTCCACTCCTTCTGGAGGTGGTCTTGCTCCATTTGGACTTTGTAGAAGTCGTGGTTGCTGACTAGTTCCTTCACCTGCATTCATCACTGGGTAATTCAAGTTATGTCTCCCTGGCTCCCCACGGGGCCAAGGACAATTATACATCCCATGTCTAGACTCTTCGCAATTCCAACATTGCAAGACTCTCCTAGGTCGTGGATCTCGCTCTTCAGACTTCTTTGCTTGTCCCTTTGGACCTACAACTTGTGCAAGGTGAATTGACAGGTTGCTTAAAGATTCTTTTAACTTCTCAATCACTTTCGCTGTTACCTCAGGAAGCTCCTTAGATGTTGATGCTTGTGACTTACCTTTGGGTCTAAGACCTTCTATTGAAACCTCCCCCCTTAAGCCCTTGAGTTTCCTATATTTCTCAGCAGTCCTAGTTTTAGCTGCATCAAAGGTAGCAGGTGCACCCACCTCAACTTTTACCTTAAGGTCAAGAAAGAGTCTGGCTATGAACCTCTCCTTCTTTAGAAATTCTGCACCATCACCAGGGTTAGCAACATTTCGTATCCATAGAGCCCAAAGACGTAGAAACTCTTGCTTGTACAAGTAGTAGTCATCTAAGTCTTTTTGCTTATGAGAAACAATGTCTTGCCATAGTTTTTGAGTGTTTTGGGGATCAAAGAAGTATTTCTTGAAACGATTCAAAACTTCTGTGTAATTACCCTTAACTTCCTCAGGCAAAGAGTCAAACCAAGTGCTAGCATCTTTCCTAAGGACTACCTCAAACATTTCTACACGTTCTTGATCAGTTACTATCCTCTTGATACGGCAAGAAATTTTGAAATTTGCTAAGAATAATTCAGCATCCTCCCCAGGCTCTCCAAAGAACAAGGGGTAGCCACTCATTTGCCTAGTTGTATCCATGTTGCTGGTTTTACTCAAAAATTTCTTTTTCTTTTTTTATTTTTTGTTTTGCAAAATCAAATTTCAAAGTAGAATGAAAGTGTAAACGTCAAAGCTTAGATCGTAGCGAATCAATGGCAAAATGAACGGATTGACTGAGGCATTGATAGCTGCTACTTGCCTAGGTTCAAACATACGACAGAAAACACGTTGAAATTGTAACTTTGTGCCAACTATTACATGCACGTCTTGTCTAGGCAAAGGAATGAATGTATGATACAAGTCCTCATGATTCATTAACCTAGCTAAAACAAGATAAACACATGTACATCAAAAGAGACATTATAGTCTACAAGTGGGAGTATAATAGGATTTGGAGATTGTAGAATATCTCTTAATGCTTCACCACCAAAGAGGAATACAATACGTTGTTGAAAAAAGATTTTTCTATCAATGCGAACATTTATCCTAATCCCTTACACCCAATGAAACTGATGAAATTGAATTGCATGAGTAGGATTAGGAGGTGGTGGATTGTTCATGTAAACACAACTAGTTTTTGAAGACTTACCTTGTGTATGCTAACACAACGGCTCGTCCTCCGTGGGGGCACCAAAATTGAGGCGGTCCGGGGCGAGCAACAAGAGAGGCGACCTCTAAACACCCCTCAAGGCTCTCGTGCTGCTCAATTGGGGCTAGGGGAAACCACAAGCACAACACAACAACCAACCCACAGCCAAACCCAAACAAGATAGGGGCACCACCTAGTTAGAGAGCAAACTGGGACGCAAAAGAGGAGCATCCCTTAGAAATACAAGCGAGAAGGAACGGTACACTTTCACTAATTTAAATGCTACAAATACACACACCAAACACACACACACACACAAAAGAGAGAGATCTTTGTGCAAGAATTTAGCTTCAATTTCAATGATTGACGTGGGTGTATGAACAGCTTGGAGGAGAGTCAAGAGACACGATTAAGTTTGATGAAGTTGCAATCTACACATTATCTTACGGTTATAGGAGACCTCTCACCATACTACCCTCTTATAATGTTTTCCCAAGCAACAAAAACAAACACAAGAGCTCTTGAGTCACATACAAGCAGATACTACAAAAGAATCTCAAAATGAAAACGCGTCACCTTAAACCAAATGAGATGAGGTTGCCAAGCGTGAATTGGAGAAAATCAAGAAGGTTTTGACCCGCGATTTGCACCCAACTTATTGATTAAATTGATACGCAAGAGTAGGTACAACTTTGATTGGAACTTATGAATCACTCACTCCCTTGCAATGTTACAACTAGCTCAAATAAGCTTTACTATACACCACATGTAATGGTGCATAAAGAGCTCACTCTCACTCCCTAAAACTAAGATGGTGAATGGCACGCTCAAACTAGTGAGCATTAGTGTAGGCCATTTACAAAGGGAGAAGGGCTCTATTTATAGGTGAGGAGAGCCCTGATTAGGATTATACCTAATCAACATTTTCATAGAAAACCATGTTTATGAAATTTTTTATATGTTCTCATGAGAGTGGGGCTCTCTTGTCTCTTGAGTCACATGGATGTGGGCTCAAGAGGAGAGAATTATTGAGGTGAAATAGAGAAGATTCTAAAGAGGTGAGTGATTTTTTGTGGGAGGTTTCCTACTCCACGGTAGAGTAGAGTGGGTGCAATTTACAAAAAAAGGATTAGCAATTAGTGTTAGTAGTTTGAAGTTAGTAGGATGGGGTAAAATTACATGGCATATGCACTCAAGGTACATTATATGATTTATAGAATGATAAAAAGTAAGATAAGGATGAAAATATACACAATTTGGTGGAAACCACAAGATGTAAATGAAATTTTCCACCTTCTCCTCCAGTGAATGAAGCGGTTGTAGAACTTTGTTGGTGCAGTTCTTATGACCATAGGGAAGTTGAATTCTCCATGATCAAACTCCTCCTTTTGCAGGGCTTGAGCTTGGTTATTTTCTGAGTTTTTCTCTTTTTATGAAAGAATTAAGAGGTTATGGTAATATGAATTTGAGTCTAGAGAGAGAAATTGAGTTATATATGTGTAGAGATGATAATCTTTTGAGCTATGGAGTAAGGAGAGATGGAAATGGTGAAGAAGATCAAGTAAGCCATGAAAGTTGCAGGTTTGAGTACGGGATGGAGAGGAATGAGTGTATGTGTGTGGAAGTGAGAAAGGAGGTGAGAGAAGACTATGGGTTACTTTGTGAGAATAGTGGGCAGACTGGGGTCCACTCAAAAAATCATGAAAAAATTTGAGGTGATTATTCAGATTGTGGGCTACATTTTCTCTGTTGATTACTTCTTCAAATTCCGAGCAGAGGTAGGTGCCAAAATTCTCACCAAAAAGCCTGGTTTTTATGCCTGCAAAAGTCTTTTAGTGGCCCCCTCCTTTGTTGAATTTGTACAATGTATCCAAGAATGAGCCCCTCCTTTGTAATATCATAATACAAAGCATCCAAGTTTCCTTTTACACATGCATGGAGGAGGATTATTGGTGAATAAAGCAATATATACATGGTGGGACTAGTGTATGGAGTATTCGTGGATTTTAGCTCAATGAGCACATGGTGTTAGAATAATGAGTCAAAAATAAAAATAAAATAAATATGGAGGAATTATGGATATGAAAAGATATTGGAATCATATGATATGATCACTCTTTGTATTATTTTGGGTGAAAGAGGAAAAGGGATGCAAGTAGATGAAAATAATATAATAAACATGACTAAGAAAGTAGAAATCATTTTTATTGTTTTCACTAGGGTGAGGGTGAAAATGTGGGGGTGATTTGTATTAAAGAAAAATATGAGGTTAGAGTATATACACATTGGAAAAAAATACACTTATGGTCCAAGAGGATGAAAGAAGGTATACATAAGTTTAATAAAACACACACCTAGGTATAAATATTTAAATAAAATATCAAAATAATTATAAAAATCCCTATATTTAGTCTATATATATAATGAAATATTTACACACAAAGAGGCCATAATATACCTTTTTTAATTATTTTTTTGGCTCAACTAGCCCAGTGACTAGCTAATTGAGGGTTTTTAAGAAAATATGGGAAAAGTCCCCTAACTCACACACGCCTATATACAGTAAAATGGTAGGGATAGCCGTAGTGTTTGGGTGAATTTGGTAGGGTGAGGTAGCTCATTATGACAATTTTGAATAGCGGAAAAACGGCTTTCACTACAAACCTATGAAGAACCTCTAGAAACCTTCCAAGAAGTTGTTTGTGAAAAAAAAGAAACCTCCCAAGCACTATTGATAATCATTTAATTGCTAGTTGAAAGCACCTTCTCAAATCTAGAAACCATATGTCACATTGCTAGAAACGAGCTTCTCATAGAACTATCAATCATCTACACCGTGCAGCAAACCAAATAGTCGCAGCTAGAAACGCGTCAACAAGCAGTACAAACCTCCCAATAACTATTGGAAAGCACCTACTCAGTTCTAGAAACTAGAAACAAGTCAAGTAGTACCAAAAAACACTCGTACCTACCTGTCAAGGATTACTAGAAACACCTAGTCAGTGCTAGAAACATAATAGTCCAATCACCAAAGAAAAACATTTCTACAAACCACTAGAAATTGCTAGAAACCTCACAATAAAGTCTTTAAACCTCTCAAGAACCGCGAATAACCTTCAAAGTAGTGCTAAGAAACAAGAATCTATCACTAGAAACCATATTTCACATTGGTAGAAAGCACCTTGTCATAGAACTACCAATCGTCTAGTGATTGCAACGAACCACATAGTCAAAACTAGAAACTTGTCAACAAATAGTACAAACCTCCCAATAAGCACCTACTTATTGTTTGAAACTAGAAACAAGTCAAGAACTACCAAAAAACACTTGTAGATACATGTCAAGGATTACTAGAAACACTTACTTAATGCTAGAAACTTTCTACCAAAAAACAAGAGTGCTACAAAGAACTAGAGAATTGCTAGAAACTTGACAAGAAGAGGTAGAAACCTCTCAACAATTGCTATAAACCTTCAAGTAGTACTAAAAAAACAAGAATCTATCACTAGAAACCTCCCAAGCACTATTGATAGGCATTAAATTGCTACTTGAAAGAACCTAGTCAAACCATATGTCACATTGCTAGAAACCACTTTGTCATGGAACTACCAATCATCTACTGAGTGCAACAAACCACACAGTCGTAGCTCAAAGCCTGTCAACAAGCAGTACAAACCTCCCAAGAACTACTAGAAAGCACCTACTCAGTTCTAGAAACTAGAAACAAGTCAAGCACTACCATAAAACACGTGTACAAACCTGTCAAGTATTACTATAAAACACCTACTTAGTGCTAGACACGTGGTAGTCCAATCACCAAAGCACAAGAGTGCTACAAAGCACTAGAAACTTGACAAACAAACCTAGAAATCGCTCAAGAGCTATTAATAACCTTTCAAGTAGTGCTGGAAAACAATAATCTAAAGCTAGAAATGTCTAGAGCACGATTGATAACCATCTAATTGCTACTTGAAAGCACCTAGTCAAAGCTAGAAACCATATGTCACATTGCTCGGAACCACCTTGTCATAGAACTACCAATCATCTACTCGATCAGTGCAACAAACCACATAATCACACCTAGAAACCTGTCAAAAAGGAGTACAAACCTCCAAATAACTACTAGAAAACACTTACTTATTGCTAGAAACCAGAAACAAATCAAGCACTACCTAAAAACAATCCTACAAACTTGTCATGGATTACTAAGAGACACCTACTAAGTGCTAGAAACCCGGTAGTCCACTCACATAGTGCTACAAAGCACTAGAGCATTGCTAGAAAACTAACAACAAGAAAAGCTAGAAACCTCTCAAGAATTTCTAGAAAGCTTCCAAACAATGCTAAAACACAAGAATCTACATCTAGAAACCTCCCTAGAATTATTTATAACCCTTTATTTGCTACTTCAACCACCTAGTCAAAGTTGGAAACCATATAACACATTGCTAGAAACCACCTTGTGATATAACTATTACTCAATGCAACAAACCACAGAGTAGCAGATAAAACCTATCAACAAGCAGTACAAACCTCCCAATAACTACTAGAAAGCACCTTCTTAGTGCTAGAAACTAGAAACAAGTCCAGAACTACAAGAAGAGTCTTGTAAAAACTTATCAGGGATTACTAACAAACACCTACTGAGTGCTACAAACCGGATATCCAATTACTAAAGAATACCAGTGATACAAAACACTAGAGAACTGCTAGAAACCTTACAAGAAAGGCTAAAAACCTCTCAAAAACTACAAATAACCTTCCAAGCAATGCTAGAAAACAAGAATCTATCTCTAGAAACCTCCCAAGCACTAAATCAAAGATACCATATGTCACATTTCTAGAAACTTGTCACCAAATAGTAGAAACCTTACAATAACTACTAGAAAGCACGTACTTAGTGCTAGAAACTGGAAACAAGTCAAGCACTACCAGAAAACACTTGTAGAAACATGTCAAGGATTACTAGGAATAGCTACTCAGTTCTAGAAACCCGATAGACAAATCACCAAAGCACAAGAGTGCTAAAAAGCACTAGAGAAATGCTAGAAACTTGACAAGAAGAGCTATAAACCCCTCAAGAACTTCTAGAAACCTTCCAAGCAGTGCTGGAAAACAAGAATCTATCACTAGAAGCCTCCCAAGCACTCTTGATAGCCATTTAAGTGCTAGTTGAAAGAACCTAGTCAAAGCTAGAAACCATTTGTCACATTGCTAGAAACCACCTTCTCATAGAACTACCAATCATCTACTCAGTGCAACTAACCACATAGTTGCAACTAGAAACATGTCAACAAGCAGTACAAACCTCTGAATAACTATTGGAAAGCACCTACTTAGTTCTAGAAACTAGAAACAAGTCAAGAAGTACCAAAAAACACTTGTACCTACCTCTCAAGGATTACTAGAAACACCTAATCAGTGCTAGAAATGTTGCACGACCCAATCACGAAAGCACAACTTTGCTACAAAGCACTAGAAAACTGCTAGAAACCTGACAATAGAACGTAGAAACCTCTCAAGAATTATTAATAACCTTTCAAGTAGTGTTGGAAAACAAAAATATAAAGCTTGAAATGTCCAGAGCACTATTGATAAGCATTTAATTGCTACCAGAAAGCACCTAGTGAAAGCTAGAAACCATATGTCACATTGCTAAAACCGCTTCATCATAGAACTACCAATCATCTACTCAGTGCAACAAACCAAATAGTCAGAGCTAGAAACCTATCAAGAAACAATACAAAACTCCCAAAAACTACTAGAAAGCACCTACTTAGTGCTAGAAACCAGAAACAAGTCAAGCACTGTCAAAAAACACTCGTACAAACCTATCAAGGACTGTTAAAAAAAATCTACGTAGTGCTAGAAACCTGGTAGTCTAATCTCCAAAGCACAACAATGCTAGAAAGCACTAGGAGAAACTTGATAAAGAAACTCTAGAAACCTCTCAAGAATTGCTGATAATCTTTCAAGCAATGCCGAAAAACAAGAAATTGCCAACAAGTAGTACAAACCTCCCAACAACTACTAGAAATCACCTACTCAGTGCTAGA
The DNA here is from genome assembly GCF_014529385.1 of Adiantum capillus-veneris. Taxonomy (NCBI): domain Eukaryota; kingdom Viridiplantae; phylum Streptophyta; class Polypodiopsida; order Polypodiales; family Pteridaceae; genus Adiantum; species Adiantum capillus-veneris. The sequence continues at coordinate 62,373,399 of NC_140939.1, forward strand.
ACTAGAAACAAGTCAAGAACTACGAGAAAAGTAAATACCTATCAAGGATTACTAAGAAACACCTCCTGAGTGCTAAAACCCCAATAGTCCAATCAATAAAGCATAACTATGCTACAAAGCACTAAAGAGCTACTAGAAACCTTACAAGAAAGGCTAGAAACCTCTCAAAAATTGATAATAACCTTCCATGCAATTATGGAAAATGATAATCTCCCGTTAGAAACCTCCCAAGTACTAAGTCAAAGCTAGAAACTATATGTCACATTGCTAGAACCAACTCCTCATAGAACTACCAATCATCTACTCATTGCAAAACAAACCACAGAGTCACAGCTAGAAACTTGTCAACAAATAGTACAAACCTCACAATAACTACTAGAAAGCACCTACTTAGTGCTAGAAACTAGAAACAAGTCAAGCACTACCAGAAAACACTTGTAGAAACATGTCAAGGATTACTAGAAACACGTACTCAATGCTAGAAACCCGGTAGTCCAATCACCAAATCACAAGAGTGTTACAAAGCACTAAAGACATGCTAGAAAGTTGACAAAAGAACGAGAAACCTCTCAAGAACTTCTAGAAACCTTCCGAGTAGTGCTGGAAAACAAGAATCTATCACTAGAAATCTCTCAACCACTAATTATAGCAATTTAATTGCTAGATGAAAGCACCTAGTCAATGCTAGAAACCATATGTCATGTGGCTAGAAAATCATCTACTAAATGCAGCAAACCACATAGTCGCAGCTAGAAACTTGTCAAAAAATAGTACAAACATTCCAATAACTTCTAGAAAGCACCTACCTAGTGCTTGAAACTAGAAACAAGTCAAGCACTACCCCAAAAAAATAGTACAAACCTGACAAGGATTATTAAGAGACACCTACTCAGTGCTAGAAACCCGATAGTCCACTCAGCAAAGCACAATAGTGCTACAAAGCACTAGAGAATTGATTGAAACTTTACACGAAAATCTAGAGACCTCTCAAGGACTGCTAATCCTAGTAGTGCTATAAAACAAGAATCTATCGCTAGAGACCTCCAAAGCACCTCTACCACTAGAAACCATATGTCACATTGCTAGAAACCACCTTGTCATATAATTACCAATCATCTACTAAATGCAACAAACAACAATAATTGCACCTAAAAACTTGACAACAAGCATTACAAACCTCCCAAAACAATAACTACTTGAAAGCACCTACTTAGTTCTAGAAACTAGAAACAAGTAAGGAACTACGAGAAAACTCTCGTAAAAACCTATCAAGAATCACTAAGAAACGCCTACTGAGTGCTAGAAACCCAACAGTCCAATCACTAAAGCATAACAGTGCTACAAAGCAGTAAAGAACTGCTAGAAACCTTACAAGAAAAGCTAGAAACCTCTCAAAAACTGTTGATAAACTTCCAAGCAATGCTAGAAAACAATAATCTACCTATAGAAACCTCCTAAGCACTATTGATAACCATTTAATTGCTACTTGAAAGCACCTAGTCCAAGCTAGAAACCATAAGTCACATTTCGAGAAACCACCTTGTCATACAACTATAAATCATCTACTTATTGCAACAAACCACATAGTCACAGCTAGAAACCTGTCAACAAATTGTAGAAACCTCCCAATAACTACTAGAAAGTACCTACTTAGTGATAGAAACTAGAAACAAATCAAGCACTATGAGAAAACACCCGTGCAAGCCTATCAAGGATTACTAAGAGACACCTACTCAGTGCTAGAAACCTGATAGTCCATTCACCAAAGAACAATAGTGCTATAAAGCACTAGAAAATTGCTAGAAACTTTACAAGAAAAGTTAGAAACATCTACGACAATGACATAGAGTCACTAGATCCATTGAAGGATATGGTAGCCTTACACAAAGAGAAATGTATATTTTGGGAAGGGCCTTTGTAGCAACATAGCATGAATGCTTGCGTTGATGATGAGAATATGGGCTATGGTCGTGTAGTTTCCACATTAAGTGAGGATGACATAGAAAAAAATGATGCTATGCTGGCTAATTTGACCTTAAGTACATGTGATTTACGAGATCTAGGGGTTGGGAAACCTTCTAGTGGTTATGATGCATATGTGTTGGGTCATGAAAGTGATACAAATGAGTTCTACGTGTGCAAGGATTTGATGCTAGTGCCATCTCCAAGGGATGTCCTCAATGATACGTTATTTGTGATTACTCAATATAGAATTATTGAGGATGGGTTAGAAAAGGAATTTAAAGTGATCTTTTGCTTGCATGATGATTTTATGGATGCATTTCAAATGCTTCAATGTATGTTTGGGCCATATCTCTTTATATATGAAGAACTTGATTGGCAGTTGGAGAGTCCTAGGGAGGTTTGGCATGATGAAGACATGGTTATGATGTGTTGGGTGGCTTTGTATGCATGTTTCTAGCTTTTCAAGTGGCAGATGCGTTGTGTGGAAGAATAGGATGTTGATAATAGTGTTTTTGAAGAACGTGTTCAATTTTGGAATGGAGTTTTTAATGTTTGGAATGATGACTCTTGGGCATGGAAAGTGAACAGAAAGTATTGTATCAAGGAGATTATGTGATATTTATGATTATCGATGGGATGAGATCGAGCTATGAGATGAATTTTGAGGTGGCTATGGTATCAAATGATTATGATGACATATGGCATGAGAAGAAATTTTCCAGCCATGTAGAAGATATGTATTGTGCTTGGGATTCAGGTGGATAATGGCATTTGGGTAAGAAGATAAATTCTTTCCTATTTGGTGTGAGTGGCATGCTTAGATACATGGGTGGTGCTATGCAAGTGGATGAGTTTCCATACGATTCGAGAGGAACTTTGGAGCCACTTTTGTAGTTTTATGTCGTTGTTTGATGCAAGTGTTGTCAACTTGGGGCTGGGCAATGCTGATAAAACAATTTTGGTGTGTACAAAGTAGTGTGTATATGCATGTTCATGTGTACAAAATGATGTAAATACAAGCATTCGGGAGCTTTGTAAAGTGGTTTCGAGTTTTAAAAATGATGCAACGTGTAGATGTTGTGAATAGTTAGGTTCGTGTGCCGGCAGTGTCGAGCACACGTACGTGCCTTGATAGGGTGTTGGTGCCTTAGATATGGTTCCAAGTGGCTTATTTTGGTTCTAGGGAATGTTTTTGAGCTTTCTAGAATGTAAATATTTCAAGTGGGAGGTGTGGGCACCCTCGACCCGCCCGAGAAATTTGACACATACAATAACTGTCTATTTATGAATCTTGATCTCGCCCTAAAAGTGGTAAAAACTGGAATTTGGGGATGTGGAAAAGTACTTTGGGTATCAAGGATCAACCATACAAAATTTGGTGATGTTTTCCGTTTGGGGTTTTTCCTATGAAAAATACCCGCCTAGGGTCAAAATTGGCCAAAACTAGGCCAAAAAGGGTTAAACAATGCTGTGAAAAGCCCATAATTTCCACATCCCTCATGGTTCCATGAGTGTTCCATATCAAGGAGAAATTCGGAAGACTATTATTGGTACTTTCACCTCTCTGTGATTAGGAGGAAGCAGGGGTCCTACATGTGGTCTAGTGCAGTCCCATCGTCACGTTTGCATCCTGTTTTTGAGTGTGTGGAGGAGTGAATGAGAGATTTTTATCTTCAATTTTCCACTTTGGAGAGTTTATGGAAGTTCTAAGGTTTCCATGGGTGTGTGTGTGAAAGGAATTGATGGAAGAAGGTGCGGATTTTTGCAAGACTATGTGACCCTGTATCGATACCATTAGGGTTGGGGCTACTCCAAAGAGTCCAACACAGTGGAGTTTGGTGAAGCTTTTGCAATGGTTTGAGAGAGGCCTTTTTTGGTTTGAGTTTTATAGTTTTTGATGTTTTTTTTGTATATTTGGGTCACCATCGAGTGTGGTTTCAAGTTTTGATCAATTCGACTCACCTTGTATTGTCTGCGGGCAGGCAAGGGCTTGTAGCTTGAGGTGTTTGGAGTTTGAACTGAGCTAGTAGGTAGTATTTTCATTGAGCTTTTGAGTGTTGGTGCGTAAGGTGACAAAATTAAAGGAATACCTTGTGTTGTGTTAAGGTTTTTGGCTGTGTGACTGTATGCAGGGTTTCTCTTGCTCCATCAACGTTGGAGAGGGGGAATGGGGACCACAACTCTCTGTTGGCTCTTTCCCTCAAGGTACATCACTCTTGCAAAAAAAAGGTTAAAAAAAACCCTCTTATACGGAGGGAGCATCCATTTTTGGCAATTTTTTCATTTTATGACACTTGGTGACGTGCTTGCATGGTCTCTTCTCTCTCTCTCTCTCTCTCTCTCTCTCTCTCTCTCTCTCTCTCTCTCTCTCTCTCTCTCTCTCTCTCTCTCTCTCTCTCTCTCTCTCTCTCTCTCTCTCTCTCTCTCTCTCTCTCTCTCTCTCTCTCTCTCTCTCTCTCTCTCTCTCTCTCTCTCTCTCTCTCTCTACGAGAACCGCTCCTCCTCCCGAGCACTAGCGATATCGCTAGTGGGGGGGGGTGCTTGACTTACTACTCAAAAGGGGGGCCCCTCATGGGTGCAGGAACAAGAGCCTTGTGGGAGTCCATGCCACATCACCCAACTACACAAGCCATTGCCCTTCACCATCAGCGTTCCATCGGCAGGGCCACCGACGCCTACACCCTTCAAAACTACCACCTCGACGGCAGCATCGCCTTGCACAACACTGACATTAGGGCTTAGAATTATGAGTCGTCAATCCCTACTAACTCCAAACAACATGCTCTATCTTCTTGAACCCTTCCAAATCCCCAAAGATGCCAGATGGCATGATTCCCCATGCAGTCGCCTGGCCCTTAACTAGCCCTCGACAAAACTTCAACTAGGCATAACTTAATATCCATAGCTCTGATGCACAAATCAAGAAGACATTCATGCTCCATAATTTGAGCACTACACATCTATTTGTTGACACCTACCTAGGCCATGTTTCCCCAGTTGTCCTACCCATTAGGGATTTGCAACACCTTCTAACTTTGAGCTTCAGTGTCTTGCACACTGTGGCTCTGTTTGACGAGCCATCTAGACCGGCTTCTAGAGCACATCAAACACTACAGTCTAGAGAACTGACTCATCAATTCAAGCACCTTCACTTGCTATCCCAATTGAACAATACTTCTAGCCTAAAAAACCGCATTAAGCATACATTTTAGTTGCCACCAGCCTGCCTAGGAACTCCATACCTGCTCTAGTGTTCTGCACTGCACCTTCTTGAAGTCTTTGCTTAGCATATACCACTTTCCAGCTCGGACCCATCATTGACCACCCCCGAGTTGAGCATTCATGCTCAACCAAAAGCATGCTTATTGAACCAAATACCCTACCAACACTGTGCAAAACAAAAAACAAGCCTAATGTACACTGTTTTTTTTCACCCGCCACTCCTTCTCATGGGGGTTTCCCAACCCCCTGCATTTCATGTCATCATCCCCCTGGTTCGAAGACATACTTTCAGTCATCAACATCCTTCTATAGCAGCTCCATGTAGTACTCTATCCATGCAGATATCCAATGGTGCACATAAAAGGCAGCTAGTACACCTTCATTGCTCCAAGCATTTACAGGCCTCCAATCTGCTTCGTATAGAGCAATGGCTATACCTCAATGGCTATACCTCAATGGCTATACCTCAATGGCTATACCTCAATGGATATACCTGCAATCCTCTCCCAACCATATAGAGAAGATACCTCCTCCAAACACTCCTCTAGCTAGCGAATGACCCATTGCACTACCGCTTCCATCAGCAAGTCCATCAATAATGAGCCGCAGACCTTGGCTATCATCTTCTCCATTTCCCTAGCCTGTTGTTCTTCTTCATGCACAACTGGTAGCACGTGTTCTTCACTTCTTCATGCAAAGGTTATTCTATTAGCTTTGCATGCACTCCAAGACTACAACATCTTCGACCAGCGTATCTTCAAGACCATCCACATAGATAGAACCATATGGATCAACCATCACGTCTTGTAGACCCACTTCATTTTCATGTTCTTTAAGAACATGCCCTATGGCTGCCTCTCCAAATAGGGAAGAAAGAGGATCATCCTCTACCACATCATCCTATAGCATACCCTCAACATCACCTTCCTTCTCATTCTGTTCAACCCTACCATCATCTACCTCCACCAAATGCAAACATGGGCCCACTTCCCTCATAGGGTAGACTAATAGCCACTACTTCATCTCTTTGTTCCTCTTCCATGACCTTAGCAGCTTTTCCCCCTCTTGGCCAAGATTCATACCTACTGTACCACCATGGGATACTCGACAACTACCCCTTTATAAGAATCATCATCAACACAGTACTTCCTAGTATCTTCATTTGCATGTCCTCCTCTCCATGCTTGGACACTTTCACCTACTCTTCATTCATATTGCCTACAAACATATCTTCATGCACACCATTAGATAGCTTCACCCTTACCAGCTCAGCTTCATCGGGATTCATTTGCTCGCCATAGGATGTGGACGCATCCTCCAAGATATCCTCTTAACCTGTCTCCTGTAACATTTAATGGCCTAATAACTTGTGTGTAGCAAAAATGAGCATGAACATAGTGGGCATTTCATTAGAATAGATTCCTAATGAGAATTACAAGAGTGCTTGGGTGGAGAGAGCAACAAAAAGCATAACACCTAGTTAGATAGCATCGACAATACTTTCAAAAGAGAGAGAAATTAAGCTAATGACAACAGTTGAGGACCGGATTTGCATGGAGCCGGTCCCCCCTCCAAAAGGCTTTGTATTATGGTTTCTCCCATCAAGAGAGACATTGTACAATACAATTCTTTGTGTTCCTTCAAAACTAGCTAGTGCAATGAAGATGAAAGCTTCATGCACTAAGCAAAACACTTAGAAAACACAACTTGAATTATCCCTGTTCTCAGACCAAAGACCTCACACCCCTTCGAAGATGGTGAGAGCTAGCAGGGTATGAGAGTAAATTGAGAGGAAGAAGGAGTATCTTACGAGAAAGATGTACATCTCCTCACATAATCACTCATTTTAGCATAGCTTAGCTTAGTAATTAGCTTGGTAGAGGAGATGAGCATGCATTGAAGCTTGGCTCTTGGTTGGATTTGCATCCACATGCCAAGAGTGTGTTGATGTAGGCTTCTATCTCACAAGCTTGGAGTAGGTGATGAGTTCTCCATTAAAGCTTGGGAAGAGATAGTCTTCTCTTTCTTCACACATGAGCTTGTGTGTGTGTGTGTGTGTGTGTGATAATGCCTTGCAAAAATCAGCCCCCTCTCTCTCTTGGGCGAGCCCTCTTGCTATTTGCTCTTGCTGAGCCCTCATTGGCTCTCCCCAAGTCAAGCCAATGACTATTAAGCAGCATAAGTGATAGCCTTCTGACATGTGTCCCCCTTTCCCCTTTTGTGAGAGCTTTAGGTAATTAAATAATTAAACTAAACTCTCATTGGACCCCTTTTCCTCCTGGCCAATAGGAATCAGGCAAGCCATTGGGCTCCTGAATGCTCATTGGACCCCTTGTGAGACTACCCAATAGTCTTCTAGGAGACTTAATTCTCATTGGTTTCCTTTATTAAATGTTTTTAAATTAATTAAACTAGATTTACTCTAGCTTAATTCTCATTGGTCCACTTCAAGGGTCATCCAATAGAAACTGGGCACACCTTGTGGGCATCTGGCCTAGGGAGCTGACATGTGTCCCTCATTCCCTTTGTGTAAAGGGAGCATGTGTGTGTGTGTGTGTGGCTTTCTCTCTCATTCCCTAGAAGAAGGGCTCGCCCGCTCCCATGTAGGGATATGTGTTGACTTTCGAGAGCACACAAAGCATCCAATTTCCCCCTAAGCTTTAACCTTTTGGACACAACCTTTGAATTTTGGAACCTTAGCATTTTGGAAGTTTTAATGGGATGAACCTTAGGGTCTTTTTAGCCCATTGTGGCACATGGATCTTTTGCAGATGGCCCCCCCTTTGGATTCCTATTTTCCCTCCTTTGGATCCCTACTGTGGCCGATCTGCTAGCTTAACCAATATTCTAGCCTTTTCTCCCCCGGCACTTCCCCACAATAAATGATCAGTTTAATATGAGAAAATCATTTAGGAGAATTGGATATTGATTATTATGACATTACCTCTCTCTTGAAATCATAGTCGCACTCGACTATGGTGTAAAGAAGATAAAGCATATTCATGAGTCCATTTATTAGTGGGTAGAGGATCCCTATGTTACCCTACGACATCATTCCACAATGGATGACTAGTCCATTTGGCGCTTGAGAGCCCGAGGCTGCCGCAAGCATGTCTGCACATTAGTCCTATCAATCTTCCATAATAGAGTGACAAGATCTACTTGGTGTTTGGGAGACGTCGTCTCCGCAAACTTGATCTAAGCATGCATACTACTTCATTTTTGTGCACAATAAAGAAAAAGAAAGTCTTATAAGACAAAAAATTTGTTCATTTTTAACATTTTGTACATTTGCTTACTCATTGCGAAGCATTGTAAGCATTGACAAGGTTTAGGTTATCCTTTAATTGTATGCCTTGCATCCATCTAGCATCTTCAAAAGGATAATTCTTAAACTTAATAAGATATCGTCAGATAGTCTTACCGACTCTTAGCACCTTGTCTTCATGTCGAAGAATGGACTCAGGCTACAACACCTCCTCTTGGTCCTCGATCTCCGGCGGGTCTTCAATAGTTGATTCTTGAGGTGGCTCTCCTTTGTAAGGCTTTAATAGGCTCACATGGAAAGCATTGTGTATGAGCCAATGATTGGGCAACTTAAGTTGATAGGCCATCTCATTGATTGGCCTAAGAATCTGAAAGGGACCATAGTACCTTTTTGCTAGTTTAGCATAGTACTTTTGGTGGCCCGTAGGATTCTTGCCCATCGTGTGCCTTAATCGAGCCTTGGGAAACTTTAACAAGACCCAATCGTTTTCTTTCAAGGCTTGGGCTCTTCTGTGCTTGTCAGCAGCAGCCTTTTGCCTTTGCTATGAGATAGAGATAGCATCCTTAATCTTTTGGAAAGATTCTTGTAGGTCTCGGCTATACTCATCTGCAGCGAAGATCTTCCAATGTACCTTAAGTGGCAAGGGACTTTCTGATCTTCCCTCAATTACCTCGAAAGGTGCTTTTCCCGTGGAAGTATGTACAGTGTTATTGTAAGCATACTCCACTAAGGGTAAGTACTTCTCCCATTGGGATCTTTGATCTACTTCCGTTACATAGGCTTTTAGTAGATCGAGAATGGTTAGGTTAGCTATTTCACTTTGGCCATCCGTTTGTGGATGATAGGCCGAAGAGAAGTTTAGCCTTGTCCCTAAATTCTCAAAGAGACCCTTCCAGAAATTACTGGTCATTCTAGGATCTCTATCCGACACTATGGACATTGGCAAGCCATGGTGCTTGAAAATTTGTGAAATGAAGAGGGTTGCCATTTGATGGGCTTTGATAGTCTTTTTGACAGGTATAAAATGAGCTTGTTTACTGAACCTGTCTACTATCGTCCATATTCCCGTATTCCCATGGATAGACTAGGAAATCCAAAGATAAAATCCATGGATATGCTCTCCCATGGTGAATTAGGGATTTGGCAAAGGTTGAAGCAATCCAAGTTGCTTCCCTCTATCAAATTTTGTCTTTTGGCATACCACACATTTAGAAACATACTCTTGTATGTTCACTTTCATGGTAGGCCAATAGAAATATGTTTCAATTCCCTTTAAGGTAGACTGAATCCCTCTATGCCCCGCATAAGGTGGAGAATAAGATTCATACATTACTTTCTCACGTAGTGAGTTAATAACGCATAGTCTATTGCCATAGAGAAGATAAACATCTTGTAAGGTAAATGGTTCTTCTTTCTTCCCTAATGCAAGGGCTCAAATCACATCTCTAAAATTGGGATCAATAGCGTACTCATCTATCATTGAAGATAGATCATTGTGAGTTTCCATGGAAACCGCATTCACTCTCGGCCATCTTGAGAGTGCATCAGCTACTTGATTATGCTTGCCAGCAATTTGAGCAATGTGAAAATGAAATTGCGAAAGGAAATTTTCCCACCTCATTTGTTTGTTGGAGAGCTTGGTCTGCATCATGAAGTACTTAAGACTTTGATGATCCGTTCGCAGAATGAAAGGAGTCCCCAATAAATAGTGCTTCCATGAGTATAAGGCATGTAGAACTGCAAGGAGTTCCTTTTCATATATGCCTAGAGCTTGCTCAACAAGGTCGAGCCTTCGACTCTCATAGCCTATGGCATGCCCTTCGTGGAGTAAAACAGCTCCAAGGCAATCACCACAAGCATCACATTGGACCTCAAATGGTTTTGAGAGATCCGGTAGTGTAAGCACAGGTTGAGAGATAAGCTTTTCTTTAAGATTTTCAAAAGCATTGTTCTCCTTAGCAGACCATGTATACCTAACGCTTTTCTTTGTTAGGTCATGTAATGGTCCAGCAATTTTTGAGAACTTTTCTATGAAGCGTCTATAGTATGCACACATACCTATAAAGCTTCTTAGTTCATTAAGATTCCTTGGTTTAGGCCATCCTTTTATTACCTCTAACTCGGATGGATCCATTTGGATGCCATCTTGAGAGATAATATGATCTAAATATTGAATCTCTTGCAAGAAAAATTCACTTTTCTTTCGATTAACATAAAGTTTATTCTCTCTTAAAACTTGAAATATTACCTGGAGGTGTTGCTTGTGTTCCTCCAATGAATTAGAGTAGATGATAATATCATCAAAGAACACTCCAGTGAAGGTTCGATGAGGCCTGAACAACTTCTCCATCAAGCGGTTGAAAGTGGCTGGTGCATTGTTCAAGCCAAAAGGCATAACAATGTATTCGTAAAGACCAAATGTGGTGCGAAATGCAGTCTTTACAATGTCTTGATCAACTATCCTTATTTGATGATAGCCACTTTTTAGGTCAATCCTACTGAAGTAGGTCGATCCTTGTAGCTTATCAAATAGTTCTTCTACCCGTGGAACGGGAAACCTATTCTTGATAGTGATCCTATTTAGTGCTCTATAGTCGACACACATACGATATGTACCGTCTTTCTTTTGCACTAATAGCACACGTGAGCAAAATGGATATGAGCTTGGCCTAACCATACCCTTCTCAACTAACTCATGCACTTGCCGCATAATCTCCTCTTGTTGAGCTTGAGAAACTCTATAAGGAGGTTTGTTCGGCAGTGAACTTCTTAGAAGAAGTTCGATTGCATGGTCATCATTACCTCGTTTAGGAGGTAGCTCACAAGGGATGTCGTCAATAAAAACATATTGAAACCCCTTGAGAAAATTGGATAAATCTAATTCCTTTTGGTTGCTTTTATTTTCTTTTGCGAAAGCATTAGGTTCATTTTGAGAGTCTTTAATAAAAATCATGTACACAGAAATAGAGCTCTTTATTGACTTGTTGAAAGCTGGTGTATGTACAATGGGGATAGTGTTGCCCATTTCCTTAGCATCTATATACATGTCTTTTTCCCTGAACTTCAAGGAGATTCTCCTTTCAGGAAATTTAACATCGACAGCCAGGTGGTCAAACCATGGTGCCCCTAGGATTACATCCTCATGCTTGAGAGGAGAGATAAATAAGTCCTCTTTGTCCACATAGCCTTGGACATGAAGCCTCAATTTCCCAATTAAGGGAGTGACTGAAGCTTGTTGCCCCTTGAAGGCACTGTCTGTGGGTAGGATATCTCCCATCTCGTAGGATTGTATGCCTAGCTTGGTGGCTAACTTCATAGATATAAAATTATGAGTAGAACTAGGGTCAAAGAGAATAAAAGCATCATGTTCTCTTACCTTTCCCCAAGCATGGCATAGAGGAGATCCTTTGTGGTGAGTTTGGTGAGTCTCCTCCTCTTGGATTTCAACCAAGGAAGCTCTAGGAGGATCTTGGCGGTTGTTCTTTAGGGGACAAGCTTGGTACACATGCCCTTGTTCGCCGCACTTGAAACACCGGTTATCCTTACGATAACGCTCAAGCTCTTCAGGAGAGAGTTTATTCTTACCTTTGTAAACTCAGTTGCCCTTAGGAGACTTTTGGACATTGTCCTTCCCCTTAGGCTCATTGGAACCCTTGTTTTCAGGGGGCTTATTATTTCTTTTAGCCCCCGTTTGGAAATTGATTCGAGAGGCCACCATAGTATGGTGTATTACCGCCGATATGGTGCGAGGCCTTTGGGAGTTGACATACTCCGCCATTTCTTCGGTTAAGCCCGCACAAAATTGTTGCTTTTTCTCTCCAAAATCCAACTTTTTGAAGACAGTGGCTTTGAGTTGTAGGTCCCAAAACTTTTCTACATATTTGTGGATGGATTCATTGGGGGAGAGCTTTAAGCTTCGCCATTCGGTGAGTACTTTGTCTTTTGCATCGCTGGCCAAAAACTGCTTCATAATGGAAGCTCTTAAAGCTTTCCATGTTCGTGGAGCTTCACCGTTGGCTCGTAGGCTAGACCACCATTGTCTGGCGGACTTTTGAAAGTGCATAGCTACATGTCGTAGCTTAGAGGACTCCGTGAAGCCCTCATCTCCAAACGCCGCATCGAATTGCTGGATAAAGGCCAAGACTTTGTCCGTAGCACCAAAGGTGCCATCATAAGTAAGGAAAGAGATGCTCTTCCCTCCCTCTTTGAATTTCTTCATCTTGGACGACCTCTTCCATGTGGCATAGGATTTCATATGGCCTCTTCTTTTTGATGGTTCAAAGATTGCATCATCACTTTCTTCAGAAGGTGAAGAATTTGAAGAAGGTGGAGAAGAGGGTGACCTCTTTCTCGCCTTTTTCTTGTCTTGATCTTTGTCGTCTTCACCATCACTTTCATAAGAGGAAGAGGATGAAGAAGATGGAGAAGAGGGTGTCCTCTTTCTCGCCTTTTTCTTCTCTTGCTTTTTATCATCCCTCTTTGAATTGTGGTGAGGAGAAGAATACGATGGTCTTCTCCGCTTTGGTGGTGATGGAGAGCGTTTAGCCCGCCGTCTTCGTGGAGCCATCTCCACCGAGGTGGCGGGAGACTCGCTTCTTTCTCGTTCCTTCGGTGGAGGCTCTTGAGTTCTCCTTTGGGAAGGAGATGCATCATCAAGAAGTAAATTCTTGAGCCCTTCATATGGATTCTCTTATTCTTCCCGAATCGGAGAGAGACCTCTTTTGGTAGTCTCACAAGGAGGCTTCCTAGGTGTTCTCTCGTCATGGTGATGAGATTGGACAATCCCGTGATCACGGAGTTGCCGTTGCACTTCACTTTGGAGAGATGGATTGCCCATGGCTTGTTTAAGCCTAGAAACAAGATAGTTAACAAGCATTGAAGCATCATTAGTAGCTTGCTCATGAGCAAAATCAAAGTTATCAACATTAATTTCACTCTCTTTACTATTGTCAGCCATTCTAACAACTTTTAGGTGTAAACTTTTTAGGTGTACTTTGTCACTTCAAGCCCTAGTTGCTACTCCTCTTTACCCCTTTAGAAAAATCACTCAAGCTACTGTACCTGCAGCTCGAATACCATTAATTGCAAGGAATAGATGAGAGGGTCTTTCGACACCAAAACAGCACCGGCTACTGTTGACGAGAGCAAAGCGAACCCCGAACCCCCGACGGCCTCTAAAACACCTGGGACCGAATGGCGCGCATCGAGCCTGTCATGGTAAAGAAAACAGGGGGCACCACCTAGCTTCAGCGGCTAGGACACAAACAACACACCACCATAACAAAGTTTTCATCCAAGAGAGATGGATGCTTGGGAGTAATGATGAAGAGGAAGGGAAATGAGATCAAGTGAGAGAGAGAGAGAGAGAGAGAGAGAGAGAGAGAGTGAGGGAGGGGGTAAAGCGGTTTAGTACTTAGGCACCACAGAAGGATGGCGAATCCGCACACCCTTCACACATACACAAGCTCACTCCAAACACAAGACTAGGTGGAGATTCCACACACCTCACATAGGCAAAACATTGCAGGAAAACATATTCACAAAACCTCAAGCTTTATTTAGAGAATAAGGTGATGAAATGGGAAGCATAAGGTAGGGGAATGAGAAGGGAGAGAGTGGTAGAGCACATGGCGGATAGGTGGGAGTTGATGGCGAAGACTCGCACGAGGGTTATGGCCATCATCCTTCATTTAGCTGCCATTCATCTTCCATAGCCCAAGGGTGTAGAGGTCATGCTCAAGACGAGCATGGTGATTGCGGCGATGGTGATGGTGTCGGTGTGTGTGTGTGCACTAGGCACATACAGTGCATAGTGTATTCTTTGGTGATGTTGTGTGTGTCTTTAGTGTGATGGTGACCCCTCTTTATATAGGGGATAAGGGGGGAGAAATTCTAGAATTTAGAAATGAAGAAATCATTATCTACATAGGCCATGTGACAGTGGGCCCCACTTGTCTGGCTGTGTGTATATATGCCAAAACAGCAGTCTCATGAGAGAGAGAGATGGGTTGATGAAAAAAAAGTGAGAGGTGACATGGAGAATAAAGTAATTACAAGAGGGGAGAGAGGGGAGTGTGTTCAGAGGTGAATCTGTGTGCAGATGTGTGTGAACACAAGAAAAATCAGGTAACCACCGGGTGGGGATGGGTCTGTGGGCACCTTTTTCAGTGAAACTGAGTGTGTGTGAGTGTGGGGGAGGTTATTTAGCTACAAGACAAGAGACATGGAGCCCTTTAGAGAGAGGGGGGGGTATTTGGGTCATGGGATATGATAGGAGAGAGAAAGGGGGTGTGGGGTATACTATTTTGGAAGATAGGATAAGTTGCATGTGAGTTAGGGTGCATTATTGGTGATTTAGAATGCATTATTGGTGAGAGGTGGGGTAGCTTGAGGGGAGAGAGAAAGGAGAAAGGACAAGGGGAAGAGAGAGGGGGTTGACCTTTTGAGTGGAGGAGAGGAAAAGGGACACACGGCGGGGCAACAATGAAGAAAAAGGAGGCAAGGTAGGGATGGGCTGCTGCGCAGGCATGAGGTGGCTTATTTTACCTTTCTTATATATTTACATAATCATACTTTATTTTTTTCTTACTTTTTCCAATGCCTTTTATCACTCCCTCCCTAAGAGGGGGTTTTCATGGGCTGGGGACGAGAGAAGAGGGGTATGGGAGCTTGGCTTGTGAAAAGCCCCCATCATTAGCCCTCGCCTTTTGGCTAGAGGCATTCATGTCTCTAGCTCTGTTTCTTCTTCCGCTTAGCTATAGGATCCGATATCGAGTTGCCTTCTGAACTAGCCATTCATGAAATTCATGAAATTGCAATAGGTCCGGGTGATAGCCTGTTCCTTGGAACAGTGTCGGTTGATTAAATGGGAAGCCCATGGCTTCCAGAACTTTGTGCCAGTGTTCTCCTGGATCCCAAGTGAAAAATAGGATCATTGTCTGGAGTGTCCTAACAATAAAATTTGCATGCCAAATTGGACCAAATTTGTAACCATCAGTAGCGAGAGGGAAAATGAGCATCTTGGCTCCTGCAAAGACAGAACTGAAAATTAAGATTCCAAAGAGTGTGGCAAGAATCCACCATGTATGGCCGCCTTGTTGGTGTGGTGAGCTCAAGTTGTCCTCAGAATCCTGCTTACTGCCATGGGTAGAAAAAACTGCAAGCATATCATGCTTCTTTTGGGTGTGCTTAAACATGTCAGCTTCCTTTACTGATGCTAATAGCAAGCCACCTACCTTGCGGCTTAAATACAAGGGTAAACCACTTACCTTTCTCCAAAGAGAGGATGCACTCTTTGTAAAAAATTGTACCAAATTGGGAATGAGGTCTTCATTCTTGCATTCTATCAGCCTTTTTTCTATCCATGGATCCTTTGCTCTTATCTCCATGCTGATCTTCTCTCTATATGTTATAGCGGCTAGCCATATCCATAGGTCTGATGCATCCCATGCAAACACAATGCTGTGTTGTGGAGGAGTTTGGAACATCCTTAAAAGTTTGGCAACATATTGATCATCAAACTTACTATGAACATCCTCACATAAACTGGAGACATTACCCATCTCCAAGTTTATAACACCCTTCAGTAGACTAGAGGCATTACCCATATCTAAGTCTATAACACTACACAATAAAGTCTTGCTCGGCTGCCAAGCCTCTGGAGCAATAGCCAACTCCAAACCTTCAGTCATACTTACCTCTTCGTTATGGCCCTCTAGTGAAACTACCTTGATGCAAGATTCATTTAGCTTGGTACACTGTCCTGGGTCCATGGTGGTGCACAGGCTTCCGTTTTCAAATCCCTCCCCTTTGCTTGATATGTTGTCCACCTTCTGCAAAGCCTTGCTAGTAGGCTGGTCTTCCTCTTCTCTTGTATCTTTCATGCCCTTTGAATTCCTCTTACTCTGACGAGGCCTAATCAAGACTTTACACCTTCTTACCCTTACTGCCCAATGTTGTTGATTGATCTCTTTGGTGCCTATTTCATTCAAGGTTAAAGATGTACTCACATTTGTAACACAATTTTCTTGACTTACCTCTCCCACCTGGGTAGCATCTTTTGATTCTTTAACCTCTTGTTCCACTGCATGAGTTCTTTGAATAGTCTTCTTACTTGATCCTTCTTTTGTTACACTCATCTTGACCTCTTCTGCAAGACCAACGATACTTGGTGTGCGGGTACCAATTGATGGTGGGCGTAGGATGATTGTAAGTGGTGATTGTGGCGGACGTAGAATTTGTGTTGGTGGGGCTGGTGCTCGGGGTGGGGGTGTTCTTTCTCTAGGGGGTGACAATTGGTTCCTCCTACCTCCTCTATTATAGTTTTGTTGTGGTTTGGGACAGTAGTACATATCGTGACCATCTTCTCCGCAGTTGTAGCAATGATACTCTCTGTTTTGTCGTCGTGCCCTTCCAGGGTCTTGATCTCTTTCTTGACTCCTCCCTTGCTGTATTAAGTGGACAGACAAACTATGCAGTTGGTCAGTAATATGGGCCAACATATCTTGTTGGTCATCTCTTACCCCAAGAGCCGGTGGTGGTGGTATGGTGGTTGTCGTAGTTGCTGGTCGACGCGATGTTCCTGATTCTATTCACTCAGTTTCTTTGGCTTTCATTCGCAGATTCTTGTCCTTAAGGCGAGCAATCTCAACGGCTAACTCGTACGTAGCCGGGAATCTACCTTTCACCTTCTCCTTGAGAAGCGGCCATAAGCCATGCATGAACCGATCTTTTTTTAGGAAATCGGGAGCAGCTTCCGCCCTTGCCAGTGACTCAACCCACCGTTCCCACAAATCCACAAATTTGGACTCATAGGTGGAATATTCTAAAAGACCCTCCTGCTTCAAGTCTCTCAACTTGTCCCACAACTTTTTTGAAGTGGTACCTCCCCCAAAGCACCTCTTAAAAGCAGTTTTTAAGGGTTCCCAGTCATCCTTGGTTGCTTGTGGAAGTGCATTGTACCATGATCTAGCTTCTAGCTTCATGAGATGCTTAAAGATTCTAACCCGGGATTCATCCGTATCTTTGTTGCTCACTACACATGCTACTTCAAAGTCATCTAGGAAGTCTGTTACCAAATCCTCCCCCTTCTTTCCTTTAAATGTTGGAAATGCTACACTTGCCATGATTACTGAGAGAGAGCTAGAAAGACACACTGCTTAACTTGCAAAAGTTTTTTTCTTCTTTACAAGGAGGCGTGTATACTCTCTTGTACTAGGACATAGATTAAAACTTCAAACGGTACATTGCCTTGTACCAAAGGTAAGACAAATGGCTGATCTGATGCCAGAACCTCCAAAAATGTCTCCCCACCCGGCATGGTGTCAATGACGTGCTGGTAGTGAGCCTTCAAATCCAGTATTACCTTGATTGAGCGTACACGTGTTGGTATGTGTGATCTGTCTTGAGGTAGGTTGTACTGATTCATGTGAAGCTTAGAGGTGCTTAGTCACTGTCCAAGCTTGTGGGAGAGGGTGGTGTTCTTTCCTGAAACAAACTCAGTAGATCCCTAGTTTCTCTAGTGAGAATGTGAGCCAATCCTTCTGTTATCTGTGCTGAAGCATCAGGTGCGACTTGAAAAATGACTGTGATAATTACCTTGGTGACTTGAGTTACCCGATTCTCAAAGTAGAATAGTGTTGATTCTCTATTGTGTAGAGCTCCTTCCATTTTGTTGTTGTGGGTTGGTTGTAGGTTGCGGACATGGTTTCGACCTTCTCCTTCTTCTTCTTGGCACTTGGCCTATGTATATCCACTGGGTTTGGCATGTTGGTTGACTCTCCCACTGCAAATCGATTATCGTTACGCCTAGCACTCGAGCTTTGATGGAGATGCGGAGTTTGTCTAGTTGTGCTTGGAGCTCTTCTTCTTCTGTCGTCCAATTAGCAAATCCTGCTATCCATTCATCCATTCACAATAGTTTAGGGGTTTCAGTCTTGTAAACTGAAGGGTTTCATGAAAAGATCCTCAGTGGGGGCACCAAATGACGGGAGCAAAGCGAACCCCAAACCCCCGACGGCCTCTAAAACACCTGGGACCGAATGGCGCGCCTCGAGCCTATCATGGTAAAGCAAACAGGGGGCACCACCTAGCTTCAGCGGCTAGGACACAAACAACACACCACCATAACAAAGTTTTCATCCAAGAGAGATGGATGCTTGGGAGTAATGATGAAGAGGAAGGGAAATGAGATCAAGTGAGAGAGAGAGAGAGAGAGAGAGAGAGAGAGAGAGAGAGAGAGAATGAGGGAGGGGATATAGCGGCTTAGTACTTAGGCACCATAGAAGGATGGCGAATCTGCACACCCTTCACACATACACAAGCTCACTCTAAACACAAGACTAGGTGGCGATTCCGCACACCTCACATGGGCAAAACATTGCAAGAAAACATACTCACAAAACCTCAAGCTTTATTTAGAGAATAAGGTGATGAAATGGGGAGCATAAGGTAGGGGAATGAGAAGAGAGAGAGTGGTAGAGCACATGGAGGATAGGTGGGAGTTGATGGAGAAGAATCGCACGAGGGTTATGGCCATCATCCTTCATTTAGCTGCCATTCATCTTCCATAGCCCAAGGGTGTAGAGGTCATGCTCAAGACGAGCATGGTGATTGCGGCGATGGTGATGGTGTCGGTGTGTGTGTGTGCACTAGTCACATACAGTGCATAGTGTATTCTTTGGTGATGTTGTGTGTGTCTTTAGTGTGATGGTGACCCCTCTTTATATAGGGGAGAAGGGGGGAGAAATTCTAGAATTTAGAAATGAAGAAATCATTATCTACATAGGCCATGTGACAGTGGGCCCCACTTGTCTGGCTGTGTGTATATATGCCAAAACAGCAGTCTCATGAGAGAGAGAGATGGGTTGATGAAAAAAAAGTGAGAGGTGACATGGAGAATAAAGTAATTACAAGAGGGGAGAGAGGGGAGTGTGTTCAGAGGTGAATCTGTGTGCAGATGTGTGTGAACACAAGAAAAATCAGGTAACCACCGGGTGGGGATGGGTCTGTGGGCACCTTTTTCAGTGAAACTGAGTGTGTGTGAGTGTGGGGGAGGTTATTTAGCTACAAGACAAGAGACATGGCGCCCTTTAGAGAGAGAGGGGGTATTTGGGTCATGGGATATGATAGGAGAGAGAAAGGGGGTGTGGGGTATACTATTTTGGAAGATAGGATAAGTTGCATGTGAGTTAGGGTGCATTATTGGTGAGTTAGAATGCATTATTGGTGAGAGGTGGGGTAGCTTGAGGGGAGAGAGAAAGGAGAAAGGACAAGGGGAAGAGAGAGGGGGTTGACCTTTTGAGTGGAGGAGAGGAAAAGGGACACACGGCGGGGCAACAATGAAGGAAAAGGAGGCAAGGTGGGGATGGCCTATTTTACCTTTCTTATATATTTACATAATTATACTTTATTTTTTTCTTACTTTTTCCAATGCCTTTTATCACTCCCTCCCTAAGAGGGGGTTTTCATGGGTTGGGGACGAGAGAAGAGGGGTATGGGAGCTTGGCTTGTGAAAAGCCCCCATCACTGTCAAGCTTCTAATAGCTCAATAGTGGCTAAGTCGTAGGCAAGCCCCGTAGGACTCCACTATTAAGACCATAGATCTCGACGGTGATGCCCTGTTAACTACACAAAAGCAGGCGCACTCCAAGGCTGAAAAATCCCTATTCTACTTACTCACAGGAAATTAATAATACCAACCATTTGTAGCTAGCTTGAGGCAATCGTTTTCTTTAAAGGCTTGGGCTCTTTTGTGCTGTCAGCAGCAGGCTTTTGCCTTTGCTGTGAGATAGAGATAGCATCCTTAATCTTTTGGAAAGATTCTTGTAGGTCTCGGCTATACTCATCTGCAGCGAAGATCTTCCAATGTACCTTAAGTGGCAAGGGACGTTTTGATCTTCCCTCAATTACCTCAAAAGGTGCTTTTCCCGTGGAAGTATGTACAATGTTATTGTAAGCATACTCCACTAAGGGTAAGTACTTCTCCCATTGGGATCTTTGATCTAGTTCCGTTCCATAGGCTTTTAGTAGATCGAGAATGGTTAGGCTAGCTATTTCACTTTGGCCATCCATTTGTGGATGATAGGCCGAAGAGAAGTTTAGCCTTGTCCCTAAATTCCCAAAGAGACCCTTCCAAAAATTACTGGTCATTCTAGGATCTCTATCCGAGACTATGGACATTGGCAAGCCTGTAAAGTGTGAGCTTTGTCCTAAGGTGTGAGTCAAGGAGAGGAGAGTGGATTTCTCCCACATAGTGTGGAACAAGGCTGTAGAGCTACTTAAAGCTCATTTCTTGAATCAATAAACAACAACTTCATTTTGCACTACATGCTTGTCTAAGGTGAGCGTGTGCGAAGCTAATCCAATACTCAAGATTGTGTTTATGAGTCCAAGCTAATCTATCTTGGAACCTAATTCACTTGAGTGATAAGCTTGCTTACACATATTTACACACTTGCACCATGTTTCTCTTTCATCCACCATAGCTAGCACGATCCCAAATCCTAACATTTGGTATCATAGCTTGGGTATACTAGCTAGGCTTGCTATTATGCATTGGCATGTTTGTGCAATTAACATTTATTGATCATCATTAGATAGATCCATTAGGCTTACTCTTTTATTGCATAATGCATACCTAGTTGGTATTGCATTGGCTAGCAATAGCATGTTCTTGGGCCACTACTCACTGGCTAATTGGAATCTTAATTAGCATAAGAGTGCATTAATCTTTGTCAAGAACTTGCATTTTGTATCCAATAGCTTCTCCTCATTTTAGTAAAATTGGCATTAACGATTGGTGTGTGTGCGTAGCCTGTCTCGAGAGATTTCCATTGAGCCCAAGATTGTTACATTCCGATTGTTCTTCTTCATGCTCCAAGCTTAGATTTTTTTCACTCTCATTCTCTGAAATTTTCTGCAGAACAAATCCACAGCGACACTTTGTCAGTGTGGGGAGCAAGGAGCATTCAATGCATTTGCCCATTGTTGGGTTTATGAGATAGGGTCGGTGGGACCACTGCCTAATAAGGCTAAAGCCAAGTTGACCATTGGCGTGACCACGCGCGTGAAGGCCCACTGGCAGACTTAAGCCTGGCGGTCAACTGCATTTGATCCAGTTTTCGGCTCCGGACGAATGCAGCCACCGGCCGGCCATCGCGCCCCCCCGTCTTGCCCGCCCGACCGGTGCCCCATCGCTTGGCCCCCACCGTCCGGCCACGGGCCTCAAGCAAGGCGCCAGACCCTTTTTGATAGCACCTTCGGGTCCACCCCTATAGGGGCCCCCTTCCCACAGTGCTAGCCTCAAAAGCCTTAAGGCCTTCAACCTTATAAGCTCACCCCCTTACAGGGGCGCATTCCCACAGGCAACCCCGCCTTACGACATCCAAGATTCAACAGCTCCTACCTACCCACAAGGGGGTGCTCCCATTTTGTGCACCGCCTCCAAAGAGCTCCTTCCCAATGTCTAAACCTTTGAAGTCTAACCACACAAAAGTGTCAGTCGACTTGGTCTCACAGTCCTAAGGCTTTGAAGCCTCCCAAGCTACACAAGGTCATCCAACCTCAAAGACTTTCAAAGCCTTTACACCGAGCTTCAAAGGAGGCCATCAAACAAGCATCCGAAAGCTTCCGCACCAAGCATTCAAAAAGGGATCGCTCCTCGTTGGCTTGTCTAAATATCAAGGCAAAGAAAAAGAAGCATTATTTTTTGTGAAGAGGGGCTTCACCGACGCGACGGTGAAGAGGAGCTTCACAAAAAGGGAGGGGATTCCTCTCTCTCTTTCTCTCTCTCTCTCTCTCTCTCTCTCTCTCTCTTACAATGAACCCTTAAAATTATTACAACCAAGCACAATTTTGCAAATTAATTTTTTCTATCACCGATTGTGCATCGTGTAAAGAGGCAGACACTGGCTAGGAGAGTCTCCGAAGGTAAGACCCCTCTATTGGCACAAATGAGGGACAAGGGAATAGAGAAATTCAATGGGGAGGGATTTCACACTTGGCAAAAAAAATTAAGAGGCTATCTTATGGAAAAATGTTTGTGGTCTGTCATTAGCACTGCCCTCGAGGAACAAGCCGAACCCGATGGAGTGCACACTAGGGCATCTACACTCATAGCAAGTGCACAAAATTAGGCCAAAGACGAACAAGCATTGGGAATTATCATCACTTCTTTGCATGATAACTACGTGCACTTCATAGATGAATGTAAGCATGCACATGAAGCCTGGCATGTCCTAGAAAGTAACTTTGGATCTCGAGCCAAAAGAAGCAAAGTTAGTCTTAAAAGACAGCTTTACAAAGTTACTATGCTTCAAGGGGAGGATATTGCTAGCCTAGTGAACAGGCTTAAGAGCATTGTCACACAGCTCACTTACATCCAAGTTGAAGTACCAGAAGATGACAAAGTGTCTATACTTTTAAGTGCACTTCCACCTTCTTATGACCACTTAGTCACAATTCTTGAAGAAAAAGAACCGGCACCACCATTTCAAGATGTAATCAACTCGGTCCAAGGTGAAGAAAAAAAGCAAAGAGGTTCACTTACCCCTCAGAAGGAGTTTCATCGCAACATCTTCATAGGGAAGATATTCGCCATCAACATGGACAAACGGACGAAAGTGTTATGAATGTGGAAGAATGGGCCACGTAGAAAAAGATTGCTACACAAACAAACCTTGCAACAAATGTGGTAGGAAAGGACACCCTCCTTCTCGGTGCTACTCAAGTAGAGGCAGTAGCAGTGGAGAAAGTAGCAGCAGCAGAAGCAACGAAGGCAAGAGACCCGACAGAGGATCATCTCACATAGTAGAAGACAAAAAGGACGAAGACGAAGGTAGCGTTTGGGAAGACCCATTTTGAAGATGCAGACTCTCTACTTGTAGGGGAGTACTTTTTCCTATGTGGATACCAGCTTATCATCCTGTGTTGACATCACCATCCTTTGTGGATTGTTCTTGTGTGGATTTTACCATCCTGTGTGGATATTACCATCCTTTGTGGACTTTACTTTCTTGTATGGATATCACCATCCTGTGTGGATTTTGTTAGCCTGTGTGGATCGTGCATCTTCAGTATCTTGTCTTAGTCCAAACCTCAAGGGGAGGATTGTAAAGTGTGAGCTTTGTCCTAAGGTGTGAGTTAAGGAGAGGAGAGTGGATTTATCCCACATAGTGTGGAGCAAGGCTGTAGAGCTACTTAAAGCTCATTTCTTGAATCAATAAACAACAACTTCATTTTGCACTACATGCTTGTCTATGGTGAGCGTGTGCTAAGCTAAGCCAATACTCAAGATTGTGTTAATGAGTCCAAGCTAATTTATCTTGGAACCTAATTCACTTGAGTGATAAGCTTTCTTACACACATTTACACACTTGCATCATGTTTCTCTTTCATCCACCATAGCTAGCATGATCCCAAATCCTAACAAAGTCATGGTACTTGAAAATTTGTGAAATGAAGAGGGTTGCCATTTGATGGGCTTTGATAGTCTTTTTGACAGGTATAAAATGAGCTTGTTTACTGAACCTCTCTACTATCGTCCATATTTCCGTATTCCCATGGATAGACTTAGGCAATCCAAAGATAAAATCCATGGATATGCTCTCCCATGGTGAATTAGGGATTTGGCAAGGGTTGAAGCAATCCAAGTTGCTTCCCTCTATCAAATTTTGTCTTTTGGCATACCACACATTTAGAAACATACTCTTGTATGTTCACTTTCATGGTAGGCCAATAGAAATATGTTTCAATTCTCTTTAAGGTAGACTAAATCCCTCTATGCCCCGCATAAGGTGGAGCATGATATTCATACATTACTTTCTCACGTAGTGAGTTAGTAACGCATAGTCTATTGCCATAGAGAAGATAACCATCTTGTAAGGTAAATGGTTCTTCTTTCTTCCCTAATGCAAGGGCTGAAATCACATCTCTAAAATCGGGATCAATAGCGTACTCATCTATCATTGAAGATAGATCATTGTGAGTTGCTATGGAAACCGCATTCACTCTCAGCCGTCTTGAGAGTGCATCAGCTACTTGATTATGCTTGCCAGCAATGTGAGCAATATGAAAATGAAATTTCGAAAGGAAATTTGCCCACCTCATTTGTTTGTCGGAGAGCTTGGTCTGCGTCATGAAGTACTTAAGACTTTGGTGATCCGTTCACAGAATAAAAGGAGTCCCCAATAAATAGTGCTTCCATGAGTCTAAGGCATGTAGAACTGCAAGGAGTTCCTTTTCATATATGCCTAGAGCTTGCTCAACAGGGTTGAGCCTTCGACTCTCATAGCCTATGACATGCCCTTCTTGGAGTAAAACAGCTCCAAGGCAATCACCACAAGCATCACATTGGACCTCAAATGGTTTTGAGAGATCCGGTAGTGTAAGGACAGGTTGAGAGATAAGCTTTTCAAAAGCATTGTTCTCCTTAGCACACCGTGTATACTTAACGCTTTTCTTTGTTAGGTCATGTAATGGTCCCGCAATTTGTGAGAACTTTTCTATGAAGCTTCTATAGTATGCACACATACCTATAAAGCTTCTTAGTTCATGAAGATTCCTTGGTTTAGGCCATCCTTTTATTACCTCTAACTTGGATGGTGATAGCGGGAAAAGAGCAGTGCAATCGGGTGCCCTCTGTACTCGTGCACACTCCACAAACCACGCCTCATGCAAACAAGTAAAGAACAAAACAAAGGGGGCACCACCCTAAATTAAGAGGTTTAGGGACCTCACACATAGTGCACATAGGCAGCTGAGACTTCCGGCATTATGATGGCATCAAAACATATGGCAAAACACATAGAAACGAAGCTTAGGGACCTTATGTAGCATATATATACACAAGACATCAGCTTAACAATACAACGGCATCTGATCATACATAACCAGGATATAGAGAAGCAAGCCAAGGATGGCATAATCCCTTGTCAAAAAACAATCAACCCAGCAAGTAGGTATGATCCTACTAGCAACACATCAATACCTTAGAGAATGATGGCGAGGATGGTGGCCATGGAGCATGAGAGAAGACTCCTTATTTAGGTTTTAGGGCTAGTAATGTAGCATACTAGAGGGAGAGAGAGAGTAGAGCTCCATCCATAGCTCCTCGTTGTGAGCAATGTCGTCATAGCTTCGTTGCTTGGTGAAGTGGGTGAAGTGTTGGTTTTGAGTGAGAGAAGGCCTCCTTATATAGGTTTCTGAGAGGGTTTAGGATTAGGGATAAACATGCTTAAATCCGCTGATTGGGGTTACTTTTTGCTTAGGGTGGTCAACAGATTGAGGTCAACTGATATGTCACCATCAAGATATTCTCTAGAGTGATGTGAGAGGGGAGGGTAAATGCAGAATTTTTCTGATTGTGACACATGGGGATAAGGCCTTGACCAGCATTTAAGAGCAGGTAAGGTGGTTGTTGAAATTGGAGGTTCTGCACATGTCAGGGAGGGACCTGCGGGGGGGAGGTGGCAGCTGGGTCCTCCTGAATATCAAATTCTCAAAAAATCCTCAACCATGGCTTCTTTTGACATGTGTTCTTTGAAAAAATCAGCATGTCTCTTTTCAACTCAAAAGTCTTTATCCCTGTTGACTCACCTTTACCATAAGATTTTCCCTTTTTCTCCTCCTGTAACTGCATTGTTGATGCCCAATCACTGCTTCTAGTAACAGTGAACTGTTACCTACCAAATACTTATGGAGCAGTAAAAAATATTTACCATGGGTAAAAAAAGTTACTGTAGGTAAAAAGTGATTTGTATTTACCATGTAGGTGAAAAATATTTACTGTATGTAAAAAATATTTACTGTCGGTGAAAAAGTGAAAACGGAGTATGCTGTGCTGTGAGTCCACACGAACATCCTCGTGTAAATTTCACTAGAAATTCACGCCTAGAATGGGCTATTCTGTAAGATATAGGTTGTAGGCATGCATAAGAGCTCGTTCCCACGTATCTTCTGTCCATGGAACTTTTTACTCTTTGGTGCTTGTGAAGTAGATTTTTCTTCTCTTTCGAGATCCCTTGGACTAGAGTATCCTCATCTCCCCAACAACTGACTGTGCCTTTATTGCATCTTCAGAAGGGGTCCTAAAAACCATGCATCATATAGCCCTCCCCCTTAAGCTAGAGGTATTTGATGCCTCTAGCTGTAGGTTGTGCTACAATAGGGTTCTCTTGAATACTTACCCACCTGGTACCAATTGAATTTTCCATGTTACTGCTTTCTTGGCTGATGCACCCTGTTTAGTCCTTTCTGATGAATAATTGTATCCATCCATGACTAACAACTGGTCTCCTAGACCCTTGAAAGCCATACCCCATCCATTGACAATATCCGCTTTCACTTGTAGCATTCTCTTTTTTCTTTTTTTCTTCTCTTTTTTTCCTTTTTTTTTTTTGTTGAAACGACTATGTACATGATTGTTACCTTAGTTGGAGCTCGAATATGATGAGCTCTCCTCTGAACCATCCTTAGCATTGATTTCACCAGCATATGGCTGTGAAAGACGACATTGGTAGGCCTTCAATCGCCAACCATTTACCGGGGTCTGATGTACCTTACCATCTAGATCACCTAGTTGGTAACTACCATTTGAGAACCTTTGTATCACTACAAAAGGGCCTTCCCACTTAAGCAAGAACTTACCATCCTTCGTGCGATCAAAGCGATTGTCGTATCTGAGCACTAAAGAACCTTCCTTGATACCTTTCTTGACAAGGTTGCGATTGAACTTCTTTCGTTTCTTCTCTGCCTGGGCTGCATAGTACTTCACTGCTGACTCTCGAGCTAGCCCTAACCTCTCCAAATCTATGATTCTTCCTTCCAGCTGCTTCTCTTCACTATCCTCTTGATGTGCTTTTAGAACTGGGAGGCTCGCTAGCTCCACTTCTATAGGCAATAGTGCCTCTTGCCCGTAAACCAAGTGAAAAGGTGTATACCCCAAGGATGTTTTAAAGGATGTTATGTAGGCCCAAAGTGCTGCATCTAGGTGTTTGTCCCATGCCTTAGGATGTAAATGCACTTGCTCAGTGATGATTTTACATATAAGACCATTTACCTTTTCCAAAAGACCATTGCACTGAGGGTAGTATGGTGTAGAGTCCCTGCGCTTGATTTTTAACTTGCTCATCAATTGCCCGACTAAATCAGCTCGAAATCCCGGTCCCCTATCCGAGAGAATCTCCAAAGGTGTGCCAAAACGGCAACAAAGGTATTCAAAAATGAAATCACTCACGTCCTTGGCTGTGATGCGTTTTGTGGGACGAGCTTCTGCCCATCTGGTCATGTACTCCACCCCCATAATGATGTATTCCTTCCCTGATTGAGTGCAAGGTAGTGGCCCTATTGCATCTATCCCCCATTTTTCAAATGGCCCATAGGTTTTGATTGGATGTTGATTTTCACGGGTAAGACGCCTTGGTCCAGCTTTTTGGCAAACCTCACATGTGCGGCACCAATGTTGTACATCTCGATGGAGGCTTGGCCACGTGAACCCTGCTTGTAAAATATTTCTGCTAGTAATCTCTTGTGCAAAGTGGCCACCACACACACCTTCATGACAACTAAACAAAATATCCTTTATCTCTTCGGATGAAGGAACAACATCTTTCCCTCTACAATACAAGTCCTCATTCACTAAGCTATAGCTGGTAGCCTTTTTTGCCAACCACCTACATTCACTTTTACTCATATCAGAGGGTGCTTCACAATGCTCAAGAAAGTAAAGTAAATCATGCAGCTCCTCCTTTCCCTGGTATAAAGGACTTTTCACAAGGATAGCACCTACTATGAGAGTTTGTAGTTCTTCACCTGCTAAGACATCTGCTTCTCGATTTTGATCTCTAGGTACAAAGTGCACTCGAACTTCTTTAAAACCCTTCAACAAGGCCTTTGCTTCCCTCATCTTAACAGACAATTTGTCATTTTTACAGGCCCATACACCAACCATTTGCTTAACAATCAACATGGAGTCACCAAAAACATTTAGCTTTGTGATGCTCTGAGAAAGACAACATTGCAACCCTGAAACAAGGGCATGGTACTCTGCCTCATTGTTAGAATGAACCTCTTTTATATGAAACCCTTTTGCAAAGATCTTCTCCTTCTCTGGACCTAATATTACTATGCCTACTGATGCCTTGTCTTTGGTCCTCTTGTAAACCCCATCAAAATACAGACTGTGTGCTCCTAGTAGAACTTCAGGCTTCGGGATAGGCGGTACCTTACTAGGTGCCTCTTTCTTGGCCTTCCCATAACACCTTTGTGTGAGGACATCTGCCAAACAAGCACAGGTGGAATCCTCTACTTGTAGTGTGTAGTCAAACTCTTGAAGTTGCACCACCCACTTTGCTATTCTTTGAGACAATTCCATGTGTTGTAGGGCATATGGAAAAACCTCCTCAGTTGTGATCACCACAAATTGTCTCGGAAGTAAGTAAGCCCGAAACTTCTCCACTGCAAACTTAAGAGCTAACACCAATTGCTCACTTGCGTTGAAACCCTTTTCAACAGCTGTCATCACTCTACTAGAGAAGTAGACTGGTCTCATGAGAGATGTCTTTGGGTCTTTTCGCATCAAGACAGCTCCTAGAGCTTCTGGACCTACACTAGGATTTACATAGAATAATTCACCCCATGTGGGTTGTAGGACGACAGGCAATGAGCTCAAAATGGTTTTAACTTCTTGAAAGCACCTTTCACCCTCCTCACTCCATGTCAATGTAGTGTGTTTAGTGAGCTGCTGCAAAGGATAGATTGCCTGAGAAAGGAGATGTATGAATCGTCCCATGTAGCGAACCTTTTGAATGAAGGAGACTAGTTGCTTCACGTTTGAAGGAGTAGGTAAAGCTAACAATGTCTTTACCTTTTCAGGGTCAGCCTCAATACCATCTTGAGACACAACATGGCCTAGTAGAGTGACCTTGCTCTCACCTATGTGGCACTTGTCTTTATTCAATTGCCCACCCAATTGGGCCAGACGGGTGAAACCTTCATCAACCTTGGACAGATGTACTTCCCTAGAGCTGTAAATGCAAAAATCATCAATGAAGACTCGTATGGACTTACCAAAGTAAGGTTGAAACACCAAGTTCATAAACCTCTGGAAAGTAGCTGGGGCATTAGTTAAACCAAAAGGCATAACTCTATAAGCAAAACACCCCCAAGGTGTTATGAAGGTAGTCTTTCTTTGGTCTTCATCTGCAATTATGATTTGGAAGTAGCCTGAGTACCCATCACACACTGTGTACCTTTCATGACCAGCCACTTCATTTAGTATTTCATCTTGAAAAGGCAAAGGAAAATGGTCCCTTTTTGTGGCTGCGTTTAGAGGCTTTTAATCCACACATACCCTCCACTTCCCATTTTTCTTTGGTGCTACCACAACTGGAGACACCCACTCAGAATCTTCCACTAGGTAGATAAATCCTGCCTTGAGTAATCTTTTTACTTCTTTTAAGAGTGCATCTTGTTGCACTAGCCCTAATCTCCTTAGCCTTTGCACCACTGGTTTGGCACCTTCCTTTAATTGGATATGGTGTTGGGTTACCGTCACTCCTTTAATGTGCTGGTAATCAGTTATAAAGAGGCCAACATGCTTCTTTAGTACTTGCAAATAGGGTTCTCTCTCTTCTTCTAGTAGGTCCTTAGCTAGCATCTCCTCTAAGCCTGTGGCTTCTTCCTTGTTTAGAGAGTCTTGACCACCTTCTCCTTCTGGGTTTCGCAGTATTATACCCATGACTTCCAAAGAGCTAGCATCCTCCTCAGATGACTCATCCTTAGATGAAGAGCAGCTGTTTGTTCTCCATTCATCCATAGAAGTCTCCATCTCTAGGTCTTGTTGTCTACCCTGCTTCATGTCATACACAATTTTTTGTTGCTTGCCACCTACCTTATGATTTGGTCGCAACTCAAGGGAACCTGTCTCCCAATCTTGCCTGGCTTTCATAGCCATAAGCCAAGGTCTTCCAAGGATTAGCGGATAGCCCTCCCCCTTAGTTGGGATCACATAAGCATCAATTGAGATTGCCACACCAAAAGCTGAAACCTTCACTCCATTCACCTTTCCCACACAAGCCACCCTTACATTATTTTCCATCTTAGCTTGTAAGGAAGTTTGCTCGTTTACTTCCAAACCCAACCTGTGCATTAATTTCTCTGTCATAACACAAATATCGGCCCCACCATCTACGTACACATTGGAGACTCGTTGACTCTTAATCTCTGCATCAATGACTGGCATGATATCCTTCATGCCTCTTGCACTAATAGACCCAACTGACTTTGCCTTAGCCCTCCCGGTGCTGACCATCTTAGACCAGGTTCTATGCATCTTTGGGGAAAGGTGGAGGAGTTGCTGCCATGAAATCTTTGGTCCTTGCTTACTCACATCTGCTACCAGGTCGTAAGGTATGGATCCTACCCCAAGTGGAAAGTCTTCTACTCCTATGTGCCTCCTTGACCTACTCTTCCTTTTCTTGTCTCCTATCACTTGGGAGGAACCCTCATTCCCTTTATCCGGCTCTGAAGCTTCCATTTCATCAGTTCTTTGTCTCCTAACTCTCTTTATTGGCATGGCAACAACTTCCTCCATTTTTTCTTTCCCTTTATCCTTACCATTGTCAAGACTTATGATAGAGACAGCTCTGTCCTCCCCTCCCGATGGTAGTGGAGGGATCTCTGCTGGTGCTTGTGGTGGTGGAGGAGGGGGTCTCAATATTTGGATTGGTGGAGCCACGTGTGCATTTTGTCCATTTAGTGGCCTAGCTCGAGGAGGAGTGACTTGCTGGCGAGGAGGCCGTCTTTGATTACCATTTCCTTGATAGCGTCGTGGATGGGGGCAATAATACATGCCGTGACCTACCTCTCCACAGTTGTAGCAAATGTACTCACGTGCTTGCCTTTGTCCTTCTTGTCTATTTCGTTCATTTTCTGGCTGGGGAGCCCTTACACCTTAAACCAGATTGATGGACACGCTCTCTAGTTGATTGGTGATTTGTTGAAGTAATTCTTGTTGAGAGGACTCTTGGTCTGTTGCTCCTGTCCCTGCTACTACCCTTGCCATAGGTTGAGCTAGCGGTGGAGGCTCCATTCCCCCTTGTAGTTGAGCTTGGAATTTTAACTTCCTATCCTTCTCCCTTGCATAAGTCATAGCTTTATCAAAGGTATCTGGGAATTTACCTTTTACCTTTTCTCGAAGGATGGGGTAAAGCCCTGCCAGGAAACAGTCCTTCTTTAGGCATTTTGGCGCCCTTTCTCCTTCACCTAGTGATGCACACCATTTCTCCCACAGGTTGGAAAACTTTCCTTCATAGCTTCTATAGTCATTGGGTGATGTTTGGCATAGCTCTAAGAGCTGTCTCCATATCTCCTCTGGAGGCTCATGGCGGCGAAATTCTTCGATGAAGGCCATCTTTAAGGACTCCCAGTCTCTTCTTTCTTCAGGTGCCAAAGTTTGATACCATAATTTTGCACCTTCCCTCAAGACCAAAGGAAAGGCCCTTAACTTAGTAGCTTCGTCATCCCTTCCCGATACCAGAAAGTCCATTTCCAAATTATCCAAAAAGTCTGGAGCAACCTCCCCAGGCTTACCATAAAAATTAGGGAAGGCCATAAGTGAGAGAGTAAACAATTACACAAACAGCTCCAATTTATTTTAAAATAGAGTATGGTAATTACAATTTGGAGCTTTAGCACAACTTAGCTCAAAATAGGATGAAGATCGACACATCAAAGGAATGGTAATAGTCTAGTAAGGGTAGAATGATAGGATGAGGAGAGCGCAAGATTTCCACAAGTCTCTCGGCTACAAACAACAGGGCTATTCTTTGCTGATAAAAGACTTTTCTATCAATACAAATATTCACACGGATATGACTCACAAAATGGAAAGGAAACATGCGGGGATCATCATTCTCATTATTGGCATCCATACTTACACACAAGAGCCTAGCTTAGTTGCACCACCTTGGGACCAATGAGCCTGATCGGCCATAGAAGGTCAGCACCTCGGATCACTTCAACTCTTCCTGATGCATCTGTGAAGACGTAAGGCATGATGGAAACACTTTGTACAATGCTGAGCCTTTTAGCAAGAAACAATTGGATGCTATTACCATAATCAGCATGACGAATGAAAGTGACACCATTAATGTGCAGCACATCATCAACTAAGATAGTTTCCTTAGATTGAGATAACTTCTTGAAAATTAGCAGCAAAGGTAGGACAGGGAGTCTTTTCACCCGGTCTCCAAAGCACTTTGGACAATATCCAAAGTGATCTTCACGCAGACAGGAGGTTGGCTTGGGATTGGTGGTGTCTGGATTCACAAAGTGCACTGGGAGCACTCGCAGACGGGCGGCAATCTTGTAGGCAAGCCTTCGCCTCTTTACTTCAGGAGGATTTAGGGGTGAGAGTCGTGGTTGCAAGTTGGAGGTTGAAGTTGGTTGCTCACTAGCCTTTTTCTTGCCTGTAGTGGTCATGTAATCCCTTATTAATGAGATTAAGCCAAATGTTACCTTACGCTTGAGCACGCGCTGCGGCCTTGGGCCACTTAGGTGTAGAGGTGATCTTCCTCCTCTTAGTCGGCTCCTCAGGAAAGAGAGGTCTGGTGATGCTTTCTCTTCCCTTAATGTCTGTCACAGTACCTTCATGTATGTTGATGTAGAATATTTCAAGCTCCTCTCCTTCGTTGGCGACGATCACGAACAAGGCATGTAGAAGAACTTACTTCTTGAATTTCAATGACACTGCAACCTGGTAACAAGACCTCGATGAAAGCTTTTAAGGCCTCTAAAGCCTCCTCCTCTTCTGTTCTCCAATTTGCAAACTCCTCAGGCCATTCGTCCATTTTGTAGATTGCACATCTTCATTGCTTGTGGACTGAAGGTCTGTGTAGCCCTCCTCCGTGGGGGC
This sequence comes from Adiantum capillus-veneris, assembly GCF_014529385.1. Classification (NCBI taxonomy): domain Eukaryota; kingdom Viridiplantae; phylum Streptophyta; class Polypodiopsida; order Polypodiales; family Pteridaceae; genus Adiantum; species Adiantum capillus-veneris. The sequence goes on from NC_140939.1 coordinate 62,406,767, forward strand.
ACCAAAATGATAGCGGGAAAAAGAGCAGTGCAATCGGGTGGCCTCCAAACTCGTGCACACTCCACAAACCACGCCTCATGCAAACAAGCAAAGAAAAAAACAAAGGGGGCACCACCCTAAATTAAGAGGTTTAGGGACCTCACACATAGTGCACATAGGCAACTGCGACTTCCGGCATTATGATGGCATCAAAACATATGGCAAAAAACATAGAAACGAAGCTTAGGGACCTTATGTAGCATATATATACACAAGGCATCAGCTTAACAATACAACGGCATCTAATCATACATAACCAGGATATAGAGAAGCAAGCCAAGGATGGCATAATCCCTTGTCAAAAAATAATCAACCCAGCAAGTAGGTATGATCCTACTAGAAACACATCAATACCTTAGAGAATGATGGTGAGGATGGTGGCCATGGAGCATGAGAGAAGACTCCTTATTTAGGTTTTAGGGCTAGTAATGTAGCATACTAGAGGGAGAGAGAGAGAGAGGGAGAGAGAGTAGAGCTCCATCCATAGCTCCTCGTTGTGAGCAATGTCGTCATAGCTTCGTTGCTTGGTGAAGTGGGTGAAGTGTTGGTTTTGAGTGAGAGAAGGCCTCCTTATATAGGTTTCTGAGAGGGTTTAGGATTAGGGATAAACATGCTTAAATCCGCTGATTGGGGTTACTTTTTGCTTAGGGTGGTCAACAGATTGAGGTCAACTGATATGTCACCATCAAGATATTCTCTAGAGTGATGTGAGAGGGGAGGGTAAATGCAGAATTTTTCTGATTGTGACACATGGGGATAAGGCCTTGACCAGCATTTAAGAGCAGGTAAGGTGGTTGTTGAAATTGGAGGTTCTGCACATGTCAGGGAGGGACCTGCGGGGGGGAGGTGGCAGCTGGGTCCTCCTGAATATCAAATTCTCAAAAAATCCTCAACCATGGCTTCTTTTGACATGTGTTCTTTGAAAAAATCAGCATGTCTCTTTTCAACTCAAAAGTCTTTATCCCTGTTGACTCACCTTTACCATAAGATTTTCCCTTTTTCTCCTCCTGTAACTGCATTGTTGATGCCCAATCACTGCTTCTAGTAACAGTGAACTGTTACCTACCAAATACTTATGGTGCAGTAAAAAATATTTACCATGGGTAAAAAAAGTTACTGTAGGTAAAAAGTGATTTGTATTTACCATGTAGGTGAAAAATATTTACTGTAGGTAAAAAATATTTACTGTCGGTAAAAAAGTGAAAACGGAGTATGCTGTGCTGTGAGTCCACACGAACATCCTCGTGTAAATTTCACTAGAAATTCACGCCTAGAATGGGCTATTTTGTAAGATATAGGTTGTAGGCATGCATAAGAGCTCGTTCCCAAGTATCTTCTATCCATGGCACTTTTTACTCTTTGGTGCTTGTGAAGTAGATTTTTCATCTCTTTCGAGATCCCTTGGACTAGAGTATCCTCATCTCCCCAACAACTGACTGTGCCTTTATTGCATCTTCAGAAGGGGTCCTAAAAACCATGCATCAGATGGATCCATTTGGATGCCATCTTGAGAGATAATGTGACCTAAATATTGAATCTCTTGCAAGAAAACATCACTTTTTTTTCGATTAACATAAAGTTTATTCTCTCTTAAAACTTGAAATATTACCTGGAGGTGTTGCTTGTGTTCCTCCAATGAATTAGAGTAGATGATAATATCATCAAAGAACACTCCAGTGAAGGTTCGATGAGGCCTGAACAGCTTCTCCATCAAGAGGTTGAATGTGGCTGGTGCATTGGTCAAGCCAAAAGGCATGACAATGTATTCGTAAAGACCAAATGTGGTGCGAAATGCGGTCTTTACAATGTCTTGATCAACTATCCTTATTTGATGATAGCCACTTTTTAGGTCAATCCTACTGAAGTAGGTCGATCCTTGTAGCTTATCAAATAGGTCTTCTACCCATGGAACGGGAAATCTATTCTTGATAGTGATCCTATTTAGTGCTCTATAGTCGACACACATATGATATGTGCCGTCTTTCTTTTGCACTAATAGCACAGGTGAGCAAAATGGAGATGATCTTGGCCTAACCATACCCTTCTCAACTAACTCATGCACTTGCCGCATAATCTCCTCTTGTTGAGCTTGAGAAACTCTATAAGGAGGTTTGGTAGGCGGTGAACTTCCTAGAAGAAGTTTGATTGCATGGTCATCATTACCTCGTTTAGGAGGTAGTTGATCACAAGGGATGTCGTCAATAAAAACATCTTGAAACCCCTTGAGAAAATTGGATAACTCTAATTCCTTTTGGTTGCTTTTATTTTCTTTTGCTAAAGCATGAGGTTCATTTTGAGAGTCTTTAACAAAAATCATGTACACGGAAATAGAGCTCTTTACTGACTTGTTGAAAGCTGGTGTATGTACAATGGGGATAGTGTTACCCATTTCCTTAGCATCTATATACATGTCTTTTTTCCTGAACTTAAAGGAGATTCTCCTTTCAGGAAATTTAACATCGGCAGCCAGGCGGTCAAACCATGGTGCCCCTAGGATTACATCCTCCTGCTTGAGAGGAGAGATAAAGAAGTCCTCTTTGTCCACATAGACTTGGACATGAAGCCTCAATTTCCCAATTAAGGGAGTGACTGAAGCTTCTTGCCCCTTGAAGGCACTGTCTGCGAGTAGGACATCTCCCATCTCGTAGGATTGTATGCCTAGCTTGGTGGCTAACTCCATAGATATAAAATTGTGAGTAGAACCAGGGTCAAAGAGAATAAAAGCATCATGTTCTCTTAACTTTCCCCAAGCATGGCATAGAGGAGATCCTTTGTGGTGAGTTTGGTGAGTCTCCTCCTCTTTGATTTCAACCAAGGAAGCTCTAGGAGGATCTTGGCAGTTTTTTTTTAGGGGACAAGCGCGGTACGCATGCCCTTGTTCGCCGCACTTGAAACACCGGTTATCCTTACGATAACGCTCAAGCTCTTCAGGAGAGATTTTATTCTTACCTTTGTAAACTCCCTTCTCTTTAGCTTTGTTGGAGTTTCCCTTAGGAGACTTTTGGGCATTTTCCTTCTCCTTAGGCTCATTGGAACCCTTGTTTTCCGGGGGCTTATTATTTCTTTTAGCCCCCGTTTGGAAATTGATTCGAGAGGCAACCATAGTATGGTGTGTTACCGCCGATATGGTGCGAGGCCTTTGGGAGTTGTCATACTCTGCCATTTCTTCGGTTAAGCCCGCACAAAATTGTTGCTTTTGCTCTCCAAAATCCAACTTTTTGAAGACAGTGGCTTTGAGTTGTAGGTCTCAAAACTTGTCTACATATTGATTATTATGACATCTCCCAAAAGATGGAGCTTGCAGCAGCATCATCATCACCATAGGATGACTCCATATCAACATCCTCATTCTCTTATTGCTCCAAAAAAACTGGTCCACTGTCTTGATTTTGCACACCCTTTTCTTCTCCCTCCAGGTCTTCTGCATCTGCAAATTGGCTATCATTTGCTACGCTCTCATACAAGTATTTAAAAAGAACAAGCGTTAGTTCCTCTTCAGGCTGCACTTGGCTCCTAGCATCAGTCACTTTCTCCACACATAGGTCCTACTTGACACAAGTCTTATCTTTGATAATAATCTCGGCTACCACTGGCACTGGCCCTTCACAAACAGGAAACTCCAAAGGCATATAATTGACCATCGGCCTTACCTCAACAGGATCTACATTTTTAACTCTTGGAACCATCCTTGGTTGAACCATCGAGCACATTGCCGCCGCAACAGGCACATAATCCTCAGACTTCAGCAAGCCCAAATCCAACTTTCTTCTTACCTTTCTGCTCTTTATCTTGGCCAAATAGACCATCCCTTCATAGTTATCTGCATTCAAATCCACCTTTTCTCTGATTCTTGGAAGCATTCAATACAAAAACTTTGACACTTTGAACATCTCATGGCCACGGCACCCCGTAGCTACCTCTAGCTGTCTCCAAAAGGCTTCAAATTGCTCAACAAAATTAGAAAAATCTTGACTTACATCATGGCATAACGCCCTCAGTTTTGCACCAGCTTTCTCTGTAGTAATCACCTCTTGAAACCGCTCCAGAAACTGACTTTGCAACCTCTACCATGATTATCAATCAATGCTCTTTAAACCATCAAACCAAATCTTGGCTCGTCTTTGCATCAACCTCGGCATCATTTGCAGCTTTTTTGCATCCGTCAACATATGCATTAGCCGTAGACATAGCTCAAAATCTGCTAACCAATCCTCGGGATCTTCAATGCACGTAGATATGGGGCAAAACCTTGGCTCCACCATCTCTGCCAGCTTCAAATTTGACCATCAAACACTTTGACGATCAGCCAACCACTTTGTCGGCTACCAAACATCGCTTCCAACCGTAAATAAGACCATCATACAGCTCCTCTGTGGGGGCACTAGAAGATGGAGAGGGGGAATGGGGAACACACCCAACATACAAAGGAGCTGCCTCCTATAGCTCAGGGCATACACAACACCCCAATCCACTTAGTAAGCACCTTCAACTAACATAATTCCAGATATTGCACACACAATCAAGCACCACTCGATGCACCCGCGCTTGAACATCAATCAATCCCCGCCCACAAAACGATTGTAATCTACCATCTACCCTTGCACACAAACACCACCCTCTCTCTCTCTCTCTCTCTCTCTCTCTCTCTCTCTCTCTCTCTCTCTCTCTCTTTGCACACACACTCATCGGGGGGACGGGGACATGCTCCATCGCACACCCGGTACCACACGCAACAAAGGGGAGAAGGAATAGCATGAAAAAAAAACCATTTTCAATGGGGAAAATCATTCTTTGCTCAAAAAATACCATAGTGCACTCGACTTCATAAAATACATAGGGGGAAACGCCCTCTTGGCCCTCTACAACTCACAATTTTGTGTTGGCTCTTTCCCTCAAGGTACACCCCTCTTGCACGAAAAAAAAGACCCAAAAAACGTTCAAAAAGACCCTCTTATAAGGAGGAACATCCATTTTTGGTAATTTTTTCATTTAACAACACTTGGCGACATGCTTGCATGGTCTTTTCCTTTCCTCTCTCTCTCTCTCTCTCTCTCTCTCTCACACACACACACACACACACACACACTACAAGAACCGCCCATCCTCCCGAGCATTAAAGATATTGCTAGTGAGGGGGGAGAGGGGGGGGGGGGGGGGGGGGGGGGGGGGGGGGGGGGGGGGGGCAGGCTTGACTTATTACTCAAAAGGGGTGCCCCTCACGGGCGCGGGAACTAGACCCTTGCGGGCCTGCCTGCCACGTCATGCAACTACACAAGCCAGCACCCTTCACCACTAGCACACCACTAGGTAGGGCCGCCAATGCCTACACCCTTCGAAACTGCCGCCTAGACGGTAGCGGCGCCGCGTGCAGCGTCGACACAGTGCCATGGGCTCTGTTCATCAACACGCCATAGCCACACCTAGGGAGGCCTTTCTCCCTCACTTCATGCTCTACAATGGGCATGCCCTAGCGTGAATACCTTATCACCTATGGTATCCTTTGTGCATATGGGATCTTGCCTGTGCCATGTGGCAACCATCGAACGCCCCCTCTTACGGTGACCTCCAAAGCCCAAAAAACCCTTTTTAAAAAATCCTTCATATTTAAATTTTTTCCCCCACTTCACCAACTCGCAACATCCTGGTCCGAGGTTGGATTCCCAAGCTATAAGACCTGGCCAAAGCTCCACCATACCAACTTCAAGGCACAAGTATTTGTCCATGTTCCAAGATTCTTGGGGTTGCAAACCGAGGCCGTCAAAACCAACAAAAATTATATGTAAGCTCAGCATTACCAAATGCTTCCAACTTTACCAGGCAATAGCTTGGTCTCAGGGCTCAGAATCACGAGCTGTCAATCCCTGCTGACTCCACATGGCATGCTCTATTTGCTTGAACGTTGTTGAAGCCCCAAAGATGCCAGATGGCATGATTCCCCATGCGGTCGACCTGGCCCATAACTAGCCCTCGACAAAAGTTCAACTGGCCATAACTTGCTATCCAGAGCTCTGATCCGCAATCCAAGAAGACATCCATGCTCCATAATTTGAGCACTACACATCTATCTATTGAGACAGCTACCTGGGCCACCTGTTCCCAGTTGCCCTACCATCGGGGATTTGCAACACCTTCTAACTTTGAACTTCAGTACCCTTGCACATTGGGGCTCTGTTTGACGAGCCGTCTGGACCGACTTCTAGAGCACATTGAACACTACATTCTAAAGCAATAATTTTTCACTTTAGGAACCTTCATATTCTATCTCAATTGAACCATCCTTTAGCTCTTTTGGCCTAAAAAACCTCATTAAGCATACATTTTCGCTACCACCAGCCTACCGAGGGACTCCATACTTTCTCTAGCCTTCTGCATTGCACTTGCTTGTAGCCTTTGCCTAGCATATACCACTTTCTAGGTCAAATCAACTTGGGCTGAACCAACGTTGTTAGCGTGCAAATGACAAGGAAAATGAGTGCCTCTATAGCCTTGCATAGGTCACATCGTCAGAAGGAAGAACTATTGCACCGTCGAAGCCACCTGTCAAGATTTACGAAGAACCCTTCTATCATGAAGCACACTTGGAAGTGTGAGAAACCAATAACTTATTGATGTAGCTTGTCTCAAGTAGATGTTTGTAGAGTATCCATAGGCTAGAAACAGATAAAACATAAGAGAGATATGGCCATTCAAAGTTGGGGGTGTACTCTCTCTTGCTAAAAAATGAGCTCTCTGGAAAGTTTACAGGTGTTTCTGAGAGTTGAAGCTATAAAATGGGGCTTTTTTGATCTCTTATTTCAAAATATTTCTTCTCTCTCCTCGGCCTACAAGGCTCTCTTGCAAGGCTTCATTTAATTGGTCCATGTTTGGCCTCGTTTGGGTAGGAAATGGATAGCCGATGACTTTTGGGCCAAGGGAAGGGGTGGGAGCTAGTGGTCAACGGACCAGAAAAATGGGACAAGCGCTTGGGTAGCTGGTGTGAAGCCAAAAATGCACCATTCTCTCCCCCATGAAGCCCACGAGTCCCCCATAGCCAAGGCTCGAAAGAACTCCTATCTCCTTTCATACATCCCTAATGCACACCCCATACTCCCCTTATACCCCCCATTTCCTCCTTTCCCCTTCCCATGTGGGATAATCCCAATGCCACATGGCATCCTCCTCTTGCACTTCTCCAACTCCTTCCTCATCCCACAAAAAAAATTAGCTCAACCTCCCCTTCAGGACCAACTTCCAAAGAGCCTGGTGCACCGCTCAAGCCAGCGAATGTGATGTTGTAAAGCACAACTTGGAGACCATTACTTCGGCTATTTTGAGAAATCTAAAATCTCAATACTTCTAATTTAAATGATTAACTTGTCCCAATTGACTTTGTTGCATACGTTTGCATCCACTTTTTAAGTCGAGACTGCCCACTTCGGACACACATAGCTCATAATGTACAAGTCTGATTCACAAGCTATAAAGCATAGCTAAATATACTTATTGAGATCATGTTTTGAGGGACTCAAACAACCGAAAACACTAGTACACAAGCCCGGAAAAACCAAAATTTTGTACATGAAGTTTTACATGGTCACTCGGGCCAAGACTCGAAGCACTATGTACACATATATACATGAGGCTAGTTAACAAGATTTTTGGCATGATCTACTGGCTTCATGCTCCTCAAAAAAAATATTGACATAGCTTGATAACCCCCCTATCCTGATTGATCACTCATGGCAAGCAAAGGTTTCCAGGGTGAACAGCTGTTGTAGCTCATTCCCAGAAACCTCATTCACATTTTCAGATATCTTCACATTGCCTTCCTCCATTGATTGCATCTCGTATGTCACAATTGTTATCAAACGTGCTAGATAGTTTTTTAATCTCTAACCATTAACACGGTATTTATGCTCTGCACCACCCAAATATGCCAACTGATATGTCCCATTGTCAAAATTATTCACAACTGTAAAAGGGCCTTCCCAATTAATTTGAAACTTCTTTTGGAAAGTATTTCTATTGTATCGCAACAAGATCACTCTTTTCAATTGGCTTATCCTTTTAACATTCATTTGCCTTTATCTAAGCTTTCTTTGACACTTCTTCATAGTACGTCAAATCCAAAACTCGGTCCAATTGCACACATTGTAAATCCAATAATCTTTTCTGCCAAGTATCTCTTTGCTCTTCATCTCCCAATGATAGCAATTTACTTGCAAGAATCTCCACTTCAATTGGAAATAAATAATCCTTGCCATAGACAAAGTGGTAAGGAGAAAACCCTGTGCTCGTTTTGATAGCAGTTTTGTAGGCTCATAATGCACAAGGCAACTCTGAATCCCAAGTTTCCCATGTGTCTGGGTTATATTTGTCAACATTATCACCAAATATCCATTGAACCTTTCATTGATACCATTGCATTGTGGATAATAAGGAGAACTATACTGGTGCTGTATATCGAGCTTTTTGCATGGGAAACCAAACATCTCTCCTCTAAATCCCGATCCTCTATCAAAAAGTAGTTCTAGTGGCACACCAAATATACAGCATATATGTTCATATAAAAACTTTCCCATTTTCTTATTGGTAATCTATTTGATAGCTTTAGCTTCTGCCCAGCATGACAAACAATCCATTGCTATCAAGATGTAAGCATTCCTTTTACTAGTCATGGGTAAGGGTCCAATAGCATCAAGACCCCATTTTTCAAACACATCAAATGCTAGAATTTTCTTTTGTTGTTCAGGCTTCAAAATTCTCTTTCTCATTTTTTGAAAAGATAAACAAGATTTCCACCAATGGCTAACATCCCACTGATTACTTGGCAACACATAGCCTTCTTGCAAAATCTTATGCAACATGATCTTCATGGAAAAATGGCCTCCACAAGATCCATCATGATTTTATTCCCAAATCTTGTAGTTGTTCTTTTTCCAGGGTACACGATGCAATACTAAATCACTTCCTTTCATGTAAAGCACATCATCAAGAATTTTGTACTTTCTAGCTTTTCTTATAAAAGCATACTTTTTGGATGATGGTAGACCCTTAGGTAAAACACCTGTCAACAAAAAATCACCTCCTTCGTGCCATGATATAAAGAGGTAGTAGCCTTCAGCACAAACATACAAGGAGTCATTTCTTGGGTAGTGTCATGAGCTTCTTCATTTTGAGACCTTTCAATATGCTTGAAACTCCATGCTTCAAACTTTTTGGGTAACAATTTTACCTTGAAGCATAAATTTTTCAGGCTAGGATTCTTATTCTTCTATACTCCCAATACTTGCTTCACAACCAACAAGGCATCTCCTTTGATTTGTAAATGTCTAGTTTCCATGTCTCATTCCCAGCTGTAAACAAATGTGCAAGCCACCTTCAAGAGCCATGTACTCTCCTTCATTGTTACTTTTTGCATAAAATGTCGGCCCGAGTTTCCTTACAAGGATTCATGTGCATCATAAATGACAATTCCTCCCGAAGCAGCATCATGACTTCTCCAATAAGAGCCATCAAAATATTACAGTGAATCATTGGATATGTTAGGAGTTTTGGCCTTCTTCCTTTGCACCACCTCTTCCTTAACTAAAACAGGAGTCTCTTTATAAGTGAGTAAATCTCGCAGGGTAGACCGAGTACTCTCTTCCACTAAAAAAGTGAACTACAACTCTTGACGTTCAATTAACCATTTCATCACTGTCTTTAATATCTTTGAGTTATTAAAAAAAATGAGGAAGCAATGAATAGCTGGTGAGAAAAGTAAACGACTTTTGCAACAAATAATGTCTGAATCACCTGCAAGCATAAATCATATTGCTTATTCCCAATTCAATTTTTGAGTAGTCTTTCATGAGGAGTCTTCACCTTGTTAATAAACAAGTTCCATATACTAAGATTCCTTCCTCCTTTGCAACAACATAGCCCCCGTGGCATCATATTTGATTGATGGGTTAACATAGAATTCCTTTCCCCAATCAAGAGCTTGCATAATAGGTAGTGAACTCAAAACTTCTTTGGCTCTATCAAAAACATCTTCACAGCCATGTGTCCACTCCAATGGATCTTTTTTAACCGCTTAATGCAATGGATACAATAATTGTGATGCCAAAGGTATAAATCGAGACATATAATTAACCTTCTGTATGAAAGTGGCCAATTGTCTTGTATCCTTTGGAGATGACAACAATAACAAGGCTTCTAATTTCTTTGGATGTGCTTCAATCCCATTTTTTGAAATCACATGTCCAAGAAGCTTCACTCTTGGCTGCGTCAAATGACATTTCTTAGGGTTTAACTAACCCCCTCATTCATCATACCTTGCAAAAGTGGTTTCAAGCTTCTGAACATGCTCTTTCCTTGAGCTGTATACACAAAAATAATCTATGAACCCTTTGAGAAACTTCCCAAGGAACGGGGTAAGGACCCAATCCACTTTTCTTTAAAAAGCTCCAGCTCCATTTTGTTATTGAGGCATAAGGGGATGGGAATAACAAACTAAATTAACCATAAAAGCATTAGATCATCATTGCACAGAATCAAAACAATTTCAGTACTTGAACAGGTTCAGAAAAAAATCAGGGAATTGAAGGAAAACTGAAGACTGAATACACAGAGAAGCATAGAGTCTTAATGGACATAGCCTTGCACTCATCACCCTTCTCTCATACAACGCGCTACCATCAGGTGCAAGGATAACTACTTAGGAAGAATGAAGAGGCACAAAGCTTTTCCATAATTACAAACTGAAAGTAAAACTACCAAGGTTCAAGAACACTTTATTGAAAGAATATGCAAGGCTAATACCAGGCATAGCCTGGTGGCAAAAAGTTTTTGAAAACCAAAAAGAAAACTTTTGACTTGTTTCCCATCAATCCCTTGTTAATCAAAATCTAGTGCTCACAAGATAAAGTAAAACAAAGTGTAGTGCCTAGAACCAAATCCAAGGTACACAAATGTATTACTATATCCAATGAGACACCACCCTTTCCCACTTAGTGTTGAAAAACACTATTGATCATTTAAACATCAGTTTTCCCTGGTAACTCCCTATTGGGCTCCTCCAAGGTAACTGTCTCCTGAGTCAAATCTGTAGCAACTGTTGTATCTGCAATGCCTTCTTCCACTTTTTGTTGATCATCAAGCATTGCCTCCTCTTTGTTAAAACCAAGAAATTCCTCAATGTATTCCTTGGTGCTCATGATCTCCCCCACAATTTCTATCACTGCACCTGTCTCAGTTTGTTCAGATTCCAATTTTTGAAATGAATCATTTTTACTTCCAGGTACAGTATCTCCTACATCCATTGCCTCATGAGTTTCCACAACACTAACCAAGGTATAAAAATCAGTACTGGATTCAGATCAACTACAGGACCTGTGACCATCTTTCCTTTATTGCCTTGTTCAGTTTTATATCACTGAGTAAATCCTAAACTCTGCTGCATCTTCAACTGCTTTAAATCCTCCTTCAAGTCATGCAAAAGAACATAATCTTCATTCTTCTCCTCCTTTGCATAACTTTGATACGGAATATTCACCAGGGAAAACATTTTTCTTCTCAATTCTAACCAAAGCTGGTCACCCTGCTTTTTGACTTCATTCTTCAAAATTTCTACATCATGTGGTAAGAGGTACCAACCATTCAATTCAACGTCTTCCTTAGAAATATCCCTGATCTTTGCTTCTAGATCTTGAAAAGCCTGGACTCTACTCAAGAGTACACTATTCTCTGACTGCATTTTAGAATAGTCCTGAGCTATGACTTCCATTTGAGTATTCAAACAAGACATCCACCGCTCTTTCCAAATCTGAATCTGTTTTGAAGATTTTTCCTTTCTCTCCAGCTGTGATCTGTAAAAGTCAGCAGAGTTTTTAGAAGTAGCTAAATCATCTCTGAGTTCATGAATGATTCCCTCTTGTTCCTCAATCAGCTTGATGTCTTCTTCACTTCTCTTTGAAACATTTTGTAACTGAACCACCTGAGTTTGTAACTGAAATTTTTCCCTCTACAGTATTGAACTATTCAATTGTGACTGAGATGCAAAATTTCTCACCAGTTCAAGAGCTTTATAAACATCAGAGATTGCAATTTTTTCACCAAATTTACCATATTGTATTCCCTCCTGCAAGTCTGTTTTGACCTCTGCTACTAGGCTACCGATGAACTTCTTTAGTTTGAGTTTCAAAGAAGACTTAGGGGAAAACATTGTAGTAGCATCAGGTTTCAATGCACGCTTGGGAGTTTCAATGAAAGAATCTAGATCAGTTTCAAACTGATCACCCAAATTTCTCCATAGATCTTCCTCCTCCTGTTCTGTTGGGTTAGATTTATTGTCCTGCTCTTGAGGATCTGCTACCACCTTCTTTCTATTCTCTGCCTGAGGACTGCCTGCTTCATTGTCTTTGTTTCCCTCAAGATGACCTCCAAATACAGAAACTTTTGGGGACATTGTACCTAAGGTTGTCATACTCATTGCATGGATTTGTAAAGCAATTAGGAATGCTCCAATCTTGGTAGACCTGTCCTTCCTCTTTTTCTTCTGGAAATTTTCTGAACTAAGCCTTTGAAAAAGTAATTTTTCCCAACCAATTGTTCTGCCGCACTCTGCAACATGCAAGAGTGCAAATTTCTCCTTTGAAATATATTCCAGCTTTACAAGAACACATACCTTCTCTAAAAACCATTTCAGTTGTTGTTGAAATCTGAAAGGATTTTGAAGTTCGATGATGGGATAATATCCTCTTTCACCCTGACACACACCAAATTCTTTGTTCATCAGGGCCTCAGAAGCTCTACCAACTGAATTATCTTCCTCCAAATGAAGATAAAAAATTGTCGAGATCAGTTCAAGGCTCAACCAGTAATTACCAAAAATATTTCCCTTTGTGTCATGTACATGACTGAGTAAGGTCACATGGGAATCATTGTTCCTCCAGTGTTTTCATGGAAGTCTTGCAAACTGAAGAAGGTTAATCTTCTGTAACCACTCCTGATGTGCCAACACGGACAAGTCAAGATCTTGTCTCATCTCCAAAAAGGTGTAGCTAACTAGACCAGTGTCCACTTCCAACGGATATGCTTCCAAAGGAGTTGAAAGTTCTTCATCTATTACAACATCCTCAGCCGCAATAGCCTGAGCTCTATGTAAAGCTCTCCTTACTGACCGCGGCATCCTTGGACTAGTATGCTCTTCAGATTCTTGACTAGGGATAGTAGAGGGGATATCAACGTTGAATGAATTCTTTAAAATGGCTAGGAAGTTTAAGAAAACGCAGCAGAGGAGGTGCAAAAAATGCGCGTAGAAGAAAGAGTTTGTGTGTTGCCAAATATAAACGTCCTAGTAACATTTAAAAGTGAAATTTGAACTTACCCAGCATGACATTCCGACATCCATGTCACCAATCTCCACGGAAAATATTCCATGTGCTAAACCATGATTATTTTTACTCGCTAAGAGATGATTCACACCCACAAAGGGTTTTAGCTTAACGCCATTAATTGCCTTTGGAAGAATTTTGTCGTGCTCATCTGCTAGCAAAAATATTGAATCTCCTATTTCTTATTCTATCTGAAAAGGCCCCAAGTATCTTAACTAGAGTTTACCAAGTCTTTTGCCAAGTTTGCTGTTGTACATAGGTACCCAATCACCTTCTGCAAAGGATTTGTACTGAATGTTCCTGTCCACCCAAGCTTGTCTTCTTCTTTGAATTGCTTCAGTGATATATGCTGCCTGAATTCTACTCTCCTCTAATTTCAATAATTGTTCGTGCGTGCTGCAAACTGAAGACTTATCTTCTGACAATTTATACTGAAGTGCAATCCTCAAACTTGGAACAACAAATTCCATAGGGACTATGGCTTCTAGACCATACACCATCTTAAATGGTGTCATCCCTGTGCTAACTTTAAATGCTGTTTTGAATGCCCACAATGCTGAACCTAGTTTGGTATCCCAACTCCTTCTTGTTTTCTGAAACAATTCTCCTCAAGATTCTCACTAGTTTTGTTGGTAGACTCTGCCGTACCAGTAGCTTGTGGATAGTAAACTGTGGACTTCTTGTGGATAATCAGGTGATATCCAGTAAGCTTCCTGATTACTTTATTGATGAAATGTCCACCCTGATCTGAAACTAATTCAGCTGGACATCCAAATCTGGTCATTATGTTTCTGGAAAGGAACTTGGCCACACTCTCTACCTTGTTATCATTCATTGCCTCTGCTTCTACCCACTTGGTACAATAATCTGTTGCCACAAGAATATACTTATTACTTGTAAATTTTTATGTTGGCTTCACAAGGCCCACAAAGTCTAATCCCCACTTTTGAAAAGGTTCAAGTGGTAGAATAGGATGTAAAGGCATCCTATCACCATTGAGAGGTCTATCAGCCCTCTGACAAGTTAAACAGGACTTCACAAACTCATGGGAATCTTTAAAAACTGATGGCCACCACAAACATGCTTGTAATATTTTCTTTGCAGTAATCTCTCCTGAAAAGTGATCACCTGTATCACCTGAATGGGATTCATTTAAAATTGCATGTTGTTCAAACTGTTCAACACATCTTCTAAGTATCTAATCAATTGCCTTTTTGTACAAGACTCCCATAATTACTGTGAAGGACTGGCTTTGCCATGCAAGTTTCTTCCTCTGGGTAACCACCATCTGTCTTGGTAAAACACCATCAAGAAGAAAGTATAACATATCTACATAGCATGAATATTTTCTTGAATGACCTGAACTGGAAACAAGTTTGCATTAGGTTATTCATCAATTTCCTGATTGGGAGCTTCACCTGTAGCCAATATGCTTAGGTGATCTGCAATAAACTGTTCTTGACCTGGTTTATGAATGACTGAATAATCAAATTCCTGCATCAACAATACCCATCTTGCCAGTCTCCCTGACAAATGAGGTTTATTCACCAAGTACAAAGCTTGATGATCTACATGAATTGTCACCTGATTAGCTAACAAATAATGCCGCAACTTATGTAGTCCAAAGATCATCCTGAGGCATTCCCTTTCAATTACTGAATAGTTCCTCTCTGCAGAAGATAAAACCCTGCTTGCATAATAGATTGGTTTAAACCAACCCTTCTCAGCTTCCTGCATTTAGACTGCACCAATAGCTGACTAAGAGGCATCCACAAACAAATGGAATGGTTTTTCCCAATCAGGAGGGATCAGGATAGGGGCAATTACTAGCATTTTCTTCAACAATGTAAAATTCCTTTCCTGCTCTTCTTTCCATGCAAACTCCACATTATTTTTTGTTAAGTGTGTCAACTATCTGAGAAATCTGGTGTGCCATTTAAAGTGTCTAATGAACCCCATCAGTTTCTTAACAGTTTTAGGAGCATGTGCTTTCAAAATAGCTTCCACTTTCTTGGGATCAATGGAAATGCCCTCTCTACTGATGATGTGTCCCAACAAAATACCCCTTTTCATTGCAAATGCACATTTTGCAGGGTTGAGTGACATCCTGGCCTCCCTGCATTTCTGAAAACATAATCTCAAATGATGCAAACATTCAGTCTTACTTCCTCACACACTGAAATCATCCAAAAAAACCTTCATAAATGTTGTCAAGTAAGGAGCAAAAACTTCCATCACCCATTTTTGAAATGTCGGTGGTGCATTTTTAAGCCAAAGTTCATAACTGTGGAAGCATAGACTCCCCATTATGTTATGAAGCTTTTTTTATCCCTATCTTCTAAAGCCATACCAACCTAATTGTATCCACTAAATCCATCCAAAAGTTGTAAATCTCCTTCCTTGCAACTGCATCCAGCATTGTGTCACAGTAAGGTAATGGGAATGGATCAGTAATGATGGCAGCATTCAGTTTCCTGTAATCCACAAAAATTTTGATCTTGCCATTCTTTATTTTCCACCACAACGGGTGACAACCAGGTTACTTTATCCACTGGATAAATAAAACCTACTTCTAGAAGTCTATCAATCTCCTCCTTCACCTGTTTTGCACAATTGGGGTTCATTCTATACCTCTGTTGCTTAACTGGAACTGCATTAGTTTTCAAATTGATCCTATGGTGGCACATTGTTGGGTCTTCTCCCTTCATATCAGTGTAAGACCAAGCAAAAATATCTTTAAACTCCTTTAACAAGGTTTCTAATGATTCTTTGAAGCTCAGGTCCAACTCAGTGGACACTTTAACTATTCTTGGATCTCTATACCCTCCCAGGTTCATGTCTTCCAAATCATCTTCCCTAACTTTTGAGTTCTTTACCATTTGCTCATCAAAGATCTGCTCTGCATGTTTAATTGCTTCTAATGCTTCCTGCTCCTCTTGTGACCTTTTGTTGGAAGCTGAAATCCCTAAAATATTTCTCATGTTTATCAGTTTTGGATCAGGTAACTAGTCTTGATTCTGAACTACATCTGCAATTTTTGAACATCAATCTCAAAAATAGGAATAATTGTCTGATTCCTTTGAAGAAACTCTTCTTTCTCATCTTCTTCAACTGCCTCCCCCATATTAATACCCTCTGCATACAAAGGTCTAAAACCTGGTGGGATTGTTTTCCTGGGTATGATCTGCATCCTAACCTTTTCCTTACCCCGTTTGATCACAATGGTGTCAGCACCCCAAAGTTTCTTGACTTTAGCTGCTCTTAACCATGGTCTTCCGAGGATCATTGGGTAGGAGTAGGTTTTTTCTTCCAGTCTGAGAATCACAAAGTTCACAAAAAAAATTAATCCTACAACATTGATGGTTTGATTCCTAAGAATCCCCCAAGGTTGTACTCTTCTTTGATCTGCCATTTTCACTTGAAATGGTGCAGGTGACCAATTGGTTAATTTTAGTTTCTTACACACTGATTCAAGAAGAATACTAACTCATGAACCTCCATCTACTAACACATCTGACAAGTACACCTTCCCAATGGAAATGTTGATCACTAGAACTTTGTAGTCTACATCCGCTGGTGCTACATCTCCATAATCAATATATGCTAGATGGATATGTCCCATTTCTTGTTGTGGTAATGTCTTTCCTTTAGCTTCATCTGTCAGTTTCCTAAGGAACAGCTGACTGAAGTCGAGGACTAGTTTCAAGAGTTGTCCCACTTTGACTGAAATTGGGGCATCCATAAGAGCTTCAAAAAGGTCATCAAATAATCCTTTGGTAGAAGTTGGCACTAAATTATCTGGCTTCAAGGAATTTGGTAGTGATGCAGAATCTGACTGCTTATTGCCAATCTTCTCCCAGATTTTTTGAACTAAATCTGTGGGCCAAAAATTTGCTTCTTTGTCAGGTTTTTAATTATATTCGATCTCTTGTAAGACTCCTCTTCTGATCTTCTCCTGAGCTCTACAATCAATAGGGTCCTCAACATCTTTTTCTTGCTCCTTTTCCTATAGTGGCAACTTTCCCTTGGATCGTGTGATTGCTAAAGTTTGTACTTCATGTGTTTTTTCAAACACTTCCTAAATTTGAATACAATGAGAGAAATCACACTGAGAAGTGTTGTAGATGGCTGAGACAGTCTCACTGGGTGGGAACCGGCTCCTGTGAGACGAACACTGGATCAGTCACACTAATTACCACGGCAGTTACCACAGTAATCCCCAAGGCATATAAATAGATCCATTACATTGTAATCGGGTTGGCATTTGGGTTGGCATTTGTCGATTGTACTTTTGCTTAACTTTTGATTCATAATCCTTAGTTCCCACACTGTTCTTGAGCTACATCATCTTTATCTGTAATCTTTCATCTGTAATCCTAAATACAGCAGTCCAGTATACTCCATTCATACATACTCTGTACTCATTCTCTCTGAGTCTGAATTTGAATTTGACTCTGAACATCATTCTCAGTACTTCAGTCTATTTCTCATTCCAGTAGATGTATTTCAATTCAGTTTCTATTTCCTTTTCCAGTCTACTGCTTGAACTAACACATCACCCATAGCTATAAACTTCTAACATTGGAATCAACTATCTAAAGAGATCAACTCCAATTCCATTTTGGTGATCACGGTGGATAGAGCTGTTGCTCGTTGACTAGAAAACTTATATCCCAGTTCGAAGTTTTTCAACTGCAGTAATGGCACCCAAAACCAATCGTGGCCGGAAACCATCCTGCCGTGTTGACCCTATTCTTGAGGAGTCGGAAAGAGACTCTGACCCCAAGCATGAGCTGGTGACTGACATTGTGGCTCAGGAGGATCATAGTCAGGCTGATGAGGTGCAGGACTCACAGCATTCTAGTCAGTCCAGATGCAGAAGGGCAGAAAGGGAAGCACGCAAGGCTAAAAGTTCTCGGTCCAGATAGGGGGACGAGGGCGCCAAAGGAAGTAAAGGAAGTCACCATACTTCTAGTAGACATGCCAGGGAGGACACAGAAACTGAGATAGAGGTAGATATTAATTGGAATGCAGATATACACAATTGTAAGAAAACTCCAAAGAGGCCTCCAGACTCTAAAATGAGAAGAGGAAAGACCAATGGTGATCGGCATGATTACACATCCTTGTTGAAAATCTCTTTTCTCGTGTTCAAAGGGGGCAAGAAGGATGATCCGGATGTTCACATCCAAGCCTTTGAGCAGTATGGAGAGCTGAAAAATGTTGATGAGGGTGACTGGGGTGAATACTTTCCACAAATGCTGAAGGAGCCAGCGAGGAAGTGGTACTACCATTACCCGGCTTGCCAGCTCAGATCCTATAATAAACTACTTAAATCCTTCAGGCTGGAATATTCCGACAACGAACTGGATAAGATTAAGTAGAGTAAATTGTCAGTCCGAAGCTATGTTGAGAAAATCAAGGAGTTGACAAGGTAGCTGCCTGCAGGAACCACCATCGGAAAAGAAACTGCGAGCATGGTTCTTGAATGGCTTTCCCAGCAAGAAGCTTAGAGAGAAAGAGGTGCCAGCACCGACGAAGAAATTGAATGATTTGGTGCGGCAAGCCCTGAAGTTGGAACAACAAGCTAAGAAACAAAAGGGTCATAGGAAGAGTAAGTCCAGTAGTAGCAGTCCTTCTACTGATGACTCTGATTCAAGTGGAGTTTCCAGTAGTTCTGAGAGTAGCTCCAATAAGAAGACCAAGGATAAGCCTAAAAGGGGTCTTGGGCTAGGAAGATTGAAGAGATGGCTCAGTAAATTGTTGAGATTTTTAGCCAGACCAGACAATCAGTGAGAAGAATGGAGACTTAGTGTACAAAATGTAAATCTAAGGACCATGTTTCCAATGAGTTCCCACAATGTACTTATTGTAAATCCTATGGCCATTTATGGAATAACTATGGCATTAGGATTCATCATTTCAAAAAGGGCAAAGACTTGTTAGTGGTGGCATTTACCAATGCCGAACCAGTAAGAGTGGAAACTGCCAACGCTTTTGAGGAGGAGAAACCAGGTAACAGTGGTACTGGTCCAGGGCGCGAGAGCGATCTTCTGAGACACATCAATCAAAGCCCAGTATGCCTGATGCCTGAGACCATGTTGGCTGCAATACAAGGGTTGATTGAGAGTTGGGAGCTGATAGAGGAGCTGAAAGCACTGAAATGAAGGAATGGAATTGTGAAGATATTACCAGTTCTTCAAGCTTCGACAATAACTCTGACCATGAGAAAGAGGAAATTCATGTCAAAATCTGTGACAGAATCCAGAAACTCATCGTGGAGCTGGAAGACATTACAAGAAGTTGGCGTGAAGCAGCAAAATTCATCAGACAGTGAAGGAAGGCTAAGGTGGAGGCCAGGAAAATTGACTTGACGGCTGTCAGAGATGATAAAGTGCCGCTAATTCAAGTAGATTACAAAGTTCAAAAACAATGGGAACCACTTTCAAGTGTCATTCTGGATGGAGGAGTAGGAGTAAACATCATGGGAGTACATCTTCAGCAGAGGATGGGCATCACAAACCTGAAGCCAACACCTTTCAAAGTGCAGATGGCAGATCATCGAGTAGTGCAAGCTACTGGTATGATCGATAATATGCTGATATGAGTGGTCAAGGAGAAGTTCAAGGCCAATTTTCTAGTTCTTGATGTGCAAGGAGCATATGGAATGCTACTAGGGTCCCCATGGTTGCGAACGGCACAGGCTGTTCACGACTATGCTAATCAAACTCTTACTCTACAGTGGCAGAATCCAGATTCAGACAAACAACACTAGAAGCTGAAGAAAGGAGTTGAGACCTAAAGAATTATGCCAAAAGTATAAGATCAAGAAGATTGAAAGGATGTTAGCAGCTATAAATATTTTTCCTTTAGCCGAGGGACAAGAAATCTGTTTTTGATAGTGATATGGTTTAGTGCTCGATAGTCTACACACATACGGTATGTACCATCTTTCTTTTGGACTAAAAGGGTTGGAGGACAAAAGGGAGAGTTAATAGGCCTCACCATCCCTTTGTATACCAATTATTGTACTTGCCTCATGATTACATTTTGTTGAGCTTGTGAGACTCGATAAGGAGGCTTGTTAGGCGGTGAGCTTCCTAGAAGGAGCTCAATGTGATGGTCATCATCCCCTCGTTTTGGAGGTAAGTCCATAGGGATATCATCGTGAACACATATTGGAATCCTTTTAGAAAATTAAAGAAGTCTAACTCTTCTTGATTCCTACCATTTACACCTGATGAAGCATTAGGATCTTTTTGAGACTCTTTGACAAAAATCATGTACACAAAAACTGAGCTCTTCATTGATTTATCAAAAGTAGGAGAATTTACAAGTGGAATGGTGCAACCACGCTCACTAACATCTATATACATGTTATTTTCCATGTAGGTGAAGTAGATTCTCCTTTTTTGGAGTTTCATAATGGCAACCATGCAATCAACCCATGGCGCCCCTAGCATAGCATCCTCATGTTGGAGAGGAGAATGAAAAAGTCTTCTTTGCCGACATAGCTTTGGACATGAAGCCTCAACTTCCCAATCAAGGGAGTAATGGAGGCTTGTTGTCCCTTGAAAGTTGTGTCAGCCATTACCATATCTCCCATCTCAGAAGCTTGAATGCCCAACTTGGTGGCCAACTCCATTGATAAGAAGTTGTGAGTAGAGCTAGGGTCAAACAAGATGAATGCATCATGCTCTCTTACCTTTCCCCACGCATAGGAAAGTGATGATCCTTTGCAATGAACATCCTCTTTTGGATCTTTGATGGTGGAAGCCCTAGGAGTCTCAGTGTGAGAATTCTTCTTGGGGCAAGAACAATAGCCATGTCCTTGCTCCCCACACTTGAAACACTTATGGTCCTTGCAAAAAGCTTCAAGCTCTTCAGGAGAGAGTTTGTTTTTACCTTTGTAAACTCCCTTCTCCTTGGACCGATTGTGGTTGTTGTTGTTGGAAGTGCCTTGGGAAGAGTTTTAAGCATTGGTTTCCTCTTTGCATCATTTATGTATTTGTTTTCCATGGGCTTGACATTCGTCTAGCCCCTTGATGGAAATTGATGCATGAAGAAACCATGGTGTGATGGGTTACTTCTCTAATAGAGCCAAGCCGTTGCGAGTTGATGTATTCAGCCATCTCTTCAGGTAATCTTGCACATAATTGCTACCTTTGCCTGGCAAAGTCTATCTTTTGAAAGACAATAGCCTTGAGATGTGAATCCCAAAACTTGTCTACATACTTGTGGATAGACTCATGAGAGAGAAGCTTTATGATGCGCCATTCGGTAAGCACTTTGTCCTTTGCATCACTTGCAAGGAATTGCTTCATAATGGAAACTCGTAGAGTTTTCCATGTCTTTGGGGCTTTGCCATTGCCACAAAATCTAGCTCACCATTGACGAGTTGATTTTTGGAAATGCATAGCTACATGGTGTAGCTTGGAGGACTCTGTGAAGACCTCGTCTCCAAAGGCCGCATGAAATTGTTGGATGAAGGCCAATACTTTGTTGGTAGCACCAAAGGTGCCATCATAGGTGAGAAAAGAGATACTCTTTTCTCCCTCTTAATTAATTAACACTAGTTCTGTAATTGGACACTTAAGTGTCCTGAGACACTAAAGTGTCGTGGTTTTCTACCAAATTTTGGCAGTTTATTTGTCAAGCTAAAAAGAAGTTTTAGCACCTTGCTTCTACCATAGATTGGTTATGAGGAAAAGAAAACACTGGATTTTTCTCCATATCAAAATACAATGTGAATGGAGAGAATTCTGGTAAGTTCTAAGACATAAATTTTAGTGAAATTTCAAGCTGTTTTGCCAAAAAAATAAAAAATGATTATATCTTTTTCTAGAGATGACCTTTTTTATGTTTATAAAAGCCAAGTGTTAGCACTCAGTGTTACAAAACAATGGAATGCACTTCAAAGATAAGTTTTCGAGTCACATGCAAGCTATAGACATAATTTCATACTTGAGCACGTGCTAAATAAGAGCATAATTTTGGTCTTCCAAAGGTCCCCTCATGAAATTGGTACTATTCTAGTGCAATTTGACAACTACAAATGACTCTATATGTTTAAACCAAGAAACTACGTATTTTTTGGGCTCACTAACTCCATTAAATCTCATAGCTTAGACTCTATCTTGAATTATTTATCGTGCAAAAACTCTTGAAAATCTTCAATTCTCCATAATAACATTGAAACCAAGGTTTTAGGCACCCCAATTGTGTATGTACCACGTACTTTGATACATTTAGTTGATCTACATGAAAATTTTTATATTATTTGAGGTTTTGAATTCTTATGTCTCAAGAATGAAAATATGAAAGTTTTCTCTTATGCAGTTTTGAATATTTAAAATGATCCAATAATTGCTGCATACCAAAGCCCTTCTACTTGCCACCTAGAGTGCTCAATGGAAAGGGCAAGAAATGTATCACTTTCTAAAACTCACAAATACATCAAAAGCATATTTTCTTTGTATACAACGATATGCTTGAAATGACCATATCAAACACATGGAAGTTTCCATTATTTTATATACTCCAAAGTCAATTTTTGTGCACATGAAACTTTCATAGCAAAATTGTGGAAGAGTCACCTAAAATTCTCTACAAGGTTGCTTCATTTTTTCCTGAGCTTATAAAGGCAATTTCTTCAAAGCGTCAATCACACACTCTTATGAGGGTCAACTTGATGAGTATAGTTCTTGATCATGATAGATTCTAAAAAGAAAGGTTATACTTTTTAAAGACCCTCTAGCTAACATATTTAAGCATATCAAGAGGGTTTTCTTAAATAAACTGTCTAATGCAAGTAGCATTTAATTTAAATTTGTTAAAAAAGGACACTTAAAGTGTCCTATGTTGGTACCAAACTCGTGTTAAACTCATTTAGCTTTTGTGGCCTTTGCTATGCAGGCTATGATTTGGGATGTACTCCCCTCCTATATTCTCTAGGAGAATAGCCATAGCTATCATCAAAAAAGGAGGAAGGTGAAGAAGAGGGTGACCTCTTCCTAGACTTTTTCTTCCTTTGTTTCCTCTCTTCCTTTTCGGAATGACGAGGACAAGGACTGTGTGTTGATATTTTCCTCTTGGGAGGAGTGGGCGATCATCTAAACCATCGTCTTCATGGAGCCACATCCTCAGAGAAACTTAAACTTTCATTGATTTCTTGCTCTTTGGATTCCTCCTCATGTATGGGAGAGAGTCTTATTTTGGCGATCTCTTCAAGAGGCCTCCTAAGCTCTCTCTCCTCTTGGAGAGGAAGGGAAGTCCCATAAGTGTGAAGTTGTTGAGTAATTTTGGCTTGCAAAGCAGGGTTGCCCATGGCTTGCTGCAGCCTAGTTACAAGATAATTCACAAACATGGAAGCATCATCATTAGCACCTTTATGTGCAAAATCAAAGCTATCAATGTTCATTCTAATCTCTTAGTTATTGTCAGCCATGCTAGAAAAATTTTATGTATGTACTTAGTGTATGCTTTGGAAATTCAAAACCTTAGTTGCCACTCCTCTCAGCCTTTGAAAATCGGCTCTTAAGTATCTACACCCACGGCTTGAAGTGGTTAATTATAGAGAGTAGTGGAGTAAGTCTAACATAGCAGAGTTGTCAAGGGCTAGCTCCTTTTGGACTTCTTATGTCTCAATAATGGTATAGGCAAGTCTAAAAAGACTCCATTATTAAGTCCAAAGCTCCCAAGGTGTGCACCATATCCCACATAATGGGCTCAACCAAACCGATAACATATCCTGGCTCCACTTACCCTAATTTAATTAACAACATCAACCATTTATAGGCTACTTAAGGACCTCTCTGCTTAAGCAAGAAAAGAGAAACCAAATGCTCTGATACCAATGTAATGGAATTGGCCTATTAACTTGAGAGTAGCAAAAATAAATGAGAGTACTTTTGAGAAATTACTTTGTGAGCGTAGTGGGTGAACATAATTGAAGATAGTAACATAATCATAGCAGTTATTAACTTAGCATGAACAATACTTTGCGAGGGAGAGAATTTAGAGAACATGCCAATAGATGAGGACCGGATTTATGTGGAGCCGGTCCCCCCTCCAATAGGCATTTGTATTATGATTTTTCCCATTAAGAGAGATTTGTTACAATAAAATCTGTGTTCCTTGTGACCTAGATGATGCAATGTGAAGAAAGCTTTAACTATCCCAAGCCTCAGTCCCAAAACCTCAAACAGCTTTGAAGCTAGAGAGAGCTAGCAAGGAATGAGGATAGGGAAGAGGAAAAAGAAACATTTCATAGGAGAAAGAATTAGTTCCGCACTTATCATAACTCTTCTTGCTAGCATACATAATAGCATAGTAATAATGATGGAGAATATGGAAATCTTAAGCATTGAAGCATGGCTTTTGTTGGATTTGCACTCCATAACCAAGAGTGTTGGTGTAGTCTCTCAACCTCTATTTGCTTGGAGAAAGAGAGGGAGCTCTTGCACTTTGCACAATGCATAATGAGAGTGTGTGTGTGTGGGGCGGGGGTGGGGGGGGGGGGGGGGGGGGGGGAGAGTATACCCCCTAAGAAACCCCTAGATTTCTTTGGTTGACGTCCCCCCTTGTAGCTCATGCCTTGAAGCTCATTGGACCCCTCCAGGCCTAGCCAATCACAAGCAGGAGGCATTACAAGCAACAAGGGTATCCTTGGGACAAGTGTCCCACTTTCCCCTTTGAGAGAGAGGACTTGATAAATGCAAAGACAACTAATTAAATATCCTAAATTATCATTGGACCCCTTGGGTGGGCAACCAATAGGCTTCATCCACACCGTGAGGGCAACATGATGACAAATTCGACAAGTGTCCCCTTTGCTTTCTGTGTACTAGGCATGCCTTGTGTGTATGCGTGTCTTCTCTCTCACCCCCCCCTCATGTAGGGATCGCCCCCTCCTTGTATGGATTGTCTTGGAACTTTTGCACACCTCAATCCACTCAACTTGGGCTTGGTTCCCATCACAAGCCTGGACCTTAAGCCCTTGAAGCTTGGGCTAGGTTCCCACCTCAAGTAAAACCCTAGCATCTCAAGCATGACAAGAACCTCAATCATCTCAATCATCAAGCACCTCAAGCACCTTAAGCTTAGGCCGGGTTCCCACCTCAACCTTGGGTCGGGTTCCCACCTCAAGCTCAGCCCTATCTTACCTAAGGTCAAAGAATTTTTACACTAACTATTGGAGGTCTTCAATGAAGCTAACCCTAAGGTGTTATGCTCCATTGGCTAGCCTTGCTCTTTGATAGACCATCTCTCATTTGGGCCCCTTTACCATTGGCCCCGTATTGAGATAGATCTATAAGCACATGTCTATATCTTAACCCTTGTTCCCGTTTATTATCACACATTAAATGATCAATTTAATATGAGAAAATCATTTGGGTTGGTTAGATATTAGATTTTATGACACCACCCAATCATGTCAAAATTAGGACACTCTTTTATTGCAAAAGAGGCACGTGAAGAATAGAAAGGGATGAGCTCACTGAAGTAAAATAGCATGCCAAGCAATCACTTTGATCTGTTGTATGATATATTAACCTCATTGCTTCTTATAAATAAATGCAACAAAGGCCCAACATGCAGAGTGATACAAAGAGGGATCATTTTTCTAGAGATGATCTAAGATTGCCATTGAAATCACTTGTTATCAATTGGCCCCTGGCTCACCAAAAAGTCTTGTAGAAATAAGCTCATTTTCAAGGTTCCCATTAAAGTTTAACACCTAGGTGTTTAAAAAATTAAATTAAAATCTCTCTGCATCGTGGAATAATCTACTTGCAAGAAGATCTACCATGGGTTTTATGTCTTCCCTGTCGTCTTTGTTGACAAAGACAAATTTGGAGTCAAATAGTTTTGGATCAAGAATGTTGAAGGTTCTACTTGGTTCTGTCAGGGTATGCATCTTCTACCCACATTGGCTAGCTGACTCCCTGGAAAAGGCATTGATTGACCTCTTTTTGGTCAGCATCTCCAACAGGACAATGCCAAAGCTTTAAACATCCCCCTTGGTATCAACCTTCGTCAATTAGCCATACTCTAAGGAATCCCAAGTAAAGCACATGTGAAGTTTTCAGAAATCTTAGAAAATGGGATACACCACCCAAACAATAAACTTCACAAACAAGTTTCATGAAAATTGCAGTGTAGAAGGAGCTGAAGGTGGAGAGAATTAGAGAAAGAGTTTTGGTTGGACTGCAGAGAAAAAATGGCCAATAGCCACTGGTGTGTCTCTGTGTGTGTGGCATGAGATAAAAAAGAAACACCCACACTGAGTGCTCCTATGTTACCACAATCGTGAACCTAAGGAAAGCATATTTATGAACAAAGTAGAACTAGGAAGTGATAGTGAGAGATAGAGGTGAATTAAAGAGAGAGCTCGTGGTTCTGTGTTGCATGTGGCAGGTAGGTTGCGAGGTGGTGCTCAGCCCCTGGAGGGGACCACAATAATAGGGAGAAGGTCGATCGGGGAGCAGTACCATCATCATCCATCTGTTGTTGGTGGCTACACCCAAAGGGACAAAAGCATTCATGATTCAAACGCACACATCACATAGTGCAGTGCAAACATAACATCACCCAAAAGAAGGAATCAAACCCTACGTATCGTTCCCCTAGCCTTGTAGAAAACCTCATCCTAATGCAAGATCTTTGCAATCTGTTAACTGATTCAACGTCAGTTAGCAGAAGCTGCTAAAGATTGAAGACGTACGAATGCACATTGAAGATCGACACGAAGAAGCAGTAAAGATTGGAGTTACACATTTTTCACATTTTCCCGAAATGGTAACATATTGTAAATTCTCGATTTATTTCAAGCCATTGTAATGTTATAATGTGTTACGGGCTCAATGGGAGTTCCAAGCTATAAAGGGTAGGTCACTTATTGTGCCTAGGTTGCAGATTCAGTAAGCGGTGGAGCCCTAAAGGCCTTGGGCGCCCGGACATTGCATATTTTTACCCGAGGTACATAAGGCAATGTATAAAAGAAATTAGGGTTCTCAAGCTCATTTGTTGAGAGCACTCTTTGGTGAGAGCTCTTGAAGTGTGTGGCTATGGAGTTCTTGAGCTTCTCCTTGCTCATGAGACTTCATTAACACTTATCTATGATTCATTCTCTTTCACTATGCCTCTCTCATGCTTCTTATGATTGCCTATGATGCTTTAATTAGCTAGATCTTAACTAATTAGTGGCTAAATCGTCTCTAATCTTGTGTGATTGTCCTTTCTTGCTTGTGTGTGCATGTAGGTTTGATTGGAGTGTGGTGCTTGATAGATCTATGTGTGTGTGCTTGCCATTAGTGTGTTGCATGATAAGATTAGTGTTGTGTGCGTCTTGCAATCGTAGTGTGTGTGATTGGGTTGATTGGAGGTGAAGAGAAGTGGATCTGGAGATTGCCCTTCATTGTGGACTAGCTCCTCCATAGATCGAGAAGCTCACCTCGTAGAGTTAACCATTTGTGTTGCCATAATTAGCTCACTAACCTTGCGAGTGTTTCCATGCCCTAGCCGGGTAGCTCATCTCTCTGGATTGATAATTTTGTTGGTCATTGGATCTATTGCAATGATGGGACTCCCAACATTTGACACCATTGCTGGGGACGATGGCCTACACTAGCGTAATTGTGGCATAATCGAATGTGTTTCCTCTCACTACTAATTTCACTCGTGTGTTTATGTTTTTGTGGATTTTGGATGTGGGTGCATGAAGCAATGTGTTCATAGTTCCCTAATTTGTCACCGTATCTTGTCAATTGTGTATTTACACACTTTAATTTCATACTAAACCCTTGCTAATTTCACTATTTTTTGCTAACTTACTAATTTGCTATGAAGGGTTTGAGCATTCAACCACTCAATCGATCTTCAAGGTGGTATTATCAACCTCCCTAGAATCTAAGGATGTGTAGAATTGTGTAGATATCCCACCATGATGCAAATGTAATGTTGATGCTGTGTTGGCTTGAAAATTTTTCGATTGTTCGTTTTCATGCCGTCCTAATTCCGAAATTTTTAAGATTTGGTGGCGTATGAATTTGACAATTTTCAATTGCTAGTTGGTGAATGTGGGTTGCTAATTGTGTGCCTAATTGAGTTAATTGCATGCTTGGATGGTCAATTCCAAGTGTGTGTGCACTAAAATCAAGTGTAGGTGCATTCTAATTGAGTGTGTATATGCCTAATTTTAGGTGTGTGCACTATTTTGCCCATGTTTGTGCACCTAAAAACCAATGTGTGCTCAATGATTTTTCAATTGTGATGATTGATTTGTGTTTTACTCATGCCAACTAATGATTTGTGAAGCTACATTGCAAATCAACAAGTTTAACTCTTTTATGTGCGCACCTAAAGATTGGTAAAAACTGTCAATTATTAGTGTGTGTGTGTGCCTACAAAGTGTTTAATTTGCATGATTGATTCAAATTTTGATTGGATAATTGATGTGTGTAATGGTTAATGCTGCGTTTTTGTGCTTAAAACAGGGATTTACACACTCCAATTGCGTCAATTTTTGACCTAATTTTGTCGATAGTTTTGCCAGTTTAATTGCCTAGTCTTGACTTTATTGATGAACTTATTTGGCAATTGAATTGATGATATTTTTGTGATTTTATTTGGCTGCACTAATCCTCAATGTATGAAGAATTTGTAGATTTTTTTTGGGTATTTTCCGGGTAAGTTTTGCAATTTTTTGGCAATTGTTTGCTAATTTTTGCATTAATTTTCTCTTAATTTCATTAAAAATTGATATTTTGTGATTTTTACGACCTATATTGTGTGTGCATATTTACGGCATCATTTTGTTTGCAATTGTGCCCTCCATGGTCAAGTTTTGAGCGTATTGCTATTTTCGGGAGTCGAGTTGATGATTGTGTCGTAAATTGCATTTTCGGTAAAATATGCTATTTTTTGTGTACTTTTGCATGTCGAAAATGTTCAGTTGTGAATGACGATGATTTTCTAAGGTTTTTAAAATTCTTTGGATTTTTTGGGAAATTTTTGGTGATTTTTTGGAGTTTCGGCTAATTTTCGGTCTATTTTGGTTTTTTTTGGAAGTTTGAAATAAAAAAACAATAATAAAAAAGACCGGTTTTGAGCTCGATGCCCATGCCTTGCGATGCATAAAATCCCCCTGCAGATAGATCTTTACGGTCTCTTGGGATAATTTCCTACGACGCTAGAATAATCTTTTTCGTTTTCTTTCTCTACTTCCGTCAGCGCTCATCTTATTCCGCGAGACCCCTTCACCCTCATTCTCTCTCTTCCCACTCTCTCTCTCTACTCTCTCTCGCTGTCTACCCACGCATACCCACCCTCCTCTTTGTTTTATTCACATACTACACACACACACACTCTCCCTTTCACTCTCTCTCCTCGTTACACGCCAAACCACTATCTGTGCGCCCCTTTACCTCGCTCGCTTACACTTGCCCAGCCACCTCAGCACGGCGTAAAGGTCTCTCTCTCTCTCTCTCTCTCTCTCTCTCTCTCTCTCTCTCTCTCTCTCTCTCTCTCTCTCTCTCTCTCTCTCTCAGCGTTGTAGTCCCTCCCGTCACCCGCTCCTGCTGCGCGTGCTGCCGTTGAAGCCCTGTATAGCACGCACCTTCCGCAATCACTGTTGGTCTTCGCCACGCTCCACGAAGTCAAGTGCCAGCTCACCAGCTAATTGCAAAAAAGGGTTTAAAAAATCACTATTATAAATTATTTATTAAAAACCATTTAAATCACATAAAAACAATCTCAAAAATTAAAAAATCCAATAAAAATCACAAAAATAATGAAAACAATAAAAATTTTAAAAAATAAAAACTATTAAAAGGGATAGAAAATATAAAACTCACAAGAAAATCACAAAAAAATAATATAAAATCCAAAAAGTTTATTAAAAAATCAAAAGAAAATAAGAGAAAAACATAAAAATATTGTGGTGTATGGTTGTGTAGGTCATGTGTCGGACCACCTAGTGTGGGAGGACACTCAGTTCTTGGCATGTAGTTTCTATTGGCAGTATAAGGAGCTGCCCTACTCTCTTGTGGGCAGACTCATTTGGGTTCTATTCTTGTCCACATGTGAGCACATCACATTGGTGGAGATGACGGGCACATTTTCTTGAGTCCCTTTCTTGATTTGCAGTGAGTTCGGTGATGGCTTTTAGTTTAGAACCAGATTAGCAGCTTCCAATATTCTCTACAGCCCCAATCGGCCAGGCCCAAGAAGGGTGATAACATCGTGAGAGAGCTTGTTGGCCTACACACTCAAAGTGCATGCCCAGGCTCACAAGCCCTTGAGCCTCAAAGCTCAATCGCACTGTCTGAATACTCTCTTCTTGCAATCGGTTGCAACCCCTGCTCCTGATACTTGTCCACCAGAGACAGAGAGAGAGAGAGAGAGAGAGAGAGAGAGAGAGAGAGAGAGAGAGAGAAGGAATTCTCGTACATTCTCCCCGCCATAGCCAGAATCGAGCCACAGCAAAAACGTGGCCTTTCGTACCTGCACTTGCTGAGGGCTTCGATCAGGCAGAGGGACTAAGGAGGTCAGAAGGTCGGCCGCAGCGATGGCCAAGTCTGCAGCGAGAGACCTTCGCAACAAGGAGCTAGTGCGTGGCGTTGGTCGCCTTTCACGATCGCGTGTCTACCACAAGCGCGGCCTGTGGGCAATCAAGGCCAAGCATGGTGGATACTTTCCGACCCATGCCAAGAAGGAGGTGGCCGCCCCAGCTGCTGCGAAGGCACCCAAGTTCTACCCAGCAGACGATGTGCCAAAGCCTCTGTGCAACAGGCGGGCAATCAAGAAGACCAAGATCAGGGCCAGCATTACCCCAGGAACAATGCTCATCTTATTGGTTGGTCACTTCACGGGCAAGCGTGCTGTCTTCTTGAAGCAGCTAGATTCTGGTTTGCTACTGGTTACAGGCCCTTTCAAACAGAATGGAGAGGACTCAAAGTCTTTGCGAGCTGAAGAAGAAGGGAATGTTCGTTCGACCACAACAAGTGCCTACACGTATAACAACACGCAGCAATTGCATGCGGGTTTGTTTGGTACAGTATCACTCAGGAGGGTCATGAACAGTCAAGCTGCAAGCTGTCTTTCGCACACACCGCTAGCTGCAAAGTGGGAGGATGAAAATTCAAACAACACTTTGGATTCGATGAGTCAGAAGCAAGCCATCATTTCCAATGGGGTCAGCAATCAAGGGTTCAATGTCCTACACTTGCCTTCTAGAAACATACGAGTCAATCACAACAAAGCAGTGGCGAGATTTTTGATGCATCTTAATTTTCGCAAGTGTTTTATTCAACAAGTCAAAAGCCTAGCAGAGTTTTTCAAAGCCACATCTACACTTGTTGTTTCAGTTTTCGCATATAGGTCGACAACGCCACTTCGTTAGCTGTTCTGCATTTTAATCAAGCATGTAGTTCTTTTTCAATAAACAACACCACATGACAAATGTGGTGTACACGGGAATAAGACCAAACTGAGTGTGCGTCTCTCTCTTCTGGCACTTCCTTATATTACCATCAAGTGGTTACAACCATAACGTGTCCGACCACACTAGGTGGCCGGACTCTACCTCCACGACCACACACGACACCTCCCCCTTTAGGGAGAAAAAGATGGACATCTTTTTAAAGTTTTGGGCTGAGAAAGGACTCGACACAAAGGGATCAACTCCAACGCCTCATCCGGGGGGAGCGATCATACAACGGCTTCAAGGCTAAAGGACTGAGCTTGGGGGCTAGACTCGTCATCATGCCGACATCAAGGCATGGAACTCATACATTTCGCTCATGCAAACATCAGGTCACTATCCCGATGTAATGGACAAAAGGAGGAAGGACAAACTGACAGTCTCGCCTTTTTCGGCTATCATGATTCTCAGCAATTTTGCTATTTTGCTTGCAGCAGAGGCTCTTCTTTGTCATCAATCAGATTATTGGCTGATTTGAACCAAGTTGATTTGAGACCTAATGATTGAAGAGCTACCATAACTAAAGAAGGTTTGCTGCTCTGACTGCTCACCCACCAAGGAGTTGCTACAATATTAGTATTGCTGGAGAGGTGCCTTTTTGTGGTGATTACATCTAACCCAACATCTCCATTATGTCGTAGCTTTCTGTCTCTAGCTTTTCTTTCTGTTAGCTGCTTACCAATGTTCAATAAACCATTGCACCAAACCCCTTTGATAAGATTCAATGTATGTCACAAAAAGATCACATCCAAGTCGCTATGATGCAGACCCCATAGTGTATCCGGTATAGCCATTCGCATTGGGATAGCGACCTGATGCCATGCCTATGTCGAGATGTATGTTTTCTCTCTTGTCGATTCTAGCCCCCAATTTCAGTCCCTAACTCCCAAGCCATTGTAAGCTCACTCCCCCCGGATGAGGCGTTGGAGTTGATGTAGTCCCTTTCCAGTCCAATCTTGTAAAAAGATGTCCATCTTTTTCTCCCTAAGGGGGGAGGTGTGGTGTATGGTCGTGTAGGTCATGTGTCCGACCACCTAGTGTGGGAGGACACTCAGTTCT
Organism: Adiantum capillus-veneris; assembly: GCF_014529385.1. Lineage (NCBI taxonomy): Eukaryota > Viridiplantae > Streptophyta > Polypodiopsida > Polypodiales > Pteridaceae > Adiantum > Adiantum capillus-veneris. The sequence continues at coordinate 62,439,707 of NC_140939.1, forward strand.
TGGCATGTAGTTTCTATTGGTAGTATAAGGAGCTGCCCTACTCTCTTGTGGGCAGACTCATTTGGGTTCTATTCTTGTCCACATGTGAGCACATCACAATATAAATAGACTTTTAAAAATTCCCAAAAAATAGAAAAACATATAGAAAAATTTACAAAAAAATAAAAAACAAAAAAAATTCATGTAAAAAGAAGTCCAATCAAAAACTTCATAGATAAATCACAAAAATTTGTAAAAAATCAAAAATTGACATAGATAAATCCCTAAAACATAAAAAGAATCATAAAAATAAAAACCTTTTGAAATAATCATAAAAAATTTAAAAATTCCACATAAAATTCATTAAAATAATAGAAAACTCAAGAAGGTCACAATTAATTCACAAAAAAATTGTTAATTGCCCGAAAAGTTCCCGATAAATCTTAGAAAAATCATAAAACCTTGAAAAATTCTAGAAAATTTTATAAAAGCTACAAAACAATTTAGAAAATTACCAAAAAATCATAGGTTCACAAAAAATATAAAGAAATCAAAAATCCCAAAAATTTTAGAAATTTTACAAAAAATAATAAAAATAAAAAGAAAGTCACCGGAAGTGTCTGAAAATGACAGAAAGACCTAGGAAAGGAAAAAGCAAAGCCGGAGAGTGAACCACACAAAGAGGAAACACCGCAAACCAAGCAAATTGCGCAAAAGAGAATCAGAGATCGGCCAAAAAAGGGGAGCAAAAAGAATGACTCAAAGCCGGGAGCGGTAGAAAAATTTCTAAATCTGTCAAAATCAAGCCGAAAATTGACAAGTCAAAGTTGTAAAACTCATTGAAGCTTAGAAATTTGAGCTAGATTTTGGGAAACCTTGGGAACTGGACTCTATCTTTTAGGCAAAGCACATCACTGTTTTAGCCCAATTTTGGACAGTGTTTCCACGGTACAGACAAAGAACACCAGGGACTAGAAGTCATTGTACAAACCGAAAAGCAATTTTATCAAAATCGAGCAAGAGAAATTATGCTAATCAAAATCAAAATCTCCTAGGAGACAATTTTTACAAAAAAAGTCAACATGGACTCAAATCGAGCTGAAAATTCAAGTACAACAAAGCAAGCGAGTAGGAGTGGTAACACAGATACAAGTGCAATAGAGAAGATTTTACAGCTATATGGCTACAATGGAGATAAAATTTTGTATGCAGATTCAGAAGGCCATAGATACTTGATGAGTAGCAAAAGCGGTACGTGAGCCAAGATCATATTGATCAGAGTAAACCCAGATTTAGGGAACTCCCAGATGTTCACAGACTTCATTGGAGCCAGGTATTGCAAGCTTAAAGATGAAGTGAGGATAGAAGTGAAAAAAATTAACCCAAGTGTTTATCCAGAAATCTGCACAAGCCAGCAAAACATAGAGCTAGCGCATATGCAATCAGGGTCATTGTATATGGATTACAATGGTCATATCTATAATCGAGAGCCACAATTGCAAGATTCAACAAATAAACCAATAGAAGCCAGTCTAATTGGAGAACCAAGCCAAAGACGGTACAAGGTCAAGATGGAGCAATATACAGCTTGATGCTTAGTGTTCTAAAGGAAAATGCCGATAACTTGGCAAGCATAGAAGCAAAAGCTCCTCACCAAGATCTTGACATGACAGAACCAAATGAAATACCTCCAGTCATGGCATATTTCTCAAATTGTGAACGAAAAGGTGGACATTTTGCTAAAGATTGTCCAAGAAATCCAAACAACAAGGACACATCAACTGCCAACAAGCAAGGCATAGACCCGAGGCGGTCACTTATCAAAAGCTTCCTATATCACATGCGTTCAAGAGCTTATTTATAATACCTCAATATACATACTATATTTACACTACGTGCCTATTTAAAAAACCCCCACCCCCCTCTGTATGTATACATTTTGATACATTTTGATCTTTTAATAATCCTCTCCGGTTAACTCACGTGATAGCATACACATTCTAAAAAGTGACTGCCCCAGGGGTACAGAGCAATTGAAAATGCAAACCTCGATGTAAGTGCATTTAACTCGTCACTTTTAATGCAGTTGGATGATTTTTCATTACCATTAGAAGGACCAATAAAAGCACTACAAATTCAAAATCAGCATAAAGATGCGCAGGCACCTGAAAAGCTTAAAATTGATTCTTTGAACAACAAATTCTTGCATGAATTTGGTGAAGGTGTGTAGATATCACCGAATGTTGAAAAGAATGTTAGGTTTACAAATGATTTTGCATCCACTACCACAAGTGTGAAATCATTCACGAGTTTAAGGGACACATCAAACAGAATGATGTTAGCTTTGTATGGTACACATAATTCATATGCACACTATGTAGGCCAAAAAGGTAAACTGTACAAAAAGGATCAACCAGTGTTAGAACGGCCCACATACTAGCTCATAGAAGTGTGCCCAGTGATAGATAAAAAAGGATGGTTCGTTTCAGAGGAAAGAATCTATTATAGCCCATCCTCTCTAGAGCAGAAGGATATTACCCAAGTGAACCCAGAAATCTGTTCAGAGCCAAACTTCCTCCATCAGAAATCAAGCTTCGATGTTGTGACAAATGAACACATACTTTGACCAAAGCAATCGTAGATATAGACGAGAGTCTAACATGTATGATGCCTTGGGTCCTAAAACCACGGAAGCTCATATCATAAGAGACCCATGGGATAGACAATATCAGGGCAAAGATTAACCTTCCTTAAGGTCTTTGAGGCTAAATTGGTTGTTGTCAATTTGATGATATTGTGCATCTGAGCACCTACCTCATTCATGTTGTAGGAGCTAAAGAGGGACCAACAATTAACGTTAAAGAGTGGCACCATGCATTGGGAACCCTAGACCACTCGAGAGGTTTTTAATAGCACCCTTGTTTTGGTGTCGATTGTGGTTGTGCCCAAGCCCCTTGAAGGTAATTGTATTCTTTTTTTTTTGTAGTGGTTTGGGCATTCACACACCTAGATATTCGATGCCGATGGTTATATGCCCCTATTGAAGTGTGTTCCTTGTGTAAGGAGCAATTGGGTTATCATATTGAGCTATATGGAACCATCCATGACCGACCTCCTCAAGTTGTAGCATGGTGCTACAATATGCAACAAGGAGACATAAGGGAGTACATTGAAACCCCTTTGTTTGATAATAATGTGATCCAATTTGGTGTTGGTGGTTTTATGAAATGAACGAACATACGACACTATGATGTATGGGAGGTGCAAGTTTCTTGGCTAAGAAGTGGTTTGGACCTTGTCTTTATCCCTAGTAGCGGAGACAAATAATCCATAACATACAATTGGTAATTTTTCTTTTTAGTTTTTAACTTATGATATATCCCAATTCATGCCTGTGCAAATTAATCATGTTATTTTTTTTCATCATAACCAATGTACACAAGGGAACCACATGGAGAAAAAATTCAGCATGCAAGATGCTTTGAAAGCGTCAAATTTATGGTATAATAAGTGATCCATGTACCCTATTATATAGTCTTACGATCCTTTATCTATATTTCTATACTTGTCTCAATTTCAGCCCAATGGTCAAAATGGACATGTAGATGGTGAAGAGCCTCAAAGCTCTTATACTTTGCCATCTCTTGTGAGTCATTTACAATCTTCTCTTCTCAAATAAAAAGGGTTTTTATGTTTCTTATTCTAAAATCCATGTCGGGGGGCATTCAAATGAATAGAGAGGATTCTCATGCCTTCTCAACAGTATGCAATATATATTCCTTCTTGGTACTATAGAGGACGTGCATAAATTACATATTGCTACTACCTACATTTGTAAAGTTTCTCATTACCTTTTAGCTTATTAGAAATGTTTTCTTTAGTGAAACCAACCTTTTACACATAAGATCTTAGTACATGAAATCCTTCAAGACATATATCTCTATACTTCATTTGCAAAAATCATCACATAGAACCTGTCTTTATAAAAAAAAATCTCATTATCTTCTAGCTTACTTTTGTAAATATTCTCATTAACTTTTAGCTTATTTGATGTGTTTTCTTAAGTGAAGCCAACTTTTTGCACATAAGCTCTTAGCACATGGAATCCTTCAAGAGATATGCCTTTCTACTTAATTGCAAAAATTATCACATATGATGCATCCTTAAAAAACTTATCTTAACATATTAACATTTCAAAATGTTTAAATATTATTAGTGCTTTCTCACCTTAATACGAGCTGTATTGAGGGCCATTCCTTGTGTGAAACTAGTCCTTAAACTTGTATAAATTTGTAGCTTGGGAAGTAACCTTGAGCTTGTAGGTAGGTCTTAAGGACCAGAAATTATCTATCATAATATCCAAATGATTCTCTTTGTTGTTTTGTTTATGCTTGTAGAAAATCAAAAGTGCTATTCTCCCTATTAGCCATGATGTTATGAAAGATAACTTCAACGGCAAGTACATAAGTAGCATGAATGTTGTGCAAGAGCCAAACATTGATGTGGTTGAAGATATGTGATATATCGGTTGGAATTTACAAAGTGTAACTGAATTTCCTTCTTAGTGGGACCAATCCCTCTCATTCACATTAATGAGTGTTATTTTTACATGGCTTTTGTAAGTGATGAGATTGTGTACTAAGCTAGCTTGAAATTTTGTTCTATTATTTTGTGACACAACTTCTTGAGAATCATAGTAAAAGATCAAAGTACTAACTTTCTCTAATTAAAAAAATATAGTGAGCAAAAATTATCAAAATATGTTGTACATTTATATTTCTTTGAGTACAAAATGTAAGTGACCATACCACACACACTTTTAAATTACTATTTTGAAAAAACTCATAACTATCATTGTTAGTATATATTTTTTCCTCATGCACGATGAGACCCATAAGGTGAGATAGTTATCCTCTCTCATGATTTAGCCCACTCAGGTTATTGATGAGGTATCGAAAGAAGTTGGTAATGCCGAAATGGAAAAGAGGATAGATGTCATCGCTCAAGAGATGAAACTTCACCACAAAAAAAGTGAGTTTCAACAAGTGAAAAGAGATCTTTCTTTTATATATTTAGATAGATGAGCTCAATGGTATTATATTGATTGCTCATATTAAGTGTGCTCTTTTTTATGTCTTATTTTACATTTAGTCCACAATTGTTGAGGACATAGATGAAGAAGAAAATCAGCCCATATTTGTTGGTGACAATATAACCAAAGAAGATAACAATAAGCAAGAGATTGGGAATGGAGTTGAATCATGGGAGATGGCTCTTTTGAAAGCTGAAAAAACAATTCACAACAAATTTGCTAGCATCAACAAGATGGTGGTGAGTCACCTTTCAACAAATACTTAAAGGATTCTAGAATCTTTGCCTTATTTTGTCATTTTGGTTTTAGGAGTCAAAGAAGGATAAGAGCAGGAAAGAGAAAATGATGAACTTCAATCTTCCAAAGAAGAAAAAGGTAGATATTTCAAGCACATGAAAGTTTGCATAAGCTCATTGTAAGCCATTTTTAACATAGGATTTTGGTAGGTATTGAAGGAAGTGCAAAATAATGGGCTTTTTGAGGCAAATGCCTCTCCTCAAGTGAGTAAGCTTCATATCGGCAAAAATGATGTCAATGACATGTATGGAAAGATTAAAAAAATAAGGGGCTAAGTGGTAGCAACATGGAGTACTTTGGGGATTGCACTAGCAAACTAGATCCTTTGCATCTTTTGTGTTGCTACGCAACATGGGTGACCTACTCTTTGAAACCATCTACTGAGGCGGTTTGGGGCAAGCAGCAAGGAAGTGTCCTCTAAGCACCACCTAGGCTCCCGTGTCGCTCAAAAAATATATATATGGATGGCCAAAAGACCAAACCAAACCCACACAAAACCAAGACAAAGGGCACCACCTAAATAGAATGAGTTAGGACATATCAGAACATGAACATCACACTTGAGCTTACACACATCTTTGTATGATCATCCCCATCATACATCCTTACATACCAAATTAAGAGGCTTACCTGCGACAATGCATGAAACAAACTCACAAAGGCACTAACACTTGAGCATAAATAGACGTACGCACATACACAATCACAAGTCAATTGATGATTTTGTTACTCTAGTGAGGGATCTCCAATCCAACCTCAACCTAAACCAACAAAGTACCACCAATGCTCAACACCACCATCAACAAAAATTCTCAAAGGAAAATACACAAGTGTTACCACAAGTAGACGTTTCCAATTGTTGCGGCAAGCTTTAGAAGATTCCAAAATGAGCACCAATTTGTGAATTGTCAAGAGATTTTGGAGATAATGAGAATATGTGTGCCCAAATCCAATTGTTATAGATAGATAAGTAGACCATACAAATGGAGAGCCTAGCTCTGGCAATTATCTCGACATAAGGACTTGACACAAGGGCTTCCTAACACACTTAAGTAGCTAAAGCTCTTCTTCTCTCAATTCATAAGCCCCCCCAAAGTGATGTAGAAGTGCTCTATTTATAGCATTTCCAAGTGGATTATCTCTAGGCATAAGTATGCTTATTTGTGTGGCTAATTAGGTTTAGGGTGTTTTGAATTCTTTATATGGTGGGACTACTTTGTCTTCTCTATTTACATTGAGTGAGAATAGGGAGAAGAGAAATAACTTATAGGGTTGAATGGAGGTGTTTCTATCTACATGGGGTCTCCATTTTTTAAGGTGAATTTGGATGGACAAATTGCATACAAGTTAGTAGTTAGTAGTTATAATAATTACAAGTGAGGCACAAACGTGTCAAATGGATAATTTACAATGGGAATGCTCACATGAGCATAATAGGAAAAGTGATTTTATGGAATGGTTATATACAAGGATGAGTTTGAAAGGATAAGAAACCTGTTTACTGCTCGCAACGCCTCGTCGTTTGCCACTCCAATGCTTGATCCGTGGCAAGGTTTTGTCGGTTTGCGTAATTAGGGTGCTTGCGGGAGATTAAGTTGATGAAGAAGATGCACACAATCAGTTTTTTGCTGATTTTTTAGATTTTTTGGAAGAAGAGATCAATCATATCTCTTCATTGATAATTACTAGGTAGGTAGTTAGCGTAGATGAGTGTTTAAAGCTTCCATGGAAGGTATGTAAGAGTGGAGGTGATAAGGATTAGTTGTACTTAAAAGGGGGGAGAGAGTGTTTGCAGGTTTGAATAGAATGGAGATGGAAATGAGAGTTTGTGTGGGTGAAGAGGAGAGTGAGGGTGAAGCGTTTTGGACCAAGACAGCAAAACTGAGGTCCACTAAAATGCCCATAAAAATTTGCTCATAGCTCCAAAAAATGCGAAATAATTTTTTCCAAAAACCACAGCTCACAAGCTACAACTTTGTAGTTTTGTGCAAAGTCCTGGAATCATGCATGAAAATTCACCCAAAAACATGTGTCTTTTTCTCCCTCTCAAAGTCTTCCAAGTGGGGTCCTTGGTTGTTGAGCTTGCATATATTCCAATTGGTGAGGCATGAGGGCATCACATGGACCCTTAATAATGCTCCATTGAGTCCATGAAAAATTATTATTGAATTTGGTGATCATATGCATGATAACAAGTGTACAAGCTAAGGTGCATGATTATAGTAATAAAATATAAATAATATGTATATAAAATATAATAAGTAAAATAAAATAAGATAAGATAATATACAAAAGAGGTATGCTAAAATATATATTGTTATATTTTCTTACAATAGGTGGAGTGAAAAAATAATATTTACAATTTTACACAATGTGAAAGGAAAAAGTACATTGTAGTTAACTAGCGTGAAGAAAAAATTCGAATCTCATGGATAAGTAAAATAGAAATATATAAATGAATAAATACACTCTCTTGAAATGTAAATAAATATAAAATTACAAAAATCACTATATCGTAAAAAACACAACACACATAGTGAATTAGTAGGTGGGTAAGGAAAAAATACTCACACCTAGTTACATAAAAGGGGATGGGAAAAAATATGTGTGAAAATAAATTTTTTGTTTTTATAAAATCACACTCTTAATATTTATTCCCTTTAAAAAAAAGGAAAAAATATTTACATAAATACTAAGGGCTGTAATAATTCTTTGGATCCAACCCTACTTAGGTAATTAGTAAGGGTGGAGTTTTATGATTAGGACACACTTTAGAGAAATATACACATTTATGAGCACACCATATCCACTATAGCATGGTATCACACACATGAAGAAAAATAAGGTATGTACAATCTTTGAGTTAGCATGTGGGTAGAGTTAAAACGTTAGTAGTGATGCAGTGAGGCAAAAAATGTGAAATCTTTAATAGCAAAAAGCAGCTATCACTACCAAGAGTAGTGATGAGTAGAAGTTAGAGGTGTAAAATAAACCAAGGAGAACTCCTTATTGATTATGTATGAAGACACTTTTTGCTTTTTGTTAGAAGGCTTTTCCTATTATGGCAACACCCCATGAATGGCATTTTAAGTTTTAAATGGTGTGTATTATGGTCCTCATTTCTTGACGCTTGTGCTACCTTGGCATATATAACAAATTGTGGTCTTGTATGAGATTTTAATATTCTATGTATACCTTACATGTAAGGTTCAACTATCATCTACTTTCTTGTTGTGCATATCCATAATTGTTATCCATCGAAAGAAAAACTTATTTGGATGTGAAACAATCCCTTGGAAAGAAACCTTTCACCATAGAGTGGAGTTCAAGGAATATGCATGTTCGCTATGTACCAAAGAATTAGCACGAAAGTGTTTTCTCAAGAAAATTTTGTTTTGTCAATATGCTTTTGAGTTAATGATGTTCCTCCGATTTGGTGTAGCTTAATTAAAGTGTATTCTTTTGTGAAACTATCGTTTGATATGCATGTGCTTAGGTAAGAGGCTCAACCAAGACGTGTGAGTAGTTCTCTTAGCTCAAAGAATTATCGCAGTCTATCTCATGCTTGCATATTAGATACCCATTTTTGTTTGGTAAAGTTAAAGGCCATCTAATTAAAATTTTTAATAAGGTTTACATTCCATAAGTGATTCCATAATCCTATAGTTTAAAGCACAAAGTAAAGAACGAGTATGCTTCAAATTATCAAAACCTACTAAAAAGAGTAATTGCAAATATCATTTTCAGAAAGAACTACTCGAGCTAGCCACAAATATGAATAGTACTTGTTATATTATTTCTTAATTTCACTTATTATGTGAGGTGCATTTACCGTGAATACTACAAATTCATGACTATTGAGTTGCTCCATATAATGCAATGATCATGTTTCTTAATTTGTTACGACGCGTGCTATTGTTAACTAAGAATGTGACTTCATACATTTAAAGGAGAAATGTTTGCTCTCAATAAAAAAACCTTGATATAATGGAAAAGTCTCTTTTAGGAATAGGAAAACTAAGATATTCTAAAAGGGAAACGGAATCAAGACTTCCTTGAAGGAAATAATTTCCCACTTACACATATATAGGTAAACTTGATAGTCCCACTTTTACATTGGGAAAAAGTTTCCCTCAAAGGGAGACTTACAAGACATTCCATTTGTCAATCCCACTTTTAACTTAGGGAAAACTATCCCTTGAGTTTCCCTCAAAGGGACTACTATGACATTATGCTTTCCTCATGGGAATTGTATTTTCCACATCCACCTCTCTATTCCACATGGAAATTTAAGATATCCCAAATTTCTACCCTACTTGAGAGAGGGAGATAATGTGAGAAACCATGGTGTTTTCTCTTATGAAACTCCTTCGAAAACTTCTTGTGCTAGACAAGGAACTATGGAAAACAGGTGGTCGTGCTTGGCAATGCTTTGGTTTCTATGTGAACCTTCAAAAGAAATTCTTGACAAGATTTCTGCCGCTTGGCAATAAATAGTGCAATTGATAGGTATGCCAATTATGGTGTAAATTGAAGGAAATCGAACTCAAGACCAGGGTGGTACTGGTCAGGTGCTCAACCAACCAAGCTAGCTCCTTTGCTTGTCTTAAACTTAAGTATTCAAGCCATGCAAAGTCAATCTTGAAAAGTTTCTTTTCCTTTACATGCAGATCTCCCCTCCAACAGTCTACCACAAAGTCCTTTCATGGTAGAATCCCGTAAGAAAGTGTGATGCTAGCCTTTTGCCATCTGCGTTGGTGGTTTTCAATTATGACCTTTGTTGATGAGTGCAAAGTAGTTTTATTGACAATTTAATGTTTCAACTTAGTTTGCAATCCTGGCCTGTAACATTAGTTTGCTAATGGTGACACTATAGAGAGAGAAGATTGTTCGTTTTGGTGTGAGTAAACCCTTTGATGATTGTCTATGCAGAACCTAGAGGCAGATATGATCCATCTTTTTTCTTCTTGCTTACAAAGGCAGTAATCTCCATAATAGGAAGCTACCTTATATTTGCAATTCTATTCTTATTTTAAAGCTTTTAAGAAAATTGTATTTTTATCCATGCATCAACGATAACTAACAATATTACTATGCAGATTGCAAAATTACTTGTTGTCTTTTGTAATAAATATGATGGTGCACGTTATATTATTTCCCTCCATCAGTCTACCACAAAGTCCTTTCATGGTAGGATCCCGTAAGAAAGTGTGATGGTAGCCTTTTGGCAACTGCATTGGTGGTTTTCAATTATGACCTTCCTTGATGAGTGCAAAGTCCTAGAAACGTGAGTATCACTGAGTAGTTTTATTGACAATTTACCGTTTCAACTTAGTTTGCAATCGTGGCCTGTAACTTTAGTTTGCTCATGGTGACACTATACAGGGAAAAGAATGTTCCTTTTGTTGTGAGTAGACCCTTAGATTATTGTCTATGCAGTCGAACCTAGAGGCAATATTGTATTGGCCAACGCCACCCGTGCCAAGAGTGACACCTACAAACCTTGCCATCACCATCGCCCGTTTTAGCGCTATTGATGGCTATGCCTCTCTGGTGACGATTCTATAGAGTTGGAATACCGTGTATGCGCTCACATTTATGATTGATCGTAACAACAGCAGATTAGTGGCAATCTAATTTTGAATCAGACATCAATAGAGGCTGCAACAATAGTAGAATGTGTGCAATTTGTAACTTTTAATGGCCTACTAACTTGTCTGTAGCATGAACATAGTGAGCATTTCATTAGATTCCTAATGAGAATAACAAGTGTGATTGGGTGGAGAGAGAAACAAAAAGCATAACACCTAGTTAGATAGCATGAACAATACTTCAAAAGAGAGAGAAATTAAGCAATTGACAACAATTGAGGACCGGATTTGCATGGAGCTAGTCCCCCTCCAAAAGGGTTTGTATTATGGTTTCTCCCATCAAGAGAGACATTTCACAATACAATTCTTTGTGTTTCTTCAATGGTAGCTAGTGCAATGAAGATGGAAACTTCAAGCACTAAGAAAAACACTTATCAAACACAACATCAATTCCCTCACGGTCTCAGACCCAAGACCTCACACACCTTCAAAGATGGTGAGAGCTAGCAGGGTATGAGAGTAGATTGAGAGGAAGAAGGAGTAGTCTTACAAGAAAGATGTACATCTCCTCACATAATTACTCATATTAGCATAGCTTATATTAGTAATTAGCATGGTAAAGGATATAAGCATGCATTGAATCTTGGCTCTTGGTTGGATTTTCATCACAAAGCCAAGAGTTTGTTGGTGTAGGCCTCCCTTCTCACAAGCTTGAAGTAGGTGATAAGCTTTCCATTAAATCTTGAGAAGAGAGAGAGAGTGTTCTTACTCTACACATGAGCTCGTGTGAGTGTGTGTGGATGATTCCCTTGAAAAATCAGCCCCTCTCTCTCTTGGTCTACCCCTCTTGCTATTTGCTCTTTCTAGCACCTCATTGGACCTCCTCGACTTAGCCAATAGGATTTCAGGAGCATAAGTGATAGCCTTCTAGCATGTGTTCCCCTTTCTCCTTTTGTGAGAGATTTAGTTATTAATAAATGCAACTAAACTCTCATTGGACCCCTTTGTCTCCTAGCCAATAGGAATCAGGCAAGGCATTGGGTTGTTGAATGTTTATTGGACCCCTTGGGAGAGTGTCCAATAGTCTTCTAGAGATATTAATTCCTATTGGTTCTTTTATTAAGTGTTTTTAAATTAATTAAATTAGATTTACTCCAGCCTAATTCTTATTGGTCCACCTCCATGGCCATCCAATAGGATTTGAGTACACCTTGTAGGCATCTTGCCTAGGGAGCTGACATGTGTCCCTCTTTCCACTTGTGTACAAAGGAATCTTGTGAGTGTGTGTGTGTGTGTTTATCTCTAATCCCCTATGTCTTGGGCTCGCCCCCTGCTATGTAGGAGTTTGTGAAGACTTTTTGGGACACACACATAGCATCCAATTTCCTAAGCCTTTGACCATTGGACACAACCTTTGAATTTTGGAACCTTAGCATTTTGGAAGTCTTAATGGGATAAACCCTAAGGTCTTTGGAGCCCATTGTTGCACATAGCTCTTTTACAGATGGCCCCTCTTTTGGATCCCTATTTTCCCTCCTTTGGATCCCTACTGTGGCCGGTCTACCAGCTTAACCAATATTCTAGATTTTTCTCCCCTGGCACCACCCCATATTAAATGATCAGTTTAACATGAGAAAATCATTTAGGAGAATTAGATATTAGTTATTATGACATTAACTCTCTCTTGAAATCATAGTCGTCCGCGACTATAGGGTAGACAGGTTAAAGCATATTTATTAGTCGTTTTCCTAGCGGGTAGAGGATCACTATGTTACCCTATGACATTGTTCCAGAATGGATGACTAGTCCATTTGGTGCTTGAGAGCCTAAGCTACCGCAAGCATGTCTGCACATTAGTCCTATCAATCTTCCATAGTACAGTGACAAGCTCTACTTGGTGTTTGGGAGACGTCGTCTCTGCAAACTTGATCTAAGCATGTATACTACTTCACATTTGTGCACAATCAAGAAAAAGAGAGTCTTTTAAGACAAGAAATTTGTTCATTTTCAACATTTGTACATTTGCTTACTCTTGGGAAGCATTGTAAGCATTGACAAGGTTTAGGTTATCCTTTAATTGTATGCCTTGCATCCATCTAGCATCTTCAAAAAGATAATTCTTAAACTTAATAAGGTATCATTGGATAGTCTTACCGCCTCTTAGTACCTCGTCTTCATGACGGAGAATGGACTCGGGCTGCAGCACCTCTTCTTGGTCCTCGATCTCTGGTGGGTCTTCAGTGGTTGGTCCTTGAGGTGGCTCTCATTTGTAAGGCTTTAGTAGGATCACATGGAAAGCATTGTGTATGAACCAATGACTGGGCAACTTGAGTTGATAGGCCATCTCATTGATTGGCCTAAGAATTTGGAAGGGACCATAGTACCGTTTTGCTAACTTAGCATAGTACTTTTGGTGTCCCGTAGGATTCTTGCCCGCCGTGTGTCTTAATCGAACCTTGGGAAATTTCAGTAAGACCTAATCATTTTTTTAAAGTCTTGGGCTCTTTTGTGCTTGTCAACAGCAGCCTTTTGCCTTTGCTGAGAGATAGAGATAACATCCTTAATCTTTTGGAAGCATTCTTGTAGGGCTCGGCTATACTCATCTGCAGCGAAGATCTTCCCGTGTACCTTAAGTATCAGGGGACTTTTTGATCTTTCCTCAATTACCTTAGAAGTTCCTTTAGAAGTATGTACAGTGTTAATGTAGGCATACTCCACTAAGGGTAAGTACTTCTCCCATTGGGATCTTTGATCTACTTCCGTTACATAGGCTTTTAGTAGATTGAGAATTGTTAAGTTCGCTATTTCACTTTGACCACCGTTTGTGGGTGATAGGCCGAAAAGAATTTTAGCCTTGTTTCTAAATTCTCGAAGAGACCCTTCTAAAAATTACTGGTCATTCTAGGATCTCTATCAGACACTATGGACATTGGCAAGCCATGGTACTTGAAGATTTGTGAAATAAAGAGGGTTTCCATTCTATGGGCTTTGATAGTCTTTTTGATAGGTATATAATGAGCTTGTTTACTGAACCTATCTACTATTGTCCATATTCCCATTTTCCCATGGATAGACTTAGGCAATTCAAAGATAAAATCCATGGATATGCTCTCCCATGGTGAATTAGGGATTGGCAAAGGTTGAAGCAATCCACATTGCTTCCCTCTATCGAACTTCGTCTTTTCGCATACCACACATCTAGAAACATACTCCTGTATGTTTTCTTTCATGGTAGGCCAATAGAAATATGTTTCAATCACCTTTAGGGTAGACTGAATCCCTCTATGCCCTCCATAAGGAGGAGCATGAGATTTATACATTACTTTCTCACGGAGTGAGTTAGTACATAGTCTATCACCATAGAGAAGATAACCATCTTGTAAGGTAAATGGTTCCTCTTTCTTCCCTAGTGCAAGGGCTGAAATCACGTCTCTTAAATTGGGATCAATAACATACTCATCTATCATAGAAGATAGATCAGTGTGAGTTGCTATGGAAACCGCATTCACTCTCGGCCGTCTTGAGGGTGCATCGGCTACTTGATTATGATTGCCAGCAACGTGAGCAGTATGAAAATGAAATTGCGAAAGAAAATTTTCCCAACTCATTTGTTTGTCGGAGAGCTTGGTCTACATCATGAAGTACTTAAGACTTTGGTGATCCGTTCGCAGAATGAAAGGAGTCCCCAATAAATTGTGCTTCCATGAGTCTAAGGCATGTAGAACTGCGAGCAGTTCCTTTTCATATATGCCTAGAGATTGCTCAAGAGGGTTGAGCCTTCGACTTTCATAGCCTATGGCGGTCCTTCTTGGAGCAAAAAAGCCCAAAGGCAATTACCACGAGCATCACATTGGATCTCAAATGGCTTTGAGAGATCCGGTAGTGTAAGCACAGGTTGAGAGACAAGCTTTCTTTAAGCTTTTCGAAAGCATTGTTCTCCTTGGCAGACCATGTGTACCTAACGTTTTTCTTTGTTAGGTCATGTAATGGTCCTGCTATTAGTGAGAACTTTTCTATGAAGCGTCTATAGTATGCACACATACCTATAAAGCTTCTTAGTTCATGAAGATTCCTTGGTTTAGGCCATCCTTTTGTTACCTCTAACTTTGACGGATCCATTTGGATGCCATCTTGAGAGATAATGTGACCTAAATACTGAATCTCTTGTAAGAAAAATTCACTTTTCTTTTGATTAACATAAAATTTATTCTCTCTTAAAACTTGAAATATTCCCTGATGTTGGAGCTATATAGAGAGCCCACACTCATGCTATATATAGTTAAGAGTCCCCACTATATATGTGTACTCAATGTGTGCTCTAAACACACTTTGGGGATTGCATATAATGGTCTCCTCTCTCTCTCTCTCTCTCTCTCTCTCTCTCTCTCTCTCTCTGCGCTCTCTCCCTTCGGTTCAACATGGTATGAGAGCGGTGGTCGCATGGGCACACTCGACAATTTTGAAGATCTTCATCACAAAGAATATGAGTTATTTATTTTTGTTTTTACAAATTGTTTTTGCAAAAATGTACGCTTTTTTGTTTGTTTCGTTCGCTGCTCTTTTGTATAGAAGAAGAAAAGCGTTCAAGCAGATTTGTAGTCGGCATAGCTTGCATGATTGTTTTTGTAGCGAGGTGAGGAAGCCGGACAAGGTTCATCCAAGAGAGGCAAGATTTAATTTGGTGCTACGTCGTTTTGAGAGCATATCCTCAACATGACCGCCCTGCTCTAGCTTGTCAGGCTGTGTGGTGTCGCGGTCCAATCATGGAAAACCTGCCAGGTTCTAGAAGTTGTTTATTGGTGTGCACAAACCAATTACAACCTTGCAGAGTGAGAAAAATATAAAAACATATATATATATAATAGATGCCGTGTGGCAGCGTTTCAGGAGGTTCAGACAGAGTTTTGGGAGATTCAACGGAAGAAGCAGTACTGCATGAGCTCCGTTGTGCCTCGTGCAGGCTACTGAAACCGCCGGCTATTTTTACCCTGCACCGTTGTGCCTCTTGCGGGCTACTGAAACCCCCGGCTATTTTTACCCTGCCCCAACCTTTGCAATTATAGCTCGTGTGCGTTATTCTAAGCCAAGTGCCTATGCAAGGCATGTAGAACGCAGAGGCTCTGTTTAGAGGCAGTAGTGCCATTCGCTTCTCTTTGCCACCTTGGAAAGTCTCTCAATGGCCCTCCAATCTATGGGCGATGGCATTTATCTACACGTAGGCGGCTGATCTCACCAAGATTTATTTAGGATGAGTTCTTTAGTGATGCCAGTATTACGTAGCGACCCTAACTTGGGATATCATAAGACTAGGGTATGATTAGGGCAATGATGATGTCGTAGCAGTCCAAAGACGTGGCTTTCTGCTTGGCATCTGTGGCTGCGGTGTCTTTTTGGCGAACTACAAGGCGTCTCACGTAATCGAAAAGTAGGGATACTGAAATCAAAAAGTAGGAATACTGGGAGTTATATAAAGATACTGTAATCAAAAAGTAGGAATACTGGGAATTGTCAAACTTTAGTTGGTGCAAGTTTGAGAAGATGGAAAACTGGTAAAATTGCATAGCAGTTTGGACTTCAACGTTCAAAAACATCATAGTGTCTCTATGTGAAGGAAATGAGTTGGCTAGTCGGTTGTGGTGAACATTGCTTTTGTGCCGAGCCATAATTAGCAAATCTCATTACAATTGTCATAGAATAATTCACATAATTTTATGATCGTTTTATGTGATCCTAAAATAATGTGTATGATGGTCTTCATGTGCATCATTGACTTAGAAACGACAAGGTTCACCATGTCCAGCTCCATCATGTCATTGGCGAAGTTACATGATGCTTCTTTATTATCTTCATCCATGGTTCAAGGTGATATTATTTGTTGTGTTTTTATTTTCTCCATTGGTTCTTGATACATTCTACGAATCTCGTCAGGATTCATAAAATATTTCACGTGATTTTACAAAGCAGTTATCTATTGACTAGTCATTGTCTCAAGGTTTTGCAGATTTTGCACAAAACTAGCATTTGTAAAACCATGGTACGGAAAGCCATGACGGTGATTACTATTTTACAATTTTTATTTAATTTGAAGAAAGTGTTTTTCATGCCATGGTACGTACGTTCATGATAAGATTACTATTTTACATCTTTTAGTTGATTTGTTGAAAGCATGTCTAATGCCATGGTACGTCAAGCCATGATGATGGTTCCTAATTCAAAGTTTTTCTATGCGTCTCTAGTGCCATGGTACGGAAAGCCATCATGATGATTACTATTTAAAAGTTTTTCTATGCATCTGTAATGCCATGGTGAATATCGTGATGCCATGGTACATAAAGCCATGATGATGATTTCTATTTCAAAGTTTTTCTGAGCATCTCTAATGCCATGGTGAATACCATAATGCCATGGTACGTAAAGCCATGATGATGATAGCTGACAATTGAGATCTTGGGGACCCTAGTATGTTCTATATGTCGCATCTTTGTATATATGTGTGCACATGTGGTTATGTTGATATTACATTTTTTTCTATGTCATCTGCACATGTGATTGCATCAGCATTACGGTTGTTTTTATGTCGTCTCTAGAACGGTGTAGCGAACCGTCTCTAAAGACAATGTGACGTGGTTATTTATAACCTTCACGTATCAATATGTTGTTTGAGTTGATGTTGTTTATAGGATAAAAGTTATCTCAAGGAGTGTGTACATCGGCTCAAAGATATTGATGCTGATCAAAGATCTTCAAGAATTTGCATCAATTCAATTGTATATATAGGGTTATTGTACTTCCAAAGATGCTTGAAAGCACATATTGTATATCATGGAGTGATGTAGCTCTTGAAAAATGAATTTTGTAAACTTTGATCATTGTTAACATAACAGTGCATGTATATGGTGTTGTGGGTTTTTCCCTTGTACCTCCAAGGGTTTTTTCATCCACAGTTAGGGACTCCTATTTGAGTGGGGGTGTTGGAGCTATATAGAGAGCCCACACTCATGCTATATATAGCTAGGAGTCCCCACTATATATGTGTACTCAATGTGTGCTCTAGACACACTTTGGGCATTTCATATGATGGTGTCGTCTCTCTCTCTCTCTCCTCGTCTACCTACGCTCTCTCCCTTCGGTTCAACACCTAGAGGTGGTGCTTGTGTTCGTCTAATGAATTACAGTAGATGATGATATCATCAAAGTACACTCCAGGAAAGGTTTGGTGAGGCATGAATAGCTTCTCCATCAAGCGATTGAATGTGACTGGTGCATTGGTCAAGCCAAAAGGCATGACAATGTATTCGTAAAGACCAAACGTAGTGCAAAATGCGGTATTTACAATGTCTTGATCAACTATCCTTTTTTGATGATAGCCACTTTTTAGGTCAATCCTACTGAAGTAGGTGGACCCTTTTAGCTTATCTAATAGGTCTTCTACCCATGGAACGGGAAACCTATTCCTAATAGTGATCCTATTTAGTGCTCTATAGTCAACACACATATGATATGTGTTGTCTTTCTTTAGCACTAATAGCACAGGAGAACAAAATGGAAATAAGCTAGGCCTAACCATGCCCTTCTCCACTAACTCATGCACTTGCCACATAATCTCCTCTTGTTGAGCTTGAGAAACTCTATAAGGAGGTTTGTTAGGCGGTGAACTTCCTGGAAGAAGTTCAATTGCATGGTCATCATTGGCTCGTTTAGAAGGTAGCTCACAAGGGATGTCATCAACAAAGACATCTTGAAACCCCTTGAGAAAATTGGATAGCTCTAATTCCTTTTGATTGTGTATATTTTCTTTTGCTAAAACACTAGGTTCATTTTGAGAGTATTTAACAAAAATCATGTACACAAAAATAGAGCTCTTTGTTAACTTATTGAAAGATTGCGTATGTACAATGAGTATGGTGTTACCCACTTCTTTAGCATGTATGTACATATCTTTTTCCCTGAACTTAAAGGATATTCTCCTTTCAGGGAATTTAACATTGGCAGCCATCAAACCATGGTGCCCCTAGGATTACATCCTCATGCTTGAGAGGAGAGATAAACAAGTCCTCTTTGTCCACATAGCTTTGGACATGGAGCCTCAATTTTTCGATTAAGGGAGTGACTGAAGCTTCTTGCCCCTTGAAAGCACCATCTGCAGGTAGGAAGTCTTCCATCTCGTAAGCTTGTATGCCTAGCTTGGTGGCCAACTCTGTGGATATGAAATCGTGAGTAGAACCAGGGTCAAAGAGAATAAAAGAATCATGTTCTCTTAAGCATGGCATAGAGGAGATCCTTTGTGGTGAGTTTCCTCCTCTCGGATTTTGACGAAGGTAGCTCTAGGAGGTCCATGGTGGGTGTTATTTTGGGGACAAGCGTGGTACACATGCCCTTGCTCGCCACACTTGAAACATCGGTTATCCTTGCGATAACGCTCAAGCTCTTTAGGAGAGAGTTTATTTGCTTTTGTAAGCTCCCTTCTCTTTAGCTTTGTTGGAGTTGCTCTTAGGAGACTTTTGGACATTGTCCATCCCCTAAGGCTCATTGGAACCCTTGTTTTTTGTGGGCTTAAAATTTCTTCTAGCCCCCGTTTGGAAATTGATTCGAGAAGCCACCATAGTATGGTGTATAACTGCCGATATGGTGCGTGGCCTTTGGGATTTGACATACTCCGCCATTTCTTCAGTTAAACCGACACAAATTATTGCTTTTGCTCTCCAAAATCCAACTTTTTGAAGACAATGTCTTTAAGTTGTAGGTCTCAAAACTTGTCTACATATTTGTGAATGGATTCATAGGGAGAGAGATTCAAGCTTCCCCATTCGACGCATACTTTGTCTGTCATATTAATCAATATCTAATTCTCCAGAATGATTTTGTCATGTTAAATTGATCATTTAATATGGGAAGGGGAGAAAAATCTACAATATTGGTTAAGCTAGCAAACCGGCCACAGTAGGGATCACAAGGAGGGAAAATATGATCCAAAAGGGGGGCCATCTGTAAAAGATCAATGTGGACCAATGGGCTTAAAAATACCCTAAGATCCAGCCCATTAAGACTTCCAAAATGCTAAGGTTCTAAAATTCAAAGGTTCTGTCCAAAGATCAAACGCCTAGGGAAACTGGATTGTTTGTGTGTGTACCAAAATTCTTCAAACATCCCTACATAGGAGGGGGCAAGCTAGCCCTAGAAGTAGGAGATGAGAGAGAAACACACACACACACGATCTCCCTTACACAAAGGCCATGTCATCTCCCTAGCCCAGATGCCCACAAGGTGTACTCAATTCCTATTGAATGGCCTTGGAGGTGGACCAATGAGAATTAAGCTAGAGTAAATCTAGTTTAATTAGTTTAAAAACACTTAATAAAAGAACCAAAAAGAATTAAGCTCTCTAGAAGACTATTGGACAGTCTCCCAAGGGGTCCAATGAGCATTCAACAGCCCATTCGCTTGCCTGATTCCTATTGGTCAAGAGGCAAAGGGGCCCAATGAGAGTTTAGTTGAAATAAGTAATTACCTAAATCTCTCACAAAAGGGGAAAGGGGGACACATGTCAGAATACTATCACTTACGCTGCTTACTTTCCATTGGCTAGTCCTGCGGAGGTCCAATGATGTGTGAGAATGAGCAAATAGCAAGAGGGGTCGACCAAGAGAGAGTCGAGGAGGCTGATTTTGGCAAGGCATTATCACACACACACTCACATAATCTCATGGGTGAAGCAAAGAAGACTCTCTCCTTCTCAAGCTTTAATGGAAAGCTTACCACCTACTTCAAGCTTGTGAGAAGGGAGGCCTACACCAACAACTCTTGGCTTTGTGATAGAAATACAACTAAGATCCAAACTTCAATGCATGCTCATCTCCTCTACCATGCTAATTACTAAGATAAGCTATGCTAATTTGAGTGATTATGTGAGGAGATCTACATCTTTCTCGTAAGAATGATCCTTCCTCTCAATCCACTCTCATATCCCTCTAGCTTTCACCATCTTCAAAGGTGTGTGAGGTCTTGGGTCTGAGACCTTGAGGGAATTGATGTTGTGTTTGATGTGTTTTTCTTTTTGCATGAAGTTTCCATCTTCATTGCACTAGCTAGTATTGAAGGAACACAAATAATTGTATTGTAAAATGTCTCTCTTGAAGGGAGAAACCATAATATAAAGCCTTTTGGAGGGGGGACCGGCTCCATGCAAATCCGGTATCTCTCTTTTGAAGTATTGTTCATGCTATCTAACTAGGTGTTATACCTTCTGTTGCTCCTCCACCCAAGCATCTCTTGTTATTCTCATTAGGAAGCTATTCTAATGAAATGCTCACTATGTTTATGCTATTTTCCGCTACACACAAGTTACTAGACCATTAAATGTTACATTGGTATCAGAGCACAAGGTTTCTGTTTTCTTGCTCAAGAAGGGAGGTCCTCAAGCTAGCTATAAATGGTTGGTACTATTAATTGCATGTGAGTAAATACAATAGGGATTTTTCAGCCTTGCAGTGCACGTGCATTTGTGTAGTGAACGAGGCATCACCGTCGAGAGCTATGGTCTTAACACTAGAATGGTAACCTAACACGACATAAAAGTGTCCTTTCAGGGTTTTGGGAAAAATTTCCAAAACCATAGTAGATCCACTCATTTTGAAAAATCCTCTCATGAGCTTATTGTTCAATAACTACTACATATGGAAAAAATGAGAAACTTGTAATTTTTCTCATCCCTTGGTCACTACAAGCCTCCAAAGTTGATGGAACAGTGCATTTTGCCCAAAACAGCAATTTCTTACGGTTG
This sequence comes from Adiantum capillus-veneris, assembly GCF_014529385.1. NCBI lineage: Eukaryota > Viridiplantae > Streptophyta > Polypodiopsida > Polypodiales > Pteridaceae > Adiantum > Adiantum capillus-veneris. Next base: position 62,461,446 of record NC_140939.1, read on the forward strand.
ATTGCATATAAATAAGAGTGGAGATTTTTGTAGGACATGAGATAAAATGCCCCGTTAACTTCAATGGGTTGGTGACCAAAACAAATGGTTGCTTTTACCTCACTATTTTTTTTTTGGGCAAAAAAATTAGGTACAAATTAAAAAGTTGCATTTTTGCCATTCTTCGGACCTATCATCAAAGTTTCTATAGTCACGCTCAATACAGATACTATATACATGTTTTCTTAGTTCCCTTTGGGCCTCTGGATTCAAAAGGAGCCATGGATCATGTCAAAAGGATAATGGATCTCTTACAATTAGAACCTTGGGGGCAATAATGGATCTCTTACAATTAGACCCTTGGGGGCATTATCACCTCTAGAAACCCATAGAAACTACTCAATATCTAGCCAAGTTTGTAGTCTATGATTAGATATGGTCACTACCTACAAAATACACACAATTGGCCTAAGAAACTAGCAATATTGAGAAAGTTATACTTGCTACTCTAAAATGTATCGTATTCTTCAGCAATCAAAAAACTCAACCATCATCATATACTATGCTATATAGCATATTAGGTCTCCCAAAACTCAAGGAAGATTAGCTTTATGTTATACATTACACTTACACAATAAAAATTGAATTGGATATCAAGAAAGCCACCAAAAAAATCATAAAAGTGCTAATTTTGGCCAAAAAACAGGATTATGCAATTCTTGTAAAGTGGTCATAACTTTCAATTTTAACACTTAGCTCTCCCTACAAGCATAAAAACATGTTGAGAAATATGAAGGCCTAACCTCTAGCCATCTAAACCTCACAAACATGAAGTTTGGAGTGGTATAGTTGCCAAAAATTTAAAAAAAAGCCAAAAACATGACTCGTTTTTTCACACAGTTTAGGTTCAAAAATGTTGTGCAAGAGTAAGGTTAATGGTGAGATCGATACTAAAAAAAAATATGCTAATTAAGTTTTTTTCAGCTCATAAGACAACTTTGTGGATATATAGCACCTAGAAATTCATTTTCCTACTCTTCAAATAATTCAAGCAAAATGGTCACTTAACAGGACACAAAAGTGTCCAAGGACATAAAAGTGTCCTGTTACCATTCTAGTGTTAATAGTGGATTCCTCTGGGGCTTGCCTAGGGCTGTTAGAAGCTTGATAAGAGCCGGTGTTGTTTGGTGCTGAACAATCCTCTCTTCTATTCCTTGCAATTAATGGTATTCGAGACACGGGTACAATAGCTTGAGTGATTTTTCTAAAGGGGTAAAGAGGAGTAGAAACTAGGGCTTGAAGTGCCAAAGTACACCTAAAAAGTTTACACCTAAAAGTTGTTAGAATGGTTGACAATAGTAAATACAATGAAATTCATGTTGATAACTTTGATTTTGCCAATGAGAAAGCTACTAATGATGCCCCAATGCTTGTTAGCTATCTTGTTTCTAGGCTTCAAAAAGCCATGGGAAATGCATCCCTCCAAAGTGAAGTGCAATGGCAGGTTCGTGCTTATGGAATTGTTCAGGCTCCCCACCATGATAAGAGAGCGCCTAGGAAGCCTCCTTCAGAGACTTCCAAAAGAGGCCTCTCTCCGATTTGGGAAGAAGAAGAGGATCCATATCAAGGTCTCAAAAATTTTCTCCTTGATGACGCATCTCCTTCTCAAAGGAGAATTCAAGAGCCTCCACCGAAGAAACGAGAAAGAAATCAGTCTCCTGCCACCTCGGTGGAGATGTCTCCACAAAGACGGCGGGCTAAACGCTCTCTATTACGTCCAAAGAAGAGAAGACCATCGCATACTTCTCCACACCATGCTTCAAAGCGGGATGACAAAAACAAAGAGAAGAAAAAGGAGAGAAAGAGGACACCCTCTTCTCCATCTTCTCCATCCTCTTCCTCTTATGAAAGTGATGGTGAAGACAAAGAAGATCAAGGAAAGAAAAAGGCGAGAAAGAGCTCACCATGTTCTCCATCTTCCTCAAGTTCTTCATCTTCTGAAGAAAGTGATGGTCCAACCTTTGAACCATCAAAAAGAAGAGTCCATAGGAAATCCTATGCCACGTGGAAGAGGTCATTCAAGCTCAAGAAATTCAAAGAGGGAGGGAAGAGCATCTCTTTCCTTACCTATGATGGCACTTTTGGTGCTACGGACAAAGTCTTGGCCTTTATCCAACATTGGATGCGGCGTTTGGAGACGAGTGCTTCACGGAGTCCTCTAAGCTACACCATGTAGCTATGCACTTTCAAAAGTCCACCAAGCAATGGTGATCTAGCCTACGAGCCAACCGTGAAGCTTCACAAACATGGAAATCTTTATGAGATTCCATTATAAGGCAGTTTTTGGCCATAGATGCCAAAGACAAAGTACTCACCGAATGGAGAATCTTGAAGCTCACTCCCTATGAATCCATTCACAAATATGTAGACAAGTTTTGGGATTTACAACTCAAAGCCACTGTCTTCAAGAAGTTGGATTTTGGAGAGCAAAAGCAAAAAATTTCTGCGGGCTTAACTCAAGAAATGGAGGAGCATGTCAACTTCCAAAGGCCACGCACCATATCCGCAGTTATACACCATACTATGGTGACCTCTCGAATCAATTTCCAAACGGGGGCTAAAAGAAATTCTAAGCCCACGGAAACCAAGGGTTTGAATCAGCCTAAGGGGAAGGACAATGTCCAAAAGTCTCCTAAGGGAAACTCGAATAAAGCTAAAGAGAAGGAAGTTTATAAAGGCAAAAATAAACTCTCTCCTAAAGATCCTGAGCGTTATCGCAAGGATAACGGATGTTTTAAGTGCGGCGAGCAAGGGCATGTGTACGGCGCTTGTCCCAAAAACAACACCCGCCATGAACCTCCTAGAGCTACCTGGGTCAAAATCCAAGAGGAGGAAATTCACCACAAAGGATCTCCTCTATGCCATGCTTGGGGAAAGGCAAGAGGACATGATGCTTTTATTCTCTTTGACCCTGGTTCTGCTCACAATTTTATATCTACAGAGTTGGCCACCAAGCTAGGCATACAAGCTTACGAGATGGGAGATGTCCTACCCGCAGACCGTGCTTTCAAGGGGCAAGAAGCTTCAGTCACTCCCTTATTTGGGAAATTGAGGCTCCATGGGCAAAGCTATGTGGACAAAGAGGACTTCTTTATCTCTCCTCTCAAGCATGAGGATGTAATCCTAGGGGCACCATGGTTTGACTACATGGATGCCAATGTTAAATTCCTTGAAAGGATAATCTCCTTTAAGTTCAAGGAAAAAGGTAGGTATATAGATGCTAAGGAAATGGGTAACACTATACCCATTGTACATACACAAGCTTTCAACAAGTCAATAAAGAGCTCTATTTCCGTGCACATGATTTTTGTTAAAGATTCTCAAAATAAACCTAGTGTTTTAGCAAAAGAAAATATACACAATCAAAAGGAATTAGAGTTATCCAAGTTTCTCAAGGGGTTTCAAGATGTCTATATTGACGACATCCCTTGTGAGCTACCTCCTAAACGAGGCAATGATGACCATGCAATTGAACTTCTTCTAGGAAGTTCACCACCTAACAAACCTCCTTATAGAGTTTCTCAAGCTCAACAAGAGGAGATTGTGCGGCAAGTGCATGAGTTAGTTGACAAGGGCATGGTTAGGCCTAGCTCATCTCCATTTTGTTCTCCTGTGCTATTAGTGCAAAAGAAAGACAACACATATCTTATGTGTGTCGACTATATAGCACTAAATAGGATCACTATCATGAATAGGTTTCCCGTTCCATGGGTAGAATACCTATTTGATAAGCTACAAGGGTCCATCTACTTCAGTAGGATTGACCTAAAAAGTGGTTATCATCAAATAAGGATAGTTGATGAAGACATTGTAAAGACCGCATTTTGCACTACGTTTGGTCTTTACGAATACATTGGCATGCCTTTTGGCTTGACCAATGCACCATCCACATTCAATCACTTGATGGAGAAGCTATTCAGGCCTCATCCAACATTTACTTGAGTGTACTTTGATGATACCATCATCTACTCTAATTCATTAGACGAACACAAGCAACACCTCCAGGTAATATTTCAAGTTTTAAGATAGAATAAATTTTATGTTAATAGAAAGAAGATTGAATTTTTCTTGCATGAAATTCAATATTTAGATCACATTATCTCTCAAGATGGCATCCAAATCGATCCATAAAAGTTAGAGGTAATAAAAGGATGGCCTAAACCAAGGAATCTTCATAAGTTAAGAAGATTTATAGGTATGTGTGCATACTACAGACGCTTCATAGAAAAGTTCTCACTAATAGCAAGACCATTACATGACCTAACAAAGAAAAACGTTAGGTACACATGGTCTGCCAAGGAGAACAATGCTTTCGAAAAGCTTATCTCTCAACATGTGCTTACACTATCGGATCTCTCAAAGCTATTTGAGGTCCAATTTGATGCTTGTGGTGATTGCCTTGGAGTTGTTTTGCTTCAAGAAGGGCACGCCATAGGCTATCAAAGTCGAAGTCTTGACCCTATAGAGCAAGCTCTAGGAATATATGAAAAGGAACTCCTCGCAATTCTACATGCCTTAGACTCATGGAAGCACTATTTATTGGGGACTCCTTTCATTCTGCGGACGGATCACCAAAGTCTTAAGTACTTCATGATGCAGACCAAGCTCTCTGACAAACAAATGAGGTGGGAAAATTTCCTTTCGTAAATTCATTTTCATATTGCTCACATTGCTTGCAAGCATAATCAAGTAGCCGATGCACTCTCAAGATAGCCGAGAGTGAATGCGGTTTCCATAGCAACTCACAATGATCTATCTTCTATGATAGATGAGTATGCCATTCATCCTGATTTTAGAGATGTGATTTCAGGCCTTGCATTAGGGAAGAAAGAGAAACCATTTACCTTACAAGATGGTTATCTTCTCTATAGCAATAGACTATGCGTTACTAGCTCACTACGTGAGAAAGTAATGTATGAATCTCATGATCCTCCTTATGTGGGGCATAGAGGGATTTAGTCCACCTTAAAGGGGATCGAAACACATTTCTATTGGCCTACCATGAAAGAAAACATACAAGAGTATGTTTCTAAATGTGTGGTATGCCAAAAGACAAAGTTTGATAGAGGGAAGCAACCTCGATTGCTTCAACCGTTGCCAATCCCAAATTCACCATGGGAGAGCATATCCATGGATTTTATCTTTGAATTGCCTAAGTCTATCCATGGGAATATGGAAACATGGACGATAGTAGACAGGTTCAGTTAACATGCTCATTTTATACCTGTCAAAAAGACTATCAAAGCCCATAAAATGGTAACCCTCTTTATTCCACAAATCTTTAAGTACCATGGCTTGCCAATGTCCATAGTGTCAGATACAAATCCTAGAATGACCAGTAATTTTTGGAAGCGTCTCTTTGAGAATTTAAGAACAAAGCAAAACTTCCCTTCCGCCTATCACCCGCAAACGGATGGCCAAAGTGAAATAGCTAACCTAACAATTCTCGATCTACTAAAAGCCTATATAAGGGAAGTAGATCAAAGATCCCAATGGGAGAAGTACTTACCCTTAGTAGAGTATGCCTACAAAATAACATTGTACATACTTCCACGGGAAAGGTACCTTCTGAGGTAATTGAGGGAAGATCAGAAAGTCCCTTGCTACTGAAGGTACACGGGAAGATCCTCGCTGCAAATGAGTATAGCCTAGACCTATAAGAATCTTTTCAAAAGATTAAGGATGCTATCTCTATCTACAGCAAAGCCAAAAGGCTGTTGCTGCTAACAAGCATAGAAGAGCCCAAGACTTTAAAAAAAATGATTGGGTCTTACTCAAATTTTCCAAGGCTTGATTAAGGCACACGATAGGCAATAATCCTACGGGACACCAAAAGTACTATGCTAAGTTAGCAAAAAGATACTATGGTCCTTTCCAGATTCTTAGGCCAATCAATGAGATGGCCTATGAACTCAAGTTGCCCAACCATTGGCTCATACACAATGCTTTCTACGTGAACCTACTAGAGCCTTACAAAGGAGAGCCACCTCAAGAACCAACTATTGAAGACCCACCGGAGATTGAGGACCAAGAAGAGGTGCTGCATCCCGAGTCCATTCTCCGACATGAAGACAAGGTACTAAGAGGCGGTAAGACTATTCAATGATATCTTATTAATTTTAAGAAGTATCCTTTTTGAAGATGCTATATGGATGCAAGGCATGCAATTAAAGGATAACCTATACCTTGTCAATGCTTACAATGCTTCCCTAGAGTAAGCAAACATACAAATGTTAAAAATGAACAAAATATTTATCTTATAAGACTCTCTTTTTCTTTATTGTGCACAAAAATGAAGTAGTTTGCATGCTTAGATCATGTTTGCGGAGACGACGTCTCCTAAACACCAAGTAGAGCTTGTCACTCTACTATGGAAGATTGATAGGAATAATGTGCACACATGCTTGCCACATCTTAGGCTCTCAAGCACCAAATGGACTAGTCATGCATTATGGAACGATGTGGTAGGGTAACATAGGGATCCTCTACCCGCTATCAAAAAGGACTAATGAGAATGCTTTATCTTCTCTACCCCATAGTCGAGGATGATGATGATTTCAAGAGAGAGTTAATTTCATAATAATCAATATATAATTATCCTAAATGATTTTCGCATGTTGAACTGGTCATTTAATATGGGGAACCGCCAATGGAGAAAAAGCTAGAATATTGGTTAAGATACTAGACCGGCTTGATTAAGGATTCAAAGGAAGGAAAATAGGGATCAAAAGGGGGTCCTTCTGCAAAAGAGCAATGTGCACCAATGGGATTAAAAAGACCCTAAGGTTCAGCCCATTAAGACTTCCAAAATGCTAAGGTTTGAAAATTCAAAGGTTCTGTCCAAAGGTCAAAAGCCTAGGGAAATTGGATGCTTTGTGTGTGTCCCAAAAGTCTTCAACCATCCCTACATAGGAGGGGGCGCTCTCTAGAAGTAGGAGATGAGAGAGAAACTCTCTCTCTCTCTCACACACACACACACACAATCTCCCTTTACACAAAGGGAATGAGGGACACATGTCAGCTCCCTAGCCCAGATGCCCATAAGCTGTACTCAATTCCTATTGGATGGCCTTGGAGGTGGACCAATGAGAATTAAGCTAGAGTAAATCTAGTTTAATTAATTTAAAAACACTTAGTAAAATAAGAAATAAGAATTAAGCTCTCTAGAAGACTATTGGACAGTCTCCCACGGGGTTCAATGAGCATTCAACAGCCCAATGGCTTGCCTGATTCCTATTGGCCAGGAGGCAAAGGGGTCCAATGAGAGTTTAGTTGAATAATTTAATTACGTGAAGCTCTCACAAAGGGGAAGGGGGACACATGTCAGAAGACTATCACTTATGCCGCTTAATTTCCATTGGCTAGGCCTGGGGAGGTCCAATGAGGTGTGAGGATGAGCAAAGAGCAAGAGGGGTCGACCAAGAGAGAGAGGGGGCTGATTTTTGCAAGTCATTATCACACACACACTCACACAATCTCATGGTTGAAGCAAAGAAGACTCTCTTTCATTCTCAAGCTTTAATGGAAATCTTATCACCTACTTCAAGATTGTGAGAAGGGAGGCCTACACCAACAAACTCTTGGCTTTGTGATGCAAATCCAACCAAGAGCCAAGATTCAATGCATACTCATCTCCTGTGCCATGCTAATTAATAAGCTAAGCTATGCTAATATGAGTGATTATGTGAGGAGATGTACATCTTTCTTGTAATACTACTCCTTCTTCCTCTCAATCTACTCTCATACCCCGCTAGCTCTCACCATCTTTGAAGGTGTGTGAGGTCATGGGTCTCAGATCGTGAGGGAATTGATGTTGTGTTTGATAAGTTTTTTGCTTAGTGCTTGAGGTTTCCATCTTCATTGAACTAGCTAGTATTGAAGGAACACAAAGTATTGTATTGTAAAATGTCTCTCTTGATGGGAGAAACCATAATACAAAGCCTTTGGAGGGGGGACCGTCTCGATGCAAATCCAGTCCTCAACTGTTGTCAATTGATTAATTTGTCTCTCTTTTGAAGTATTGTTCATGCTATCTAACTAGGTGTTATGCTTTTTGTTGCTCTCTCCACCCAAGTACTCTTGCTATTCTCATTAGGAAGCTATTCTAATGAAATGCTCACTATGTTCATGCTATTTTCCGCTACACACAAGTTACTAGACCATTAAATTATACATTTTCTTTGGCATCCTTGGCCAAAAACTGCTCATAATAAAATCTCTTAAAGCTTTCCATGTTTGTGGAGCTTCATCTTGGCCCGTAGGCTAGACCACCATTGTCTGGCGGACTTTTGAAAGTGCATAGCTACAGGGTGTATCTCAAAAGATTGAAGTCCTCATCTCCAAACGCCGCATCGAATTTGTTGGATAAAGGCCAAGACTTTGTCCGTAGCACCAAAGGTGCTATCGTAGGTAAGGAAAGAGATACTCTTCCCTCCCTCTTTGAACTATTTGAGCTTGGAAGACCTCTTCCACGTGGCATAGGATTTCATATGGACTCTTCTTTTTGATGGCTCAAAGGTTGCATCATCACTATCTTCAGAAGGTGAATAATTTGAGGGAGATGGAGACGAGGGTGACCTCTTTCTTGCCTTGATCTTCTTTTTCTTCACCATCACTTTCATAAGAGGAAGAGGATGAAGAAGATGGAGAAGACGGTGTCCTCTTTCTCGCCTTTTTCTTCTCTTGATTTTTGTCATCCCTCTTTGAAGTAGGGTGTGGAGAAGTATGTGATGGTCTTCTCCATTTTGGAGGTGATGTAGAGTGTTTAGCCCGCCGTCTTTGTGGAGCCTTCTCTGCTGAGGTGGCAGGAGACTCACTTCTTTCTCGTTCCTTCGGTGGGGGCTCTTGAATTCTCCTTTGAGAAGAGATGCATCATCAAGGAGCAAATTTTTGAGTCCCTTCTTATGGATCCTCTTCTTCTTCCCAAATCGAAGAGAGACCTCTTTTGGAAGTCTTGCAAGGAGGATTCCTAGGTGCTCTCTTGTCATCCTGTGGAGCTTTGAGAATCCCATGAGCACGAAGCTGTCGTTGCACTTCACTTTGGAGGGATGGATTTCCCATGGCTTGTGGAAGCCCAAAAACAAGATAGTTAACAAGCATTGGGGCATCATTAGTAGCTTTCTCATTAGCAAAATCAAATTTATCAACATTAATTTCACTCTCTTTACTATTTTCAACCATTCTAACAACTTTTAGGTGTAAACTTTATAGGTATACTTTTCCACTTCAAGCCCTAGTTGCTACTCCTCTTTACCCCTTTAGAAAAAGCACTCAAGCTATTGTACCCGTGGCTCGAATACCATTAATTGCAAGGAATAGAAGAGAGGGTCGTTCAACACCAAAACAATAGCGGTTCCTGTCAAGCTTCTAATAGCTCAATAGTGGTTAATCCGTAGGACTCCACTGTTAAGACCATATCTCTCGACGGTGATGCCTTGTTAACTGAACAAAGGCAGGCACACTGCAAGGCTGAAAAATCCCTATTCTACTTACTCACATGCAATTAATAATACCAACCATTTATAGCTAGCTTGAGGACCTCCCTTCTTGAGCAAGAAAAGAGAAACCTTGTGCTCTGATACCAATGTAACATTTAATGGCCTAGTAAATTGTGTGTAGTGAAATATAGCATGAACATAGTAAGCATTTCATTAGAATAGATTCCTTATGAGAGTAACAACAGTGCTTGGGTGGAGAGAGAAACAAAAAGCATAACACCTAGTTAGATAGCATGAACAATATTTCAAAAGATAGAGAAATTAATCAATTGACGACCGGATTTGCACGGAGCCGGTTCCCCCTCCAAAATTCTTTGTATTATAGTTTCTCCCATCAAGGGAGACATTTTACAATACAATACTTTGTGTTCCTTCAATACTAGCTAGTGCAAGGAAGATGGAAACTTCAAACACTAAGCAAAACACTTATCAAACACAACATCAATTCCCTCACAGTCTCAGACCCATGACCTCACACACCTTCAAAGATGGTGAGAGCTAGCGGGGTATGAGAGTAGATTGAGAGGAAGAAGGAGTAGTCTTACAAGAAAGATGTAAATCTCCTCACATAATCACTCATATTAGCATAGCTTAGCTTAGTAATTAGCATGGTAGAGGAGATGAGCATGCATTGAAGCTTGGCTCTTGTTTGGATTTGCATCACAAAGCTAAGAGTTTGTTGGTGTAGGCCTCCCTTCTCACAAGCTCGAAGTAGGTGATAAGCTTTCCATTAAAGCTTGAGAAGAGAGGGAGAGTCTTCTTACTCTACACCTGAGCTCGTGTGAATGTGTGTGGATAACTCCCTTGAAAAATCAGCCCCCTCTCTCTCTTGGTCGACCCCTCTTTCTATTTGCTCTTGCTAGCACCTCATTGGAACTCCCCAAGCCTAGCCAATAGGATTTAAGGAGCATAAGTGAAGCCTTCTGACACGTGTCCCCCTTTCCCCTTTTGGGAGAGCATTAGGTAATTAATAAATGCAGCTAAACTCTCATTGGACCCCTTTGTCTCCTAGGCCAATAGTAATCACGCAAGCCATTGGGCTGTTGAATGGTCATTGGACCCCTTGGGAGACTTAATTCTCATTGGTCACGTCCATGGCCATCCAATAGGATTTGAGTACACCTTGTGGGCATCTGGCCAAGGGAGCTGACATGTGTCCCTCTTTCCCCTTGTGTACAAAGGAATCTTGTGATTGTGTGTGTGTGTTTCTCTCTCATCCCCTACTTCTTGGGCTCGCCCCCTCCTATGTAGGAGTTTGTGAAGAGTTGTTGGAACACACACAAAGCATCCAATTTCCTAAGACTTTGACCATTGGACACAACCTATGAATTTTGGAACCTTAGCATTTTGGAATTCTTAATGGGCTGAACCCTAAGGTCTTTGGAGCCCATTGCTACACATGGCTCTTTTACACGTGGCCCCTCTTTTGGATCCCTATTTTCCCTCCTTTGGATCCCTACTATGGCTGATCTTCCAGCTTAACCAATATTCTTCCTTTTTCTCCGCTAGCACTTTCCCATATTAAATGATCAGTTTAACATGAGAAAATCATTTAGGAGAATTAGATATTAGTTATTATGACTGAATCCATCATCATGAGCATTGGACTACAACAAATATAGTGCCCTCTTGCACGAGTCTGCATGACTTAGTGCTTCAAACCTCTGAGAGCAACCTTAACAACACTATCGTAGCAGTCGACATTGGCATATTCTGGTATTGGAGAGCATGGGCACTGTGATAGAGTTTCTCAAATTTTGAGAGGCTTCGGACAAGGCCGAAAGCTCAATTACTTACATGGGAAAAGACACCAATTTGATTTTGTAATCAAACTTGGTGCATACTCTACAACCGCTACAAGAGCTTCAGAGGTAGGGCCCTTCTTGGAAACTTCAATTTTCTATTGCTGTTAAAGGTTATAATAGTGGCCCCACTTGTAGAGATATTACACGATATAAGGGAGTACATTATGCCCTTTCACATTGGGCCCTTCCTGAGCTCGACCTCCATGACCAGCTTGCTCATGGGTGAAAGCATGTACGATTACAGCGATCGCTACAAATGGCATCGAATTGGAGCATGGAAGATAGAGTCAAAAAAATGTTGGTCGTCCAATCAAACTGCACGTTCATCGCTTGGGCTGAGCTTTGGCGGGCATGCGAGGCCGGCACACTTTTGGGAAATGGTGACCGTTGAGGTGGAGAGCCAACTCGACTATGGAAACATGGCAAGAGACCCAATGTGACAGGGAGTTTTGTGAGCACGACATGTGATTGGTGGATTGCAAGAAAAAGCACATCCACCTGTCCCAATGTGACACCATCCTTAGTACTACCTAGCCTTGAGGCTGAGCTTCTTGTGGTCCAAGCTATGACGGTCTTGAGCGCCAAGCACATGAGCATTTGGGGGGGGGGCAATCACTTTTATACTTTGAGATTGCACCAAGGGTTGGTCAACAAATAGCAGGTTAAAGACGATGATGAACCATTTACAATTAAAGCAAGTCAATTGCGTACACTTGCTAGGCTGCGTGCCGCTCTTGTACTGTGCTTGATACATTATGATCATTTTTTGTTGTGTGGCCTCCGCCTATGGGCTATAATTCACAGTTTCCAGCAATTCAATATATTACACCTTATTGTCAAGTTTGGTGGCATTCAAATGAATAAGGAAACTTGCGAGCGACTGAAAGCAGAGGTGGATCTAGTTGGAGCAACTAATGTCGAGCAGGCGGCCACTTAGCTCCGAGAGTTGCGCTCTATTTCAAGCCCCGCGCATGCACACACATTAGGAAGATGATGGGGTGTAGGAGGGCCTCTTTATTTTCCATGAGCTTATGGAGGTGACCAATATTTTGACAAATAGGTGTATGCCATGTGTGCAAGAATGGTGGGTGTGTAAGAGATGTGTAAGAGTGGTCAAAGGATGCACTTTTTTTCCCGAAAAGGAGGTGGCTAATTTTATGATTTTTGGTCTTCCATAACTCCCACATTTGATCTCCAATTGAAGCGGTGATCATAAATCTACAATCTACGCATTGAGCTCTTTCCATAGATATGCTACATGATATGGTTTTACCCGCTAGATTTTAAATTCCATTTTGGGGAAAAAATTTGAATTCAAATAAACTAGCCGTTTTGCCTGTTTCAATTCAAAAGATATTCTTTGATTATTTTCTTATTAATACTAAAGGTTTGACTTCATTAAACTTTCAAATAAAGAGGCCCTCCTATACCCCATTCTCTTCCTAATGGCTAGTAAACATCCTCAATGATGAATAAGTAAACCTGCATAAGTAAACCTGCACAGACGATAGTTGTGTAGTCCCGTGCATTCATTTGTTGCAGTCAATCACGAGGGGGGGGGGGGGGGGGGGGGTCTCGTTAATAAGGTGAAAGGGATGGAATCGAGGGATCTACGTTGGGGAAGCAATCGATCGTCGATCTGGGTTGGTGAACATAAAAAATTTAGGCGCCCTTCGTCACACTCTTTGCTCGAGCCCACGACCTCCTGCCCACAGACGCCCACGCCCTATCCAGCCCACCTATCACGCATCTGTTCCAAGGTTACGAGCGTTGCGCATGTTAAATCTTGCCCCCTCTTGTCGCGTGGATCCAATGGCCTAAAGCACCCCCGCCCTGCCGAGAGGGTTCCCTAACATAGATCCCTCTAGTGATACCCCGTGTTACTTATAAACGAGGGCGGGGCCGAGGGGGAGGGCGGAGGGGATATTGTAATCCAACGATAGCATTGCACTCGAGAAAAGAGGAGCAGCATCGAGCTGGTATTGCATTGTTGCAAGCCAAATTTGGTGGCTTTGTGTAGAAACTAATTGGAAAATTAATGCTCACTAAAGAGGGGGGGGGGGGGGGGGGAAGAGAGAGAGAGAGAGTTGTTAAGTGCAACATATGGATTTATAGAAGGTGTGTTTTCATGATTTCTTCCAGTTCAACTAGATGCTCCAAATAATTTTGTAGCTTGACATCTAAAGGTAAGTCTTATAATTTCCTCACTTGTTTCAATCTTCGTCTCCGTGTATTGCACATCTAAGCACACATTTCCTTATTCTTACACATACATGCACATGTGCATCCATTGGTATTGCAACCTATTAGAGATTGGCCTCTCTGACCCCCCCCCCCCCCCCCCCCCCCCCTCTCTGTCTAATTGAAACGGTGGTCTTTTTCACCTTCCAATGTTGCTATCAATGGTAGGACTCTTGATTGTATCATGTTAGGTCCGGTGTCGTTAACGGCTCGGTTAATCCTGTAAAAGCGGGAGCTTAAACTTCTAGTTAGCAGATGATCCAAGTGACGGTGCTATTAACAGCCCGCCTTGGCTAAAGTTGTACTGAGACATATTAATCAATTAATTGATGATTACGGTGACTGCCAGAGTCAGTTGGATCAGTTGTTGTTGTTCTCTCTTTAACACCTGCCAACCAGAGGCCCGACGCCTGCCCGGCTCACGTAGCAAACACATATCCCCCAACATCTTTTGTGAACCCGGCGTGAAACGAGCCCGGGTGGGGGGTAAAGATGGAGAATTTAGAGAAAATGATGAAGATGATTGCAGAATTTAGTGCGAACGGTTTTGTTGATAAGTCAGCAGTTTCCAATTTTTCGAAGATGCTTCAATTGGTTCAAGGATCTCTGCTTGAAATAGAGACTATAAAGAAGAAAAATTAAATGGATGAAGCTTTGGATGCAGTATACGACGAGAGACGACTCTTTGATGGATACGATCCAGAGGGCTACCTAGAGTGCTATGAGCTAGAGATCAAGGTAAGAGGGATACCAGAAGAATTGATGATCATCTTTTGAGCAGTTAGTGAGTTCATATGTGAAGGAGCAGATTCAAGAGGTTACCAGAGCTTGCAACGTCAACTAGAAATATCTCAAGGAAGCTATTGTACATGTAAGTTATGAGCAGTATGAAAGCTATCAAGAACAGATTGCAAGTCTACCAGACTACGCGGATATCTGAGGACAAGTACGATCAAAGTTAGAAGCTGTGATTGATGAGTTTATTGTGCAGGATGCTACTTTCTTACAGGCTGGCGATGAAGACATAGTCAAAGCTGTGTATGCAAAAGTTGGGTTTTGCAGATGCCGTGCATGAAGTAGAAGCCCTTGAGCGTGAGTCTCTACAGCCTCAAACTACGCAGGGTGAATTTTGCAAAGAACATATACCTGTAGTACAAGAGGAAAAGAAATCATGGGATCAAGACAATGAAGTGGCTAAAGCTCAGGAAGAAATTGTGTAGGTGAATGAGTGCAATCATATTCAGGTGGGCATGCAGGAAGATTCAATTACAGCTGATACTTTTGCTACTAAACCAGAATTAGAGCAAAACTTTTCTGGTATAGATTCTACCATAGAGGTGATTGAGGTTACTAGTACAGGTCTTGCCAAAGAGTTGATTAATGATACAGATGTTATAGGTCAAAGCAAGGTTGCAGTTGAGAAGAACAGGATCATGGATCATTTGGGTATACTAGATTTATCAAATTTTGATGTACCAGATTTTGAGGACTTGGCTAAGCAAGAGCATGTGCTTGACTCAGAGGGGGTGCAGACTCCTTCATTGACAAGTTTTTGTGAAGCAAAACTACCAAATTGGAAAGTTGATCTTGAACATGATTATGACGATTCAAAGGGGGGCAAACTCCTTTGACACGCTTCTACGACCTAGAGCTACCGATCTGACTAACTAAACCTGAATTTGATGATGGTTATTTAGAGAGGGAGCAAACTTCTTCTCTATCGAGAATTTGTGAGACAGGACTCACACTATGGTAGAATGATCATGAACTTGATGATGCTGATTCAGAGGGGGTGCATAGTAAAGTGCAATATCTTTTTGATGAATATGATTGGTTTCATTGTGCTGATGATACAGTCAGGGTAGTAGATGAAATTGTCAATGTGGATGCTAAACTTTGTGCTACAGAAGTGAAAAGATATATGGATGAGTGTGAAAGACTTGAAGAGCAATGTACTGCAGATGCGTTTAGTATGCATGTCATATGTGAAAATCTTGGTTTACTGCAGCAACCTGAGATGTGCAAGATGGAGGAACCTTCTCTAGCTATGGACCTTGACCTTATGTGCTTATTGGACGAAGATTTGGAAGGGTTCTCAAATGCAGATGCTAAGGATACCAACCAATCTATATTCATGCATGAGAAAGTTTATTCAAATGCAGCTGATGATGAACTTATGCAGTTGTTGGATGATGCTTTCCTTGATTTTGAGCCTCTACAAGATAGAGAATTGTTTTCTGATGCATCTTGTGAGTCTAATGAAGAGACTTGATGTATTCAGATATGCATGATTGGGATTCCAATACTAGTGAGAGTGAAGGTGAACTGCCAATGCTTTTACTTGTGATTGATGATCGACAATTGGATGAGCCAGTTGCATAGGGCATATGGCAATATCTGATGCTACCTGATGCTATATGGAATCTGATGTTACCCTATGATGTAAGGGATTTTGAGCTAGCTTTTGAACAACGAGGTGATAGATATATGCATGGTCCGGGGAAATTGACTTATATGCCATATGATCCAGGCGGTTTGGGTGAAGATTTATGGGTTAATATATGTTTATTCAATACTGATTAGAAATTCTTGTATTTTCCCTATGATCCTAGAGGATGGCGCAAATTTTTTAAAGGAATGCTCATAGAGGGACAAATGATTAGTTTCCCGTTTAATCACGGGGGCTACTAAAGTGCGAAGTTGCTGATTTGAAGAGTACAGTTATCTGATGTAGAAGGTTGCATGGTACAAGGTTTTGCTTTCTAGATTTATGCTAAGTCAGAAGAGTGTTTTTTGGTATGCGGTCAATAAGCTTACATGGCTGGCTTCTAGTTGATTTCTTTGAATAATTGATAAAGTATCTTCACATCTTTTGAGTTGGTTCTTCTACCAGAACTTGAGGTAAAGGACTTGACGGAAATTCTGTGTGCAAATAGAGTAAGGCATACTTGAGCTTGACAGGGTTCCTTAAAGAGAGCTTAATGGTCAAGCCGTGTGCATCATTAACTGGAGCACTTGAGTCTAGCGGGGTTCACTAAACAAGTTATCCATGATTGAATGCTTTGAAGATATGACAGATACAGTTCAAAGATTTTTGATCGGCAGCTACTTGGGTGAAAGCATGTTAACCTATCGCGCTTTTTGTGCTAGTTAGCAGTTTCAAGTTAGCACATCTTTGAAAAGTTGGACATCCGGTAAATTTTTTACAAATAATATCAAAATTTGTCGGAGGTTGTACATTTGGATTCCTTGTTTCAAGTGCTTTCTATTGATATATCATATGTCATAGATCTTGGAGATGTAGCTCAAGTTATTGTACTAGTTAGCATATGTCAAAATTGTGCTACTTAGCATTGTCCGGGACATGAAAAAGCATGACAGTTTAACATGCTTTCACCCACCTAATGACTAGGCTAGCACATTGATGATAGGGTATAAGCCTTATTTTAATTTTTATATGTTTACCAGTTAAGTGAGTCTGATGATGGAAAAGAGCTTAAGGTACCTGTAAGCAGATGCAGATTGAAGTGTTGTTGGCATAGACCGGAGGCTCTACAGGTTTAGAAGGAGTGGATGTTGTGCAGCTCCACTCCCATGCTAAGAAAGATGCCAGAAAAATACATATTAAGCTTATTTAAAGCTTACTTGACTAATGATAGTGACCAGGGCTTCTTAACAAGCCAAGTTTAATGATGAATGTATGTCAAATGCGGGTGAAAGGGCCAAAACATTCCTTAATGATGCTAAAAAGTGCTATGCTTGAAGTGGACACGGATGGGATATTATGACCTAGAAATACAGTGCTTGAAGTACTCTATTGACCTGTCTTTATGGCTCGTCGATTGGAGCTACGGTGAAGAAGCTATGGCATTTTGAAGTTTAAGTCGATTGCAGATCCGTACCGGATTGGGCAACTACAGCTAAGGTGACAAGAATTAAAGTGAAGGCGTCCGGCTAAAGTGCTCAATTTCTGGAGCGTGTCGGTCTTTTCAGATCAGTGATCGGAGTTATGGTTGCCAATTTATTGGCCGTTAAAGATTCACCTGGGGTCTGATCCATACGAGTCTGGTCGGTTCAGGGGGATTTCCATCTGGGAATTTTTCACTTTGAGCAAGTTGTGGAATGTCATTCTATGTAGAACAATGATTGCAAGATATACCCAGCCTAGTTGCGGCAAGGAAGCTCTAGCGAAAATAATCATATGCAAAAGGAATGCCTTTCTCCAAAGCCACTCACTTGTACTTGCATCTTGAGGGCAAGAGATACTAATGGGGAAAACAAAATCCCAATGATATTGTCAGATTAGGTCTAATGGGAGTCTTGATGCTGGCATGTAAGACAAATATGGTTCTGTATGCACGAAGTACAAAAAGTTCATGATGAGCCACTATCTGAAATGTCGTCTCATAAGAGCGTAATGATTGTGGGACAAGCCAGGCTCAATAGGGGATGATGAAGAAAGATGTGTTGCTTGGTGGTTCCTTGCCCGATAATGCATGCCAAAGGTGATGCCCTTACAAAGTCCAATAACTAGGGCCGCCCGCCCACTAAAATCCCATCAAACGCCACCCACTATGGAGAGGCCGCCCACTTAATAATTAAGGGAGTGTAAAGTCAATTCAAAATGGAGGGAGCAAAAGAAAGAGATGGCGGACAGACAGCGACGAGCGCAACAGCGGGGAAAAAGAGGTGCTCGTGTGGGGTAGTACGAGCCTGGGATGATCCTGGCGAGAAAGCGAAAATTGTCCAGCATGCCAAGGCACCCCTTTTCGGCATTGCTCCCGGCAGTTTTTGTGCTAATCAAATCCGGCCCTGCCACGTCATCGAGATCTTTCCCACGCCACGTCAATCACGGCGCCGTGACTGCATGATGGGGATAATTTTTGAAGAGGGCTAATAATAGAGGGGAGAACGAGGGCATAAGGACGCTTTTGAAGAAGAACGATGTAATGTAGGGAACGAGAAGGACTCCAAGGGAAGAAAAGCTTGGCCAGGCATGACTAAGCAAAGGAGGTAACGAAAGGAAGGAGTTGAAGGGAAAGAAGAGGAGGAGCTCCCTCTCTCTCGCTCTCATCCTCGAAGCAAAACTTGGAGCACAAAAGAAAAGAAGCTCGAAAGCTTGGAGAAGGCAAATCTCTTTCTCTCTCCCTCTCGATCTTGAACAAGAAGCAAGCAAAGAGAGTGGAAGCGAAGCAGAACTAAGGAGAGCTTAACAAGGGAAGAAGGTGAAGCTTGGTCGAAGTTGAGCCATGGAAGAAGCTTGACAAGGAGCTTGGTTAGGGCAAGCCAGGTTTGAGAAGAGGCTTGTCGAGGCAAGCAAGCGGAGCTTGAGAAGGATAAGTTTGTGAAGGCAAGCAAGCTTAAGAAGTGAGCTCGGTCGAAGCACTCTTGGTCTTGAACCAAAGCAAGAGAAGAAAGCAGGAGAAGGCATGCACGGTAAACAAATCAAGGTAAGAAGCAGGAGGAAGTTACAATTAGAGAATGTCAATTAAGCCGGTCCAAAGCAGATAAATCAACATAAGAAAATTTTCGTCACCAACATCAGTCCGAAGTTGATTCAGCATTTTGTTAGGTCCGGAGTCGTTGACGGCCCGGTTAGTCCTGTAATAAGCGGGAGCTTAAACTTCTAGTTAGCATATGATCCAAGTGACGGTGTTGTTAACAGCCTGCCTTGGCTAAAGGTTAAGTTGTACTCAGACGTATTAATCAATTAATTGATGATTACGGTGAGTGCTAGAGTCAGTTGCAACAGTTGTTCTTGTTCTCTCTCTTTAACACCTCTCACAGCCAAAGGCTCGGGCGCCTGCCCGACTCACGTAGCAGACACATATCCCCTGACAGCGACTCAACAAACATCTTGGGAGTTTGTTTCTCTTGGTTGCATAGGCCATCTTTGGCATGAATATGATGCTTCATGGTTTGGGTTTCATAGATGATATCATGGATAAGTGGAGCGAGAAGGAAATTTGATGGGTTAAGGTGAAGAGATTGGCTTAAAGATGTATGTAAGTAGTAGGATATGAGTGTGGAATAGAGATTATGGATAGTGAGAGTATGCAAGCGATAGTGGAGTGTGATGTGTACATCAACAGTGGAAGGAACCAAAGACTGTTTCAATTATAAAGTATCGTGAGGATCAACTAAGGCTTTGTCATATGAATCAGCTAGGGCTTTCTCATAGAGACAAGGTTTAGATGGCACCAAATAAAGGTAGTTATGGCCTTTTTTTTATATTGCATCTCGCTACATGTAAAGGTTTTTGAGAATTGGTATGCAAACTAGTGACTTCCATCAAGAATGTTTTTGATCTAGATGGCGAGGATACTCCCATGAAGGTATCAATAAATTTTATACGTCGTGGATCATGAAGCTCAGTTGAGGAGCATGATATGCAAAGTGCTTGACATGTTGAGATATCAGCATGATATGCAAAGTGCTTGACATGTTGAGATATCAGGCAATCCATCAAGATTCATATTACACGAGGTTTGTTTGGATTGAAGAGCATCTTCTTGTTCAACAAACAAGCATAGGTCTTCTACTAAATGCACAAGGAGGGATGGCGCAAGGCAAGGTGGTGTCCAGGAGGGAAGCAAGGTTGGCGGCAAAGTTGCTGAGAGAGGGTCCAAGGTGGAGGGCTCATGAAGGCTTAGTGGTCAGGGAAAGTGTAGGTGGTACATGAAGTCACACAAAAGGTGCTACAGATTCGGGTAGCGTAGAGTGAGCCGAGGAGGAATCGTCGGAGCGTAGGGGACGAGATTGGGGGTCTGCAATGCAGCGGGGAGAGAAACTCTGGAATAGCAGTTAGTTACGTGGGTAAGGGGTCGCTATCAGAGGAAAGGAGGGCACAATGTCTGGTTGGGGTAAGCGCAGGCAGCCAAGGCATCGACCCACAAATGATTGAACTAGCGAAAGCATGAAAAATATGTGGGCTCGCACAAGCGCTCCAGGAGGAGGCTACGATGGTATTGTAGAAGTTATAGAGAGAGAGTGAAAAATAGAAAGAGACACTCATCTAGGCCGCGAGTTTGCCATGGCCCTCAATACACAGAGACGCGCGTGCTGAGATCAATCAACGTGCGCTCACATGCGGATGAGTACTAACTTCTTCAAGCTGTCCAAATGCGGCGTTCATTTGAGAGTGCCTGGTGTACTTCCAGCTGTCCAGGATAAGCTCTCTCGGATTGCCTCGATTGCACGATAATACTAGGGCAAGGCAGGGAAACTGCGTTGGGCTGTTTTTGCGAGTGTGGAACAAGAGCTTCCTTTCAAATGCGATCATGTATGCTTGCGTTACAAAGGCATATTGTAGCGGAAATATGCGAGGTTTTGACAAGGAACTATGGAAAGCAAGAACTTGGCAATGCTTTGGTTGCTCAACCTCACAGCAATTACACTTTTATAAGGATTCAGAGCCATCCTGAATTGTCTGCATCTTTCAAAGCAGAGCTTCAGATGTAGCAGATGTTTATCCTTCTTTCCAAACACTGAGAAATCATCCACAAAGACTCTCATAAAGTCCTGTAAGTAAGGTTCAAACACCTTATGAGCAACAAAATTAAATGAAGGTGGTCCATTGGTTAACCCAAAACTCATCACTGTGTAGGCAAAGGCTTCCCATTCAGTTATAAAAGATGTTTTATGCTGATCCGACTCAGCAACACTAATCTGATTATAACCAGAAAATCCATCCAAAAAGCTGTACATTTCATGACCAGCTACTGCATCCAACACAGCATCACAAAATGGCATAGGAAAGGGATCAGTAATGGTTGCTGCATTCAATTTTCTATAATACACACAGACTCTTAAAGCTCCATTTTTCTTTGGCACAACCAGTATAGGAGACAACCATGATACTTCATGTACAGGTTTAATGAACCCTACTGCCAGGAGCTTATCAAGCTCCTCCTTCACCTGTTTGGCAAAGTTAGGATTCATTCTATATCTTTGCTGCACAATTGGTTTTGCACCCTCTTTCAAATTAATCCTATGCTGATGTAGTGCTGGGTCAATGCCTCTCACCTGAGAATAATCCCAAGCAAACACATCCTTATAATCAACCAATAATTGCAACAGCTGTGCCAGAAATTCCCCTTGAATGTGTGCACTCACTCTGACCATTCTTGGTTCTGCCTCTGTTCCGAAATTTAGCTCCTGAAGCTCCTCCTTTTCTACCTTGCTTGATGCCCCAAACTTCTTTTCATAGATTTTCTCAGCCATATCCCTGGCCTCCTTTTCTTCTTGCTGAATCTGTTCCTTATCAGACATAGCATATTTCTGGTCCACCAATTGCAACAGTTCCTTACCCTGCACTGTCTGTCCTGGTGCTAAACCTGTATCTGGCTCATCCTGTTTCTTACCCTGCTGTAACATGCTTTCCACATCTACTTCAAACACAGGTACAACAGTTGGATTGGCCTTCAAGAACTCTTCCTCTTGGTCATCTGTGACCTCATCAGCAAAATTAATAGTCTGAGCAAACAGTGGTTTCTCACTTAATGGAACCATCTTCCTTCCCCTCATAGGTATGGTTACTTTCTTTTTCCCTTTTTTCAATATGACAACATTTTCTCCCCAGTCTTGTCTTACTTTAGCCAATCTGAACCAAGGCCTTCCTAATAGCATTTCATATGCAGCTGCTGAGTCTGACATTCTGAGTACCACAAAATTAACAAAAAAGGATAATCCTGACACCTGAATTTCCTGGGCTTTGAGAATTCCCAAAGGTTGTACCCTAGATTGGTCTGCCATTTTCACCTGAAAAGGTGCTGGAGCCATAGCTCCCAACTCCATTCTTTTGTACACTGCCTCTGGTAAAATATTCACCCCAGAGCCTCCATCCAATAACACATCATCAAAATTTTCTCCAAGAAAGTGTACTTTAATAACTGGTACCACAAAGTCCACATCTGCTGGATCAATTCTATTTGCTGCTGCTGAATAAAACTGCCTGTCCATTGTGCCAAGTCCATTCAGGTTTTGCAGCTTTCTGAACAATCTGTCTTTGAAAGCTGGAACCAATTGCAACAACTGATCCAAAGATAATTGAAGAGGTGAGCTAATAAGTATTTCAAACCAATCCTTATCCTGTTTATTTTCCATCTCCTTACTCCCTTTATTCTGGTCTTCCTTTTCTTTTGGGTCATCCTCAATATCCACCTGCTTTGCCTGGTGTTTGGCAATCCTTTTTGTAACCTGGTCTCTTACCCCTTTTTGCTCCTTCCAATCCAAAGGTGCTTTATCCTTAGACCTAGTCACTGCTAGAACTTCAACATGATCCTCCTGCACACATTGGTTACAGTCACAAGCCCATTGATGTTCCTCTTCATTCCCTTGCTACTCCTGTTCTTGGTCAGTATCTTGCATCTGCTTATCCTGAGAAAACACATCAAACAAGATTACATTTGCCTGAGCTGCTGGCTGATTTTGCTGCTGTTGTTGTTGCTGATTTTCAGGTTGATTGGGCTGATTATATCTCACAATGGGCATTCCCCTTTCTTCCCTATGCTTCACCCATAAAGCACAATTGGGACCTACCCAGTGATCTGGTGCACCACAGTACACACAGGGTCTCCTATTATTATTGTTCTCCTGCTCTCTCCAAGGAGGTCTAGGAGGTCTTGCCCTCTGAAATGGTGGTCTTCCCCTAAATGGTACTGCTTGATTTGCTCCAATTTCTGGTCTTCCTCTTCCTATGTTAGGTGCTGTCTGCCCTTTATTCTTTGGATTATACCAACAGCTAGCAGTACTATGTCCATCCCTTTCACAAATGTGACAATACACTTTTTCTTTAGGTGCTACAACAGAATAACCAAACTTTTTAAGTTTGCCTACCAAATCTTGTTCAATACTCTGCTTTTTCTTAACTTTCTTCTTCTTACTGCTCTTTTTCTTCTTTCTTTTTTCTGTTTCCTCATCACTGTCTGATGGTGAGTCTGAATCTGAGTTCCCACTGGAATCTGTGTCTTCAGATGCTTCTTCTGAATCTGAGTCACTGTCTTCTTTTCCTTTTGCTTTGGTCATGCCAAGTCTCTTCTCCACCCTTGCAGCAGCAGTAACAAGGTCATCCAGACCTCCAGCAATATCAATGCTAGCTACTGCTCCCTTTAAGCTGCTTCTCAATCCTTTCAAAAAATAACCTGCTAACATTTCATTAGTGGGTCTTTCATTCCCCTGCAATCTTTCTACTAAAATTCTGAACTTCTGTGCATAGTCTTCAACCAGCATCTTATTTTGCTTAATGTCTCTGAGTTTTCTCAGGACATCAGTTAGAGTCTTCTCCTTTCTAAATCTCTGCAGAAATGCCTGCTTCAAAGCATTATAAGTAGCAAAATGTGCAATGCCATATTGGCTGAACCAACTCATGGCCTTTCCTTCCAATGTGGCAGCAAACTGTTCCATCTTTACTCCATCAGCATACATCACCTGATAGCCACTTGCCTGCCACTTAGTTTCAAACTGTGCCACATGACAGTCAGCATCTTCCTTACTCCCTGCTCTAAACTTGGCTGCCTTGACCTTTGGGTTGGGTGGTGGTTTAGCCATTGGAATGGGTTGTGGTGGTCTCCTAGGTCTTTGCCTGGTAGCACCCTGAAGTGGGTCAAACTGGATCCTTCTCCTAGTGGTTCTTCTTGCCAGGAATAAAGCTCCAATAAATTGCCTCACTCTCTCTTCTCCTGCTGCTCCTGATCCTACCCCTCCTTGGTCTACAGGTTGCTGCCCCTGAGCATCGGGTGATTGCTGATTGTCATGATCATAGTTAAATGGATCAATGTTTCCAGCCTGTGCTTGAGCCCTTGTGTAGTACACTCTTCCTACTCTCCTGTCTCCCTCTGACATGCATCATTACTTGAAAATAAACGTTAACCCAGCGGATCGCCAAATGTGTTGTGGGTTAGGTCAACACATGAACATCATACACAGCAATAATAACCATCTATTCCACCATACTTCATTAACAACAACTCAGACACAGTAAACATGACTACTCTAAATATCAGAGTAAGCAGAAAATACACTGAATAGTTGCTGCACTACACCATCATCATCACATTCATATCAGAGAACAGATACATCGTGCGCAGATACATTCCCCACTTTTATAGATAAATCCGACTTAACTACCCAGTCACAAGACATTCAGCAGACTGCAACTGAAATACAGTTACATCCGACTTAGCAAAATACAGCTCAGTAAATATCCGATAAGTCAAAATCCGACTTAGCTATTCAGAGTCAGTTTCTAACATGTGCCTCTCAACAATACCCCTGGTTGTGAGATTAAATTTCTCCAAAAAGACAAAAAATTGTAGCTTTTTATAAGAAGACAGATTGTCTATCAACACAAGATAATAAATCTAGAAACCCGCTAAGAACCTCCTCCTCGGGTGACCCATCCTAGGAGGAGGATGCACTCGAGTGTCCAAGGGCAAGAGCCCTAGCAAAACCATGAACAACAAGTGAGCACAAGATGTTCCTCAAGAGCGTGACCCAACAGGGATTTGAACCCACAACATGTAGGTTGAGAGGCCAAAGCCTTACCGTTAGACCAACTCTTTGGGGACGGTTGACGGGCAATATTACCGCAACCATTCTTTCAAAGAGGAAATTTTAGACCTTTTAGCTATTTTTTACAAAGAGGAAATTTTAATCATAGGACATTTTTTGGATTGGTGTGGCAGAGAGATGCATTTGGGTCAAGTAGAAGGCCATTTGTAGCGTACCTAGTACTCTTGAAAGGAATTGTGGACCATTGGTTAAGTATACATGTTCTCTATAGGTGTGTCGCCATGTCGTTTTTATTAGGAATATTCTTGAAAGATCCCTAGGGCTTAAGAGGAAGGGAAAAAGAAAGACCACATTTTTCCTTTGAAAATGACTAAAATACTCCTCTAATTTGTGAGAATTTTCAGAAAACCCTTCGAATTGCTGCCTCCGCGGCTTGAATTGCATTTTCTTGCAGAAGCTCGAGATTGGAGTTGTTGACGGCACTGGCCACTTCCAGTTCGCTCGTGGATATGCCATTATCTCTACCACCTCTTTCAATGCCGACAACGGTAATGCCATCATTAAGTTCAATCCCACCACCCTTCCATTTGCCACCTGGCCCCTTCTCTCTCTCTCTCTCTCTCTCTCTCTCTCTAGATTCATTAAAAGCTTCTCTTTCGCTCTCTAGATTGGTCATTCTCTTACTAGAATGTTGTGGTTCTTTCTAGGAAAAAATCCCAAAATACCGCTCCTCACTTTAATTTGTGGAATCTCAAAATATCCTTCAAATTTCTAAAATTCCCAAAATACCTTTCTGTCATGGCATGTTTTGGGCGTAGCACAGAAGAGGAGGCAGACAATGGTGGCAGAGGGAGACACGATGCCAAAGAGAGGTGGGATTCGATTTTTGACTGCCAGCAAGTGGGACTGCTTGAATTTAGGCGAAGCAGGTCGCAACACGCGAGTCAAGAAGCTAGCTGGCGATGGGGAGTGGTCTTTTGGGTAAGATTTTGAGTGATTGGGAGATTTACACAAGTTTTAATGCAATATTTGCGTAAGCTTCCAATTTTGACCTAAAAATTGGGAGAATTTCAAGTTTTCCTTGAAGAACGGTGTTTCTTTTAAGGGTAAACTCCCAAAACACCCCTCAATTCACCAATATTTTGTCATAAATTCCCAAAGTGCCCAGGTCCTAAGATTAAAATTCTCCAAAGATTTAAAAAAAATTAGGTTTTCATAAGAAGACTGATTGTCTATCAATATAGGATGCTAAAACTAGAATTTCAGCTCGTTATGTAGGCTTTCAAGATGAATCGCTTCATTAGTTTTAGACATAATAGACCCTTTTTTGCGAGGTAATATGTGACAAACTAGTCTTGCTTTGTGGCCCTTGCTATATAACATCTATAGAATATAACAGGACATATGCAAATTGACATTTAGCATTTAGCATTGGAGGGAACAAGAGAATGACTAATTTGGCAAGGGGACACTGTGTGAAAGGGATATATGTTTGACAATTTCTATAATGTTTATGGGAGGAGACAAAGTTAAGTGCATCAATTACTAGAGAGTATAGGGATGGTTACATTTGAGATTATATCCAAGCAAGGTTGTACTACTATGTCTACTGATGAATGTTTTTTCTAGTAGTGCTACATGTAAATTCTTGCAATTGGAAAGTATTTCAAAAAGGAAATTTTCATTGAATGGTTGGTAGCGCAACATGTCGGCTCACATTTTTGAAGGTGGATGTCGAGTGTGTTTTGTCTTTAATAGATGCACCCAAGGTACAATTGATCTCATCTACGGCTAGTTATCTTTCACGAATAATGGTCAAGAACTGAAGCAATTAAGGGTCCGTTGAGTGTCTTTTAGAGCATGACATCTCGTACAAAACATTGCATGTAACCAGTGGACCGAGCTTGTGATATGGCATTTGTTACAAAGCTCATGTGCATGACTACAAACTTGGTTGGTTTGGCAAGAGAACACATTTGTTTTTGAAGGGATCTACCAATGTACTACTGGTTACGTTGACATTTTGTCTTACAATAAGGTCAAAAATCGTTGGTTAACATGGATCGCTCGTCTATAATTATAATATTTACCTCCTTTATGTACAAATATCGCTCATCGGTCTCATGAATAGAGAGGGAATATTGATGATTTGTGGTTGGTATCTTGAACTGGTAATGGACTGTATACAATGCTACTAAGTCTTGTTGCTGGCACTCCAATGGCAAAGAGCTCAACAATAATACAAAAGCGAGGGCCGTAGGAGTGTCTATTTCATTTGTCTATCAACCTCGTTTATCGCTATATATGTGAGGTATGCCGTCGTGCAGGAGGAACATATGTCTAGATTGTGAGCAAAGATGTCACATTGCATGCTCCAATCTTTATACAATACAGTAATCTCAAACCATGACCTAGCAAATGGAGGGTATGCTAGTTTCAAGTTAGTTGCAATTTCCTCCCTAGCTTATTGAGGTGCGCCTGGATTGTAATCTTCTAGGTCTTGAAAACTTCATATTGATACCTAGTACGGGAGAAACGAAGACATATATAAAATGGCATTGATTATTTAGACACCTAGTATGGTATCAATTATTCAGAGCTAAAGTAAAGATGCACAAGGTGAATTCACTATTGTGATACACCACATGCATTCACTACTTGTGAATTCACTATTGTAATACATCACATGCGTTGGCTAGCAACCATGTGCAAAGAGTTTCATGTGTGACTAACATGTGCAGATGTTGATCGCCATCGAGTGTATAGTTCTAAAAATGAGATCCAAATAAACCGAAGCAAAGGAATTAATGCAAAAATTTCTAAAACAAGCAAATAGATAAAGCATGAATGAATTGCAACAATAAATGAAGTGCTTTACTGACATCCAATGTTGTAGTAGTACTTTTTAATTGTCCAATCTAGATATCAATATTTGAGTCAAGCTACAAAAAAGAAATGTGAGTAGTTACACATATCATCTTCCAATGAAACATCACAGATTGAAAGTGCAATGTATGTACAGTGTACGTCATACAGAGGTGCCATACAAAAGTATGGTGGAGATCTGGCACTATGGTCTCTCCAAAAAATTATAATAAACAAAAGTCGTGCCCTACCGCGTATCGTTTATGTGTTGCACCAAGCAAATGTATGCACATGGAAAATTGGATGCAGAGGAGAGAACTTGCAGTGTTCTCGAGATGGATTTGTGCTTGTGCAATTGAAACGTGTAGAGTTGTGAATATTTTTCCCCCTTGCCATACACAAAACACACAGATGTAACTTTATGTTCTATGTCCTCTTATCAGTATTACCTTCTCTCTCTCTCTCTCTCTCTCTCTCTCTCTCTCTCTCTCTCTCTCTCTCTCTCTCTCTCTCTCTCTCTCTCTCTCTCTCTCTCTCTCTCTCTCTCTCTCGTAAGCTGCTTCAGTCAGCAATTATGTCTTCTTGCCTCCTTGCTGAAATTAAACTAACCTGCTTTATGTATTGTGCTTCCTAACTACACATGATAATAGTTTTCTTGAGGTCGGCATCCCCATAGGAAAAGGCACTAGATTTAGTCCGCTCATCAATAATCCAAATGCACTTATGAAAACCTACTATTACGTGACGCTCATGGGTATTAGTACGTGTGACATTCCGGTTGATATCATTCAAATTCAAAATAAAGCCAAAAAGCGGCGGGGACGTTGTCAATTTAGTAATTATGAAGTCCATAGTCCCTTCATTTAGTTGCCTATGAGGCATTGTGGCAAGCTATGAACAACTAGAACTTGTAAATGCCCCATGTTATACTTCTCAACACATCAACCTGCGGTTCAAGGCAACAGAACGTTGAATTTGGCAATCCGTTAAACGTATGTTATTTCCAAGGGGTTTTTATCAAGGTCTTAATCAAGTAGCAATTCTCTTTTACACCGCCCGAAGGTGAGGGTGTAATGAGTGTGTTTTTGTGGCCATGGAGACAATATATTCAAGCTCATCACCAACAATTGTAAAAGATCTATTAATGCCTTTGACAATGATCTCACTTTCAAGAGCAATAGATTTGTTTCCTGCATTGAGCGTCCCCTTTTGAACGTTCGTGAGTCTCGTGCTTTGACCACTGATGAGAAAAAGCAACTCTAAAGATCCATCGATTTTGGGCTACCAATAACAACTCAAAATAGCCATCCATTCGAAACTAGTATCTCTAGTCAAACAATGCAACTTGAAAGCTGCCAAGGTGCCATTTCTCCAAAAGGTACAACTTACAACAGAGGTACTACTAGTTATGTAAATGATGCAATTCAGGTGGCGGCATGAAGCCTGCGAGAAATCCCAGCCCTTTTTTGCATACAACTAGATTCTATATGTCGAGCTCAATCGATGTCGTCGCCACCACCCATGCGTCGAACTCTCCTTCTCAAGCTCTGACGGCCCTCCAATCCACAACACCCCAGCTAACCCCTCTGTCTAAACAACCCTCCTTGAATTTTTGCGGATGTAATGAATCTTATATGCTAAGCCAGTAAGAGATGCAAAGAAAGCTGACTCATCTCTTAAACTAAATCGAGATAAGATGCAACATCATGAGGACTGTATTTTCACAAGACGGTGCTTGACACCTAACATATATGATATAATGAGTGTATAACTAAATAGAATAATTTCTGAATCTTGAGGTTGCAAAATGCATTTGACAATAGATCACAAACTTTGTCCTTTTGAAGCTAAAACTGGTTTTGCACTCAGACAATATATTAACAGCATTATGCCTTGCACTATGGAATGTTAAGTCGTTGTTGTCGATAACTGACTCCGCTTGCTTGGCATATTATAGCTACTATATGGAGTTTCTACATCTACCGCTTGCTACACAAAAGACCTTTGAGAAGATTATTATTTCCCGCCCTAGAGTAGCTTTCCTCCAAGGGAAAATGAGGGTTTGTGTTGACTACTATACCAAACTGATGTCTTCCATCTGCAGCCACCTAAACTTGATCCAATAGCTGCTGCACACATAGAACTTTTCTCATAAGATCCACCGCCAAATCATGGTTATTTACAAGAAGGGATCTATGAAGTAGTGCTGCTAATCTCAAATGCACCCACATTGGATGCCATCTGCATGCCATTTAGAAAGAGAAGCTCCTTAAAAACCTCAATATTGGCCATATTATCTGTAAAGTTTTGGATATCCCATGTGGTTTTTGAATGGCCAGCAGTGAGCTGCTGTTGGAGGCTAATAGGTGCTAACATATTGGTATGCCTCTCTCCAGAAATGCCATTACTCCACAGTCCATGTTCTTTGGATTCTCTAGCATCAAATCTCTTTATGTGGAAAGAAGAACTAGCTTCCTCTTGTGCTCTTTGACTATTCTTTTGATCATGTTCGGCAGCGTAGGCAGTGGCATGATTGACTACTTGACTTTAACTACAATGTTGCTCCATTTACTTGGAGCTACACATTACCCAACTCACGCGAACACCGTATTCTATGTTATATTGATCATGAGAAATGTTTCTGTTTGTCTACAGATCATTCCGAAATGCTTACCTCATTAAATTTTTAGATAGGCTATCAATAGAGTTGGAAAAGGAGTGCGACTGAAGCCAATGGCTCATCAAACCATGAGTTGCACTAGTGGAAATACTCCCCAATGCCCATCCCTCGACATTGAGTTGTGTGCCACTAATCCCCTCACACTCTCTACTAAAAGCGCAAGCAGCTAGCATTGAAGCCGCTGGCTTACGTACTTGAGGATAACCATCATAAACTTCAGTGTGATCAATCCTCCTAAGATTTTCTGCCCTCGTGTCCACTTCAATGTTTACACTTTCAATTTCTTTGGCCTCTGCCGTCTGCATCGCCAACAAACAGATAGCATTAACATAAAAATGTGTTGAACGAGCCTACGAAGGCAATGAGTTTTGGTGATTCGGCCCCAGATTAGGCCAACTGGTCTTCGGTTGAAATCTAATATCTTCTATTTCAATAGCAATAGAATAGACCTCTGCCATGGGTTGATCGCACGAAATATCTGATCTTCGAGAGTGCTCATCACGTCGGCAAGCATATGAAGTACCCTCCAGCTTGATGATCTGCAAAATATAATGAGGGTTTGAAAGGTCTTCGGTACTCCTTTTTGGTTTTGCCCGGCTTGTTGTTGCGCGCGCAAATAATGCAGAAAAGAATAGGCATCAATCTTGAGAATTAGGCATGGGGACCTGCTGCATATCATTTCCATGAACATGGAAGGATGCTCGAGGGCACATGGTTGTTGAATTTGCATGAGCTATACTTGGAGCGGTATAATGCTGCCCATAACTAATTACGCTTGCAGAAACGAGCAGAGTAAGGTAATTGAAGCCAGACATACTGTCCATCTGGCCACTGGGCCTTGTTGCACACAAAGCTCTTATGATCGCTACACGGGGATGGTGCACGTAGGCTTATAATTATGTATCAAGGCTTCATTGCAAAAGAAGGCCAATTCTAGTATGTCGATGGGGCAAACAATGACATTGTTGACCTTGTACTGTTGGAATGAATTGGGAGGAGTTTGGCCTACAT
Source organism: Adiantum capillus-veneris (assembly GCF_014529385.1). Taxonomy (NCBI): domain Eukaryota; kingdom Viridiplantae; phylum Streptophyta; class Polypodiopsida; order Polypodiales; family Pteridaceae; genus Adiantum; species Adiantum capillus-veneris. The sequence goes on from NC_140939.1 coordinate 62,493,095, forward strand.
ACTCTATGTTACTAAAGAATGCTCTCATGTCGACGAGGTAGTCTTTCCTTCATGGCTCTTTTCTTTCATGTGAGCACGTATAAGGTGCCGGTACAGCTAGCTTCTAGCACCATAGAACAGAGGATGAGAAGGCAGTAGGATCCGTGTTTGATGGTTCCATTAGAGATCATGTACGAGCAAAGCCTTCATCGCCTACTAGCGTTGTGAGCGGGATGAAAACACACACAACGCCTCTATAACGACCCGACACACACTCTTGGAAGGATATACACACACACTATGGGGCACCACTCGGCTTAGACAACACACCTAGCCGAGACAGGGAACACACCTCTGGAGTGAGAGGAGAGAGACTATCCACTTGCCCACTCCACACAGACACACACACACACACACACACCCAAAAAACTCAGCTCAAAAGAGGAGAATTTTTTATGTTTAGATACAAATGAGCTTGGGCCAACACCAATGGGGCAAACAGCTCACACAATATGGGTAAAAGATACCAGATACAATCACAAACTAGAGCAGAAACTTCGCTCATAGGAGAAACTTACACAGCAAAACAGCAAGAAAAGAGTGAGGAATTTGGAAAAATGGACAGCGCCATCGCGTCCGGAACGGCCCAAAACCCCAGTCTACAATGTCAAAGTGCTCAAATCCGACCTCGGATGAGCAGTTTACGGCCAAAACAGGCTCCAAAATGAGCAAAAACACAGCTGCGGCTGTTCCTCCTCTCTTCTCCATGTTTTTTCTGGTCTTCTCTCATTTTTTCAGTTCCCACACTTAGCTTTTTTAGTTGGGCACCCTTGGCCTTTTAGATGACCTCAAACGGACCCCGAACAGGCCAAAAACTGACCTCGCAGTGCATAGTTGTCACCTTTTTGCATCATTCGCACACCTGGCACTCTGCTTTTTTTCACTAATGCATCTCGCCACCACGTGAAGTGGCCCCAAAAAGTGGTCCTAATGATGACCTTTCTGCATAACTCTCACAAGAAAACACCCACGTTGTGTTCGTCCTCATCCGCGTGCAAATATTGACCTTGTTCGCCCTCCTGACGCCACTAGATGCCATCTGACGCACCTGCTGACCTCACGTCGTCGGCCCGCGGATAGCTTCCTCGAGAAGTTTTACGCGCTATAAACTCCTCATTATTGTAGAAAAAACATACTGGTACTGGTGATAGTGAAAATCGATGAACTATGTACATGCTGTCCTACCTGTACACATGTGGGCCCCACGTAACCACCTGGCTAAGGAAAATGGGCAATTCTTTATTTGATGCACCATGCATGTGTATGTACATATGCGCAATCCCTTGCTCCAAAAAACTCCTGACAGCGTCATAGTCTTCTCTCTCTCTCTCTCTCTCTCTCTCTCTCTCTCTCTCTCTCTCTCTCCCAAAGAGTGGACAAAGACAAATCTCTGAGAATCAAAATAAAGTTATACACACAGTTATATATGCCTACATACATGCTAGAGATTGTATGTAATATCGATGGTTCTTTCGAGGCCCATACCAGCGCATATACCGAATTTTGTTCCGACGACCAAACCTGCAAATTTTTTTTGGGGCAGAGAGGGCTGGGAGCTGATGCTGCATATACTATAGCAATAGAAAACATCCCTTTCTACCGAAAGGAAGAGTGCACAAGCAACCACACTCCACCTAAAAGTTGACGCTAAAGAGCATGTGTATACATATTAGAAAAGTTGTAAAAAGAACAAAACCACAAAATTAAAATCTTGATCATGACAAGTTCTCAAAAGCATAACCATAACGTCGACTCCCAAACCATAGGCACTGCGTAACCATAATCTGATTGCCACACCATCATTGAAAACCATAACCATATCTTGATTGTCAAACCCTAACCATACCATGATTGTTGCCATACCATGATTGCCATACCATCATTGCAAAACCATAACCATAACTTGATTGCCAAACCATGATCAAAACCTCTATTGCATACCAGAACCATAACCTTTGTGCCATACCATAACTGTGAAACAAATCATAATCACAAACGGAATTCAAAACCATAAACATAAACACTACAAAATTGTACATGCAAACAATCACTGAGTAAAACTGTATCAAGAAGACCACGGCTACAAAAAAGACAGTATGAAGATGACCGTGTAAGACTGTATCAAGAATATTGTCATGGTAATGCCTCCAGTCGAACATCCTCTTCCTCCTCCTATAGCTGGGTCAAAAGGGCCACAAGTCCATGCTTGTACCCATACTTCTCCTCTTGACGTGTTGAAAGGCGCTTCACGACAACTTCATACAAAGTTATGGTTTCATCATGAGATAATCTTCAAACTTCATATATATTTTCAACAATGCAAAGCATAGGTATAATACTTACAAACTCATGTCAAAGTGTGTCGTAGCCTCCACTCCCAAACTGTGACGCTCCAGCAAACTCCGAACGTGCTTTGGTTGGATCTCTCTGCTACTAAAATCTGTCTGGGTTGTCTTGTGTCTCTCGTGCAATCCCCACCCACTCCTTTGTGTCCAACCATGCCGGCTTTGAACTGTCAGCATTGTATCTATCTCTTGTCTCTGATCGATGGTGTGGCTTTGTGGCCTTTGCCACGCCCAAAATCCAGGCATTCTAGACTTCATCGTACCCCTCTCCTAGCTTGAACTCTCTGCGAATGGACTCGATGATGTAAATCTTTCTTTCATCCTCGAGATTATCCCAAAACTCCATCACATAGTGACCAAATAAAGCGTACAGAGCTATCAAATCCTCTGTCCCACGGCCTTTTTGAACCCTATCCACCACAACAGCCCCATCCCTGCTCTTGTACACCTTGCTAGGATCATTCTCACATTCTCTTGGTTGTGTGGATGCATCGGTAGAACCACTACCACAATAAACACCACCTTCAGAACGACGTCTATCTCATGTTGAGGATGAACCACCCATCGGTGTAACGGGCACACTAGTCCTAAGTGTAGGGGGCACACTCAACTGAGGTTTGGGGCCGGTCAGTGTAGGGACCACACTAGTCCTAGGTGTAGGGTCGATTGTAGTAGGTCTAGAGAAGCCTATTGCCCAAAGGTTTTGTGCCATCACGATATGGTCTGGTGTGAACTGTGTCAAAAAGAGACCCATGTGCATGGTGACATGCCATCCGGAGTGATAGGAAACTAAAACTAGGAGAGTATGGCTCATCGTCATCTGCCATTGCTATAATTACACAAATAGCATCCACAAAATACAGAAGAAACACTTAATCAATACAAATAACAAATAAACAAATCGCCAACACAAATGAATGAATCTAGAGCGACTAATAAAAAGGTTAATCTCTCGTCTTCTATGAGATCTGATGCACCAAAGATATCTATCTCAATCTATACTTCTGCATCCTTGTCATCAAACTCTACTTCTTCATCGATATTTGTATCAGCTTCAAGATTTGACACTTCATCTCTAGGTTTAGGCATATGCTCACCACTGACCTTCAGCTCAAAATCCAAACATATATCATCCGTCGGCCCTGCACTTTGTTCATGAATCACCTCTTTGACCTCAACATCCAATCCTTCACACACTTTATTACTCCATGGAGCGACATGAACAACATAAAGCCAGCGCGGTTTAGACAGATCATTTTCATCATCTTCTCTCCACACTGGATCTAGTGTGAACAAAACTTGTTCACAATGCTCTGAAAGTACGGATGTATCTCGCACATATGTCCAGACCTGCCTAGAGTTAAATTTAATCAATCAAATCTTGTCTTTGCATGCGCAACTGCATTAGGGCTACTGGTAATAACTTTGAACCACTTGACATCAAAAAAAAAAAAATCAAACTTTCTAAAGCTGATCTTCAACATGTGTTGGAAGTAGCCAAAGTATTCAAGTGCTAGTCTCTGTGTTCTCATCCGTGGCACTACTCCTACTTTCTTGGACAAAGCTTTGCCCTAACACCACTGTAGAAAGGACCCTTTGTTTGTCGATCCGTTGCACTCTGAAGTGTTTCCCATGCGACCACAAAGCTTTATATTTGTGATACTGCAGCCACAAAATTGAAACAGACTTAAAGTTATTTAAGTAATGATCTCATGTGGAGCTTGAAAAGGAAGTTGATAAAATATACATGCCAATCGCAACCCCTTGCTATCTCCTCTTCCTCTTCAGTAATAAACACTTCATTCCTCTTTGCCTCTGAGATTGTCGCATCTAACCAGCGCCCAATTCGAAAGTCACACAATTTCTCCAAAGTTCCGAAGATACCCCTGGTTTTGAGATTAAATATCTCCAAAAAGAAAAAAATTGTAGATTTTTATAAGAAGACAAATTTTCTATCAATACAAGATGCTAAATCTAGAATTTGAGTTGGCTATGTAGGATTTGGAGATAAATTGCTTCATTATCTTTAGACATAATTCCCTTGTTTGGCGAGCTAATTTGTAGCAAATTACATACTAAGCACTCAAAAATGAATCTCAATTGTCAAAAAGTAATAAAGACAATAAAATCTTGAATGTTCAATCCAATCAAAATAGATGAGAGAGAGAGAGAGAGAGAGTCCGAAGTGACTCCGCACTTGTAGGTCTAGGGAGTAGTATACGTATAGGTGCGCTCTGGTTTTACAGGACTCTCCTCAGCTCGTGATGGCCACGACCCCTCCCATCTCCTCTTTCCTCATGCCACCCTCACGGTTGACGACTTTCGGAAAATTACCAAAATACCCCTCTAATTTGTGGAAATTCCCAAAATACCCCTCAAATTTGAAAATTTCCAAAAATATCCCCAATATTTTGTCACAAATTCCAAAATACCCTTCACATTTTCCAAAATTCCCAAGATACCCCTGGTTGTGAGATTAAATTTCTCCAAAAAGAAAAAAAGTTGTAGCGTTTTATAAGAAGACAGATTGTCTCTCAACAGGAGATGCTAAATCTAGAAACCAGCTAGGAACCTCCTCCTCCGGTGACCCATCCTAGGGGGAGGATGCACTCAAGTGTCTAAGGGAAAGAGCCCTACCAAAACCATGAACAACAAGTGAGCACAAGATATTCCTCAAGAGCGTGACCCCACGAGGGATTTGAACCCGCAACATGTAGGTTGAGAGGCCAAAGCCTTACTGACCGTTAGACCAACTCTTTGGGGACGGTTGACGGGCAATGTTACTGCAACCATTCTTTCAAAGAGGAAATTTTAGACCTTTTAGCTATGTTTACAAAGAGGAAATTTTAATCATAGGCCATTTTTTCGATTGGTGCGGCAGAGAGACGCACTTTGGTCAAGCAGAAGGTCATTTGTAGCGTACCTAGTAATCTTGAAAGGAATTGTGGACCATTGGCAAAGTATACATGTTCTCTGTAGGTGTGTACCCATGCCGTTTTAATAGGAATATTCTTGAAAGATCCCTCGGGCTTAGGCAAAAGGGAAAAGGAAAGGCCACATTTTTCCTTCAAAAATGACTAAAATACTCCTCAAATTTGTGAGAATTTTTAAAACACCCCTTGAATTGCTGCCTCCACGGTTTGAATTGCAGTTTCTTGCAGAAGCGCGAGATTAAAGTTGTCGGCGGCATTGGCCACTTCTAGTTTGCTTGCGGATATGCCATTATCTCTACCACCTCTTTCAATGCCGACAATGGTAATGCCATCAAATAAGTTCAATCTCACCACCCTTTCATTTGCCACTTGGCCCCTTCTCTCTCTCTCTCTCTCTCTCTCTCTCTCTCTCTCTCTCTCTCTCTCTCTCTCTCTCTCTCTCTCTCTCTATCTCTCTATCTCGAGATTCGTTAAAAGCTTCTCTTTTGCTCTCTAGATTGGTCATTCTCTTACTAGAATGTTGTGGTTCTTTCTAGGAAAAAATCCCAAAATACCGCTCCTCGCTTTAATTTGTGGAATCCCAAAATATCTTTAAATTTCTAAAATTCCCAAAATACCTTTCTGTCATGGCAAGTTTTGGGCGTAGCGTAGAAGAGGAGGCAGACAACGCAGGCAGAGGAAGACACGGTGCCAAGGAGAGGTGGGATTTGATTTCAGACTGCCAGTGAGTGGGGCTGCTTGAATTTAGGCGAGGCTAGTCGAGCACGCGAGACAAAGAGCTAGCTGGAGATGAGGAGTGGCCTATTGGGTTAGATTTTGAGCGATTGGGAGATTTACAAAAGTTTTAGTGCAATTATCGATGAAAGCAATTATCCACAGGTCAAGAAGGTGCTTATCCCTTCCAATTAAAGTCTCGCAAGGGCCGCATACACAATAGGGGATTTGAAACCAGGTCCTGAGATAAAAATTCTACAGAGATTAAAAAAATATAGGTTTTCATAAGAAGACTAATTTTCTAGAAATATAAGATGCGAAAACTAGAATTTCAATTGGTTATGTAGGCTTTCAAGATGAATCGCTTCATTAGTTTTAGACATAAACGACTTTTTTTGTGAGGTATTTTGTGACAAACTAGTCTTGCTTGGTGGGCCTTGCTAAATAACATCTATAGAATATAATAGGACATATGCAAATTGACGTTTAGCATTTAGCACTGAAAGGAACAAAAGAATGACTAATTTGGCAAGGGCCACACTGTGTGAAAGGGATATACGTCTGAAAATCTCTATAATGTTTATGGGAGGAGAAAATGTTAAGTGCATCAATTACTAGAGAATATGGGGATGGTTACATTTGAGATTATATCCAAGCAAGGTTGTACTACTATGTCTATTGATGAATGTTTTTTCTAGTATACGTGATACAAGTAAATTCTTGCAAACGGAAAGTATTTTAAAAAGAAAATTTCATTGAATGGTTGGTAGCGCAGAATGTCGGCTCACATTTTTGAAAGTGGATGTTGAGTGTGTTTTGTCTTTAATACATGCACCCAAGGTACAATTGATCTCATATATGGCAAGTTTTCTTTCACAAATAATGGTCAAGAACTGAAGCAATTTAGGGTCCGTTGCATGCTTTACACAGCATGACATCTAGTACAAAAACGTTGCATGTAACCAGTGGAACGAGCTTAGGATATGGCATGTGTTACAAAGCTCCCGTGCATGACTACAAACTGGGTTGGTTTGGCAAGAGAACACTTTTTTTTTAAAGGGATCACTAGTGTACTACTTGTTGTGTTAACATTTTGTCTTACAATAAGGTCAAAAGTTGTTGGGTTAACATGGATAGATCGTCTATAATTATAATATTTACCTCTTTTATGCACAAATATCACGCATCGATCTCATGAATAGAGAGGGGATATTGCTGATTCGTGGTTGGTAACTTTAACTGGTAATGGACTGTAGATACAATGTTGCTAAGTCTTGTTCTTGGTCCTCCAATGGCAAAGCGCCCAACAATAATACAAAAGTAATGGCCGTAGGAGTGTCTATTTCATTTGTCTATCGACCTCGTTTATTGCTATATATGTGAGGTATGCAATCGTGCAAGAGGGACATATTTCTAGATTGTGAGAAAAGATGTCACATTGCATGCTCCAATCTTTATACAATACATCAATTTCAAACCATGACGTATCATATGGACGATAAGCTAGTTTCAAGTTAGCTGCAATTTTCTCCCTAGCTTATTGATGCGCGCTTGGATTGGTATCTTCTAGGTCTTGAGAACTTCATATTGATACCTAGTACAGGAGAAACGAAGACATGTATAATACGACATTTGATTATTTAGACACCTAGTATGGTATCATTATTCAGAGCTAAAGTAAAGATGCACAAGGTGAATTCACTATTGCGATACACCACATGCATTCTACTTGTGTATTCACTATTGTAATACATCACATGCTTTAGCTAGCAACCGTGTGCAAAGAGTTTTGTGTGTGACTAACATGTGCAGATGTTGATCGACATCGAATGTACAGTTCTAAAAATGAGATCCAAATAAACCGAAGCAAAGGAAGTAATGCAAAAATTTCTAAAACAAGCAAGTAGATAAAGCATGAATGAACTACAACAATAAATGAGGTTCTTTACTGACCTGCAATGTTGTACTAGTACTTTTTGATTTTCCAATCTACAAATCGATATTGGAGTCCAGGTAAAAAAAATCAATGTGAATAGTTAAACATATCATCTTGCAATAAAACATCAAAAACTGAAAGTGCAATATATGTACAGTGTACGTCATACAGTGGTACCATACAAAAGTATGGTGGAGATCTGGCATTATGGCCTATCCAAAAACTTATAATTAACAAAAGTTGTCGTGCCCTACCCCGTATCGTTTATGTGTTGCACCAAGAAAACGCATGCACATGGGAAATTGGATGTAGATAACGGACCTTGCAGTGTTGTTGAGCTGGAGTTGTGCTTGAGCAATTGAAACGTGTAGTGTTGTGAATCTTTTCCCCCTTGCCATACACAAAACACACAGATGTAATTTTATGTTCTATGTCCTCTGATCAATATTACCTTCTCTCTCTCTCTCTCTCTCTCTCTCTCTCTCTCTCTCTCTCTCTCTCTCTCTCTCTCTCTCTCTCTCTCCCTTCCTCTCTTTTTGAAATGATTGTTATATTATATTACAATATCATGTCATCTTGACCTTTGTCATACCTTCTCCATAAATTGGAGACATCTAGCTCTCAGTTTTTCATCAAGCAGGTTGATACAATCTTCCATCATTTTTTCGTTTCAATTTCCCATGGTATGGTGACTCTAGAGAGGGGGGGGGGTTTTATATCTGCGAGCTTTCATTTTCGAGCTTTTGCAATTGAAACTTTATTTTTGAGCTTTCTAATGCTCGCATTATACTAGCGATATTGTCTTAAAATATCATAGTGGCATGAGAAAAGTCTACACTCGATTGTGCATTCCTTCAATTACCAAACAATTAAATGTGACATGCATGCATGTCTATGCTTGAGGGAATCTAAGCTTAAGCACTTTGTTATTAGACTCAAATGTAACTTTTTAAAAAACACCATTTGTAAATAGTTTTGAGTGAATATATGACTATGAGGAATACCAAACAACACATGTAGTGTCAAAATAACCTATCACGTCAAATCAAGTAGGCCCAAAACCAAACTAGATTGTGACATGCATATCATACTAAATAGTCATCTGATTACCAAAATGCCATGTCCACACCATGCTTCCACCATGTACAAAAAACACACAGATCAAAATATCAAAATGCAATTTCTAGAGAGAGTAACCTATCAAATAAACTCAAGGAGCTTCACAACCAAACTACATTCCAAGTGGTAGTGTGACATGTATCTCATACTCTCATAATAAACCTCCAATCACATTATCTTGTCACATGATCACCAAAAATGCCATGTCTATGTCATATGGTCACCATGCACTTATTGAAGGGTCACCTTGGGTAGTGGACCAATAGCATCCAAACCCCATACAAAAGTCACGAATGTGAAGTACTTAATATCCCGTAACTTTATCTCTTGCTTTAGAATTATGCCCACCGGATAGTCTAATCACCAAGTCTCAAGATCTCAAGAAAGTGGCCAAGCAGTGTGATGCTTGTTAGAGAATAGATAGGCCTACAACTAGGCTCTTGTTAAGATCTCTCTCTCTCTCTCTCTCTCTCTCTCTCTCTCTCTCTCTCTCTCTCTCTCACACACACACACACACACACACATGTTGAATGTACACAACAAGTTGCAATATTATTCATCTTCTGTCATGTTTTGTTTGCTCAATATTGCATTTGTGCAAGCCGATGTGTGTATGCACACTACTCATACGCGTTCAGACCCATTTATTTTACTTGCTACTTTCTCTCTCTTTCCATGAAAAGAACATCTACCACACATTGAAAGAATGAAGGTTGTTGATTGAATGGGGTAGGTGTGAGACAATCGAAAGCTTTCAAACCTTATTTTACATTGTATTTTGGGTTATAAACTAAGCAGAGATCATCATTTTTTTTTTGGAGAGAGAGAGAAGGTAATTGCTTAAAACAAAAATTTTAACCCACATTAAAAGCAAGATCACAAATGTTTATGAAATTTGAGTCTCAAGCCCTATTAGACCAATCTTAATTAGATGCAAATTGATTTTTGCATGAGAAATAGAGCAAAATTAGGAGATAAAGAGTTTGGGTAAGATCTTTAGCTAGAGGAGAATCCTATTACCTACCACCATCACCAAGAAAACACATGAGATTGTTATTGTAAAAAAGTGGAAGGTAGGTGTCATAAGATGCTCCTACTTGTTATTGATGTTAGACTAGAGAAAAAAACTCAAGAAATTAACCTCAATAGAGGAGTCCATTGAAGAGGAAGTGAGTAATGTAGGCCTAATGAGGGATAGTGACCTAATGAGATGTTTTTCCTTCTTAGTAGTTAGTGTCTTTATGAACAAGGCAACACCCATCTACAGATAGCATAATTTTATAATATTCTATTATAACCTTAAATACATGCACAATCGTTTTCTTTTGATCACAACTACTACAAAGTGACCATGATCATGACACATGAAACCCTACAATGGCTCAGGTATTTCTCACCTCAATCTCTCTTGATTGGGTCTCTACGTTTTTCATGATTGTCAGTGCAGCATATCCATGGTATTTATCCTAGTGTGAATTTGTCATCAAGAATCATCATCCCTGTGGCTATGATCCCTTCAATCTTTATCTTGTCTATCATGGTCCCTGTGGCTACGATCCCTTCTATCTTTATCTTGTCTATCATGGTCTGTTTTTCTTTCATACTTCTTCTCGTGTTGGTCATGTCTACCAGAATCTCCATTATCATCTCTTCTATGACCTTTGCCATCACGCTCACTTTTGGTATCATCTCCTCCATCATAAGTACTTTTGTGTTGGTCCTCTTCTTTCAACTTAGCTTCATACTAAAGCTCCTTTTGAAGATCTCCAATGCTCCCACTATCATCAAGAACATAAAGCCGAGGCCTATCCACTACCTGAAGAGCTTTTGATGCACTTCTTAGCCAACCAAGTAAAAGAGGAGAGGGTCCTTGTCCTCATGTGGCTCTTGCCCCAAAAATATTTTTGAACCTATAGTTCCATATTAGTAGGCCAACCAAGTGAAGATAACATCTGATCAGTATGTCAACCAACTAAAAAAGAGGGAGTAGGATCAGCCCATTCGTTTGTGGGCGCGCAAGCTATAAGGGTGCTCCTACCCCCGGTTTCTTGTGTGAACGGGTTGTTGCTGCCAGTTATTGTCCACACCATCGATGAAACTCATCCGAGCTAAATGAGAGAGGGTGTAGGAGAGGAAAGAATTTGGAGTAGGAAAATCCCTTTGCATCTGGTTCAAACAGCCATGTCAATCATAGCCCAAAGCTTCCTTTCCATAGCCATGTGAATCTTGCAGTCAACGTGTTCCAAGCAAAGGCGTTCCAGAGAGAAATCCCTGTAATAAATTCTAGTGATTTTGTCAATCTACCACATACACCTCTATTTCTTGTGCTTTTGACCTCCATCACAGTTTTCTTACTTGTGTAATGAGAAAGATCCTACGCAAGCCCCATGCCACCCATCTAGTGTGGATAATATAGGTCACAGTAAATTCAAATCTAGATAGAGTCTCTTTGACAAATTGATTTAAGTATCACCAAAAATAGTAATTTTTGTGTATGTAAACAATCTGAATATCCAAAAATTTGGGGAAAAAATAGGGGTGGGAGCTTCCCTATCATCCGCTTGCACGCAGATGATCAAGGGGCTTGTATCCCCATTTTTTTCCTCAAAATTTTAGATTTATACTTTCCTACCGGACCTCAATAGAGCTTGTGTATTCTCTTTGTTTTTGCAAAATTTGGATGCATACCTTCCATTGCGTCTCAATGGAGCTTTTGCATTAAAAAAAAGGGGGGGGAGAGCTAGAGCCTCCCCATTATCCGCGTGCGTGCGGATGAAGGGGAGGCTCTGGATCCCCCCTTTTTATTTGATAAAAATCTGCTAAGTCATACCTCTACTCTACTCTCTCTCTCTCTCTCTCTCTCTCTCTCTCTCTCTCTCTCTCTCTCTCTCTCTCTCTCTCTCTCTCTCTCTCTCTCTCTCTCTCTCTCTCTCTCTCTCTCTCTCTCTCTCTCTCTCTCTCTCTCTCTCTCTGCATTGCCCCACCCCGCCTCCCCCCAATATATCTACAAGGTTTGAAATGCCAAAATGACGGCCAAAAGCCTTCCCGTAATCCCCCCCCCAAAGGCCAAAATTTTACACTTAGTTTTTTTTGAAAAAAGATGATGGCCAAAAGCCCTTCTATCATCTGCGTGTGCGCGGATGATGCGAGGGCTCTTGGCCCTACCCTTTATTTGCACGGAGAGAGAGAGAGAGAGAGAGAGAGAGAGAGAGAGAGAGAGAGAGAGAGAGAGAGAGAGAGAGAGAGAGAGAGAGAGAGAGAGAGAGAGAGAGAGAGAGAGAGAGAGAGAGGAAATGTTATATTAAATGTCTTCAAAAGGCCAATGACATATGAGACCAAACTGATACAATCTTGGTGGATCTAGTACAGTATCTAGGTACAAAATAAAAATGAACTAAAGTTAAAAACTAAAATCATCATCATCATGAATTTTCAGGATAACATCGGGTGTAGTCCGAGAAAGTATTGTATCAGTCGCTAAAGAGCATCATCCGCCTTTGTAAATAGTCATACTAGACGTATTCCATGTCATGCTAGGATAGTCTTAATCCTGTGATGGAGCGAGAGAGGATCAAAAGCATTGGGGAAAACAAAATTTAGAAAAGTAACAACACTTAACGTTTGGTTTAAAAAAAAGGGGAGGGCCAAGAGCCCTCCCGTTGTCAGCGCGCGCGCGGATGATGGGGGAGCTCTTGGCCTCCCCTTTTTTTTTCCTTGAGAGTGAATTAATAGCTTGTATCAAGGCTTATCTGCACTATTACTTGCAGGCATTTTCTTCATTGCTAAGACGATGGAAGGCTTCTCCGCATTGCCTCAGCCTTGCCGCCCTCGTCCTCCACTGCCTCAGACTTGCCGCCTTGCCATCCGCTGCCTCAGCTCTGCCCTCCTCCTCCTCGTCCTCGTCCTCCATTTCCTAGGGGCTCATTTGTTTGTTGTTGCCCTTCCACCCTTCTAAGCTCTTTTTGATCTTTTGGTTCATCCTTAGAATCTTTAAACTGCTCCCCAGACTCGCCCTTGTTCTGTAGATCCTTCAACTAACTTCTCAATTTTTGCAGTCTTTCGTGGGTCCGAATATTCATCAAATATTTGTGGGTCCGAATATTCATCAAATCTGGCAACAGGTTGGGTTCATGCAATGGGTCAGCCTGCTTTTCTTGTTCCTCATGTTTCTCTTCCTCTTGGATTCCTTGATGTTTATAAGTCACCTCCGGTGTAGAGCCCACATCGGCCTTGGCCTTCTTTGCTTGTTCCTCTGGAGATGTTTGTGACCCCTCATGCTATCTCTTGCCCAAATGATCTTTGATTTGCTTGCAGGCATGCTACGTGAGTGTGTTAGATTGCATTTGGATGTTGGCCTCCATTTCTTGCAATCTTTCCATTCGAGCTCTTTTAATCGGTGGATCTTCTTTACTTGGTGTGACTGACTTCGGCTACCACAATCCTCAATAATATACTTCCCAAACATTTCTACTATTGATCTTGCCTCTGCAAAGGGGACAAAGCAAACCTTTGAAGGGGAAGCATTGGTAACATGTTCATTATTAACATTGGGTTCCCACGTGCTGGGGGACACATCTTACGAATCGATTCCCTAATAAGACAAGCGTATACCAGCATTTTGCATACATGAAGTGGGATTACGTCTTCTTGATCTTTGGGTGGAAAAGATAGAGTCCATGTTGGTAATGTCGAGGCTCGAGACATCATCAGAAGTGCGACTCATAGCCGCGGGATCCAAAAGATGATTACACTTTTTGCTACACACTTACATGCTTGCATGTATACTTGACATGCTACATACGTACATACATACATGCTCATATGTGCTTTGGAATATGGGGCCTTATTTGCTTACGGTTGTACAGGTGTCGTGTCCTTAGATTACCCCACCTTTCTATCCTCCACAAAGTAGTGCTCATGGAAAACAATATAAAGAAGGGTATTCTTCCACTTTGACCGTACAAAAAGGGTTACTCTCTCATATTGAGAGCGCTACTTATAGACTACCAAAGGGATTAAGTGAGGCCCACCATAGTGACAATACTTCACCAATTTACTCATTGATGCACTCCATTGAATCGCAATTTCATTATGGCAAGGATAATGCTCCATTTCAATACTCTTCGATGGGTGATCGACATGAACATGTTTCTTATCCATCTGCAAGGTTTTCTAAAACAAGCAATGTCACCCAAGAAGATGTTTCAGATGCAAATTTGTGGTCTACAAAGGGCAATGCATGAACTACCATATATAAAAATTGAGAACTGCAGTGTAGAGGTTTGTGATGAAGACATAACTAAGGAGAGTGATATTTCTAAGGAGATAAGGTCAAGGAAGAGAGGAAGGAAGCTTGCAAATGGAAGACTGGAGCCCTTGAATCATGTAGAGGCAGAGAGTATGAGGCAAGAGGTTGAGCCAAAGGTATTATGCACTAAGGGACGTGGTACCAAATGTGTTAAAGGTGGACAAAGAATCCTTTTTAGCAGATGCTACCACTTACATTGAGGATCTGAAGAGCAAGGTGAGGAACCTTGAATTGGAGGGAGAAGGTCTGCTTACTCACATAGAAATAAGTAAAAGCAATATTATTCGCATTGATCATGGGCGAAAAATTCATATGCAAAGTTCTCTCCTAATTGTCAAACAGTCAGAGCAGGAATGATGTTAAGCTCTCTTGGAGAAATGATCTTGAGAGAAAGTAATTTATGATAAGGCAAGCAGAGATGATTGTCCTACATGCCAATTGGTAGTGAAGGTGAAGTTTTTTCCCCTGTATATGGTTCCTTAGCATGCCATCATGTTGCTAAAGTCATGATGAAGGTACAAGAACCTCAACTTCATATTCATCATGCAAATATCTCCACCACTGGGGGTGTAGTTCATCAAGCCATAAAAAGCTCGCAAAAAATGGTCTTCATTACAAATTCTCAAAATTAGAAGGTCGCAAAAAAAATACACTCTAGAGAGGGTAATTTTGTCAAAACAAGCATAGTTCCTTGCATTCTAGATAAAAAACATAGATAAAAAACAACAGCCAAACTCTAAGGGACTGGAGACAAAAGTTCAAAGCCTCATTAGGAACATTAAAAAAGTCAAATGCGACAGCAAAAATGGTGAGTTTGACACGAAACCATGATTGTACATGTTGCAAAATCCAAAGCCACCATTGTCTTACATTCTTACAATTCCAAAAAACATGTTTGACTGTTTCCGTAGCATTACATGTGGGGCACTTCCCATCAGAAAAGCATTTTTTCAATAATAGTTCACCATGTGGCAGTGATCCTATAAGTAGCCTCCATAAGAAAACTTTGTGCTTGTGAGAGCATGGAAGACTCCAAATAGCTGACAATCTCTGAATCCACCATTGCCATGTTCTCTTAAATCTCCAACATTTGTTATATTTGATAGAAATTTCTTGGTCTAAGAGGAGTAGAGCATAAAATTGAGTAGTTGTTGATTTCCACCAGTTCCTTGCATGTCCTAGTAACTCCCAACCTTTGAACCTGTCATAAATATCTGTAGTAATTGGCACCGGGATCTTGAATGTTTGTATACAATAGTATTCCCAATGTCTTATGAATACATGTGTGAGCCTATAGAGTCTCCTAACTGCAAAAAAAGGAACAAAAAGTCCCTGAGAGTCTAGCATTTGATCTATGCAAGTGATATCTCTCCTGAACATCTTGATAGCAGGCTTTTTAATGATGAGAGCAGGGGGGTGTTTAAAAAGAAAATTCCCAAAAAAACTTCTTTCTTAAGGGAGTTACTAGTATATCTTAACCTCCCCTGCCAAATAAAAAGAGAGCAAGTTGATTTCCATGATTTAACAAGCAGCTGAGCAGTCTCACAACTAGTTTTCAAGGGAGCATGTGAAAACAGCTTGTCTCAATCATTTAGATTCCAAAAACCATGAAAACAAACACCACAGACAAAGCAATGATGTCCCAAATTCATCTAGCCAAGATGGTATCTCTTTTAAACATATGTTTGACCAAAGTAGCTCTTCTGGCATCTGCATGTGCCTGCAGAATAAGAACCCCCAAAGCCCCCTTACATTTAGGCATGACAACCATACCCCACTTTATAAAGCACAGGTTTTTCCTTTGTTCCCCCACAGAAACCTAACCAGCAGGGATTGAAATTTTTGTAGGTGGCATTTCCTCCAATCAAGCAATGATATAAAGTAAAGTAGATAAGGAATAAGAATAGACTAAACAATCCTCAATCTAACATGTAGGGGCCATTCATCAGAGTATCAAGCAGCCACTTTAGTTTTAACTTTATCAAAAACCCATTGCACCTTCTGTGAAGCTGAAGCATGCACACCAATGGGGTACCCCAGGTACCTAACTAGGTGACCCTTTGTGACTCTTTTGCCTACCCATATAAGATTATCAGAATTTTCAGCATTAATGTCAATAAGACTAGATTTTTACATGTTCAAGTCCATTCGTGCTGCCAGTGAAAACAATGCAAGAGAAGACATACATTTGGACAAATTCAGATTAGAAGCCGACAGGAAAAGTGCAGTATCATCCGGAAATCCTAAAGCCAGTAGTTGTTCCTTGGTTAACTGAAGTCCTTTAATTCTACCCAGGTTTACCTAATGCTCCAAAAAGCAAAACAGAGGGTGAGTGGCTATAGCAAAAAATAGAGGGCTTAGGGAACAACCTTGTTTAATTGATCTTTGATTTGAAACTAGACCAGACAACCTCCCATTGATAGAAAGATGCATAAACTTATCTTTTTACCATGACCCAGAAGAAAGATGCATAAACTAATCTTTTTACCAAACCCCATCTTAGCCATAATTGTTGCTATGAGGTCCCATGCTACTGCGTCAAAGGCCTTAGCATAGTCTACTTGTAGCATAACCATGTTTTGATTTTTTTTGAGAGCATACTCAAAAGAAAGATGCATAAACTAAACACCATGACCCAGAAGAAAGATGCATAAACTAATCTTTTTACCAAACCCCATCTTAGCCATAATTGCTGATATGAAGTCCCATGCTACTACGTCAAAGGCCTTAGCATAGTCTACTTGTAGCATAACCATGTTTTGATTTGTTTTGAGA
Organism: Adiantum capillus-veneris; assembly: GCF_014529385.1. Classification (NCBI taxonomy): domain Eukaryota; kingdom Viridiplantae; phylum Streptophyta; class Polypodiopsida; order Polypodiales; family Pteridaceae; genus Adiantum; species Adiantum capillus-veneris. The sequence goes on from NC_140939.1 coordinate 62,510,264, forward strand.
GCATATTCAGCTCCAATTTGAACAGCCAAGATGTTGTCCAGAATGGATCTGGCACCTATAAACCATGTTTGGCTCATATGAATGAAGTTCGTGAGCAATGGTGAAACCCTGATGGCCACTTACTTAGCAAGGATTTTATACAATAGGCCCATCATAGTGATGGGCCTCCCTTGAGATAAGGAAGTGTATAAATTTTTTTTAGGGATTAATTTAATATTTCCTTCCTTAATTATAGGGTCCATGTGTTGTGATGCCCAAATGTTATTTACAGCTAAGAGAACCATATCCTTGAGATGAGCCCAATAGCATACCATGAATTCCTTTGAAAAACCACAAGTACCTGGGGTCTTGTCATTCCCCATATTTTTAATTGCATAGTAGATTTCTGCCTCTTCAAAGGGGTTTTCCAACCTTTGAGCATCAAAGCACTAGACACATTTATCCACATAGTCCAACATGATAGAGATTGCCTTCTCCCTTTCATTACTTGAATCAATTGGCTTATTCAGAATACTGTCAAAGTGTGCCACACGAGCTTGCATAATATCCTCGCTGTCAATGATCTCAGAGCCATCATCTACTATCAATTTTGTAATGGCTTCCCTGTTGTGTTTTGCTTTTAGTTTCTGAAAAAAAACCCTTGGAGGTATCTTTAACATCTCCCTAACTTTGCATTTAAATATTGCCTTAGAGACCTCATGTTGAGCTAGAGACAATAGATCAGTTCTAATGCCCTCAATATCCTTGAGTGTTTGCGTTGTAGTAGAACCAGAATTTACCAATGACAACAAAGGTTTCAGTTTTGCAGCCAAATGCAACAGTTTTTCTCTTTTCGTAGAAGCATGTAATTTCCCATTAGTTCTAATACAGTCCTGCATTTTAGAAGTAAAGAAAATACAAGTGCTAACAGCATCAGTTTGCAAGTTTTTAGCCGTTCGAATACATGCCATTACATCAGAAAAAAATTCCTTATTATGAAGCAACAAATTGTTAACCATAAGGGGTCTAGCTCTACCCACTTTAGCAAGAGAAACATCAGCATTCATGAGCTCCATGCATACATGAAAATGATCAGATAGACATAATTCAATGTGAACTTACATTTTTCATTGTGCAGGTGAGAGCCGGAAATAACATGCCATATGGAGTGGCCTCTACACCACACATAGCCTGAACATCCCAAAGCATCATCTCAAGGTAGGAGTAATCCTATAGGTAGAGAGGGGCACAACCTAGCATAAGTGTGGCTAGGACACAGACATACATGACCTAGGGTAGCAAAAGTGAGATGCCATCTAGGTAACCAACATGAAATGGTGATATAGCAAACGTCCACATGTAGAAAATGCCTAGTCAACAATCAGGAGTGTGTGTACGAGAGAGGTATGTGACAAGGTCGGAATGGAGTATGCTGACTGACTGGAGAGGCCGCACGTTGTCGAGAAATTTGCGGTCTTGCCAGGAAAGCACCGGGCTTATGGCTGTGAGAGTTTGTGAGAGAACTCAACAAAAACTATATAAAGGAGTTAAACCATAGATGCGATGAAGACTAGGGTTTGGAAAGAAGTACAATCAAAGAAGACTCACTCTTTCTCTCTTGCATTCACACACACAAAGAAAGAACGCAAAAGAGAATGTCAAAACAATACGAAGATGAAAACATCAAGGCTATGGTCATATCGTATCATGGGTAATATGAAAGGGTTAATGGATGAGTTAATGGCATTCAATCTTGGCTGACCAAATAGGCTACGAATTGTTCTTTGGAATTGTAGTTTTGTGCTTACCATAATATATATATTTTGTCTAGTGATTGGGATTAATTGTGTGTACAAATCCTCTTGGTTCATAGCAAGATAACTACGCTTACATCAAAAGAAAAATTATAGTCTATGAGAGGTAGTATGATGGGATCCGGTGATAGAAGTATTTCATTGAGTCTTTCAGGGCCGAAGAGAAACACTATACGTTGTTGAAAGTGTATTTTACGGCTAATCCATACGTTAATTCTAATAGATCGTACAGAGTGAAAGCGATAGAAATGATCATCATGTGGGTTATTCATCTAGGATAGTATGTGAGAAATGTAGATATAAGATAAGTGAAGAGATGAGAAGTTTCCCTCCCAAGCCCTATTCATTGCCCGTAGGCAATAAGGATACTGCGGGGAGAGATGTACATGTAGCAAGAGAACCTAGAGAGGATGAATTACTAAGAATGAGAGAGATAGGTTTGGTTAAGGAGATGAGATTAGATACATATATATATATATATATATATATATATATATGCTGGATTCGAGATGAAAATGAAAACAACAAGAAATCAAGAAAACATCAATGTAGAACACATCTTACTTGAAACCCTTCGGCACCATTATTGATGGGAGAGAGAAGAAGAGTGGATAATTCCACTTTGATTGATACACCAAGCGCAAGACCTTCTTTGATAAGAGTTGATCTTCCAAGGTTAGCTTGTTGCAAGAATGGCTAGTCTCCCTCTAGGAGAAAGTGTAGGCTTGGGCTTATGTTAATGGCTAAGTAAAATTAGGCATTACTACTCACACCCTCGAGAATTCCTCTCATCAATGGCTTGAATGCTTGAGTTCCTTCCAAGGAAGAAGAGGTCCCCTTTTATAGGTGAAGGGAACCCCCAAGGGTTTACACAAGAAGAGAGGAGCCAGTGTGAACAGGAATTGGAAAAGTTGGAAATGAGCTGTCCCTGCATGATGTGGGCAGACTGGGGTCCAGTATTTTGATCATATCTCCTCAACCGTGGCTCCAAATAAAAAAGTAAAACTATGGGCAAAAACTTCAACTCATTAGCTACGATTTTAATTTTAAAATTGTTTTCCAATTCGGATTGGAACCTTGTGTAAAAAATTCATCAAAATAGTGTCCATTTATGGCAGCAAAAGTCTTCATGTGGTCTCCTTAGCCTAGACTTTCATTTAATTCCAAAGGACACCTCATGCCATATGAAAGCATGACATTGCTCCTTGACAAAGTTTTGTAATCATGCTTGAAATAATGCATTAAAATAAGTGTATCTTTGAAATCATGCCACCTAGTGTCCCACTAGGATTTGATTCTCTCCTAGTAGCTATTTAAAAACAAATATAAGAAAAGTATAAAAAATACATAGAATATATATATATTGGAGTTTACCCTAGATATAGGATCTAGCTAGGGTGTGAGATGATAATGAAATAGTAGAAATAAAGAATCAATGATTTTTGCCCCAAGTTAAAGAGGTGGAGCTATTGATGATTTTCCCATAGTATTTTCTGATGGTAAAGTAAGGATATGTTACCCTTGAGAAAAATAATAGGATGAGATAGAAGGCTTATTATTATACTTAAATATGCATATGTACACTATAAGAAATATAATTATGTATCTAAAAAAATACAAGATAGATCTTGTAACATGCGTTCCCACTATGTACGTGTCACGGCACGACAACGTGATGGAGCACAAGTAGAGTGATATACAAGAGACGAAACATCGCGCGAATGTGGGAAAACAAAACTAAGAAGAACAGAGAATGGGCCCCAAGGATCAAGACAAAATTGAACACTTTTATTGGTGATGATGATACTTACAAATGGTGGTGTTGACTGTTACAAACCTGGCTCTTGGCACTAGGGATGCCTGATGGAATGCGAGCACCATATGGTGCATGGAAAAGTTGAAGTTAGCGGGAAGGTTAGTTGAGGGAAAACATCAAGACGATGCAGCCACCAACGACATCAATCACCAACATCAAGAGCGGCCCAAGGTAGCATAGTGTGGATGCATTCAATCCTAGCGTACTCATGTTGCCTTGCGGGGGAGTAGTAATTGTCTTATGTGCATGGAGTGGTCCTGACTAGTAACTTAACCAAGGTGTGGTGGATAATGGGGAAAATGGTGACATTTCCAATGCTGAAATGCCCAAGATTGCAGCAAAAAATGATGCCATTAGGTCTCTAGCTTGGGGGTGCATTATGTGCTTAGTGTTGCTTAAAATGTAGAGTGCATGGAGCTAGTGTGTTCCTCCTTCACTTGTGCCTCCCTTTGTGCTTAGCGGAGGCCTCTTTATATAGGCTTGAGAGGTGGTCCTTACCTAATGGTCCTTGCAAATATCCACTGGTCACTGTAGAAGGTGTAGATGCCTCTCTAGTAAAAGAGATAGAAGAGAGAAAGAGAAGGTAGAGATGGAGAGAGAGAAAAGAGTGGGGTGGGGAGAGTTTTGTACAATCCACTAACCACTTGCTAGGTTATTAGGGAAGAGTGGAGTTCGGGGAATTTACAAGGGTTTTGTTGATGGTTCGGGTGGTCGGTGTGAGGTTTAAGGCCACCAGAATTGGTGGTTGTTGCGGTGATCCAAGATGCTACGGTGTTACTTCCTTTCGGTTACTTCCTTTTCTTGTTTCGGTGTCGACAACGCACGAGCTGGTCGTCTTTGTCGATGGTGTCGATGTCGTATTTCTTTCCTCTTTTTTCCATTGTGGGTGTGTATATGCGTGCATGCACTATCTTGTGCATGTGTGTGCATATAGGCGTGTTTGTATATATATGAGTATGTTTTGTGCGTGTCAGTGCTCTTAAGTGCGTATGCACGTGTGTGTGTGTGTGTGTGTGTGTGTGTGTGTGTGTGTGTGTGTTTATATACATGCGTGTAGGCGTTCTTGTGGGTGGGTGTGTGTATGTATATAATTTGAATTGTAAGTGTGTGTGGGTATCGAGACTGTGTGTGTGTGGGAACGAGGGAGAGAGTAATTTATAAATAAATATATATATATATATATATATATATATATATATAAAAACTTTCCTCGCCTGCCTACGACTCGCCGTCTACACAGAATGAGGGAGAGGGTGAGGGAGAGAGTGTGAGTATGTGGCCAAGGGTGTGTGTGTGTGTGTGTTTAGGTTCCGGGAAACGAGAGAGAGGCACAAACCCCGGTTTGTGCAATTATGCACGCCCGCATGGGCTGACAAGAACGTGAGAGAAGGGGAGGGTGATGGTAAGCTCGCCAGGGGGGGGAAGGTGTGTGGGTGTGGATAAGAGAGAGAGAGAGAGAGAGAGAGAGAGAGAGAGAGAGAGAGAGAGAGAGAGAGAGAGAGAGAGAGAGAGAGAGAGAGAGAGAGGGGGGGAGAGCTCGTTGGCTTGCTTTTGGCTAACAACGAGCAAGGAAGGGGGAGGGGGGTTTTTGAGGCTCAACGGGGTGGGGTAAGGGTAGGGGGTTATGAGAGAGAGAGAGTGTGTATTATTGCTGCCTTCAGGCGGTTTACAGAGAGAGAGAGAGTTGGAGAGTGAAAGAGAATATGAGAGTGAGAGTGAGAGAGTATGAAAGAAAGAGAGAGAGGATAGGCTACGTGGCCCGCCGGTGGAAGGAAGACAAGAGGGGAAAGAGTGAGGGGAGAGTGAAGTCGAGGGAATGAGGTAAGAGAGAGAGCGATGGTTGTGGAAAATAATGAAAGAGAGAGAGATATTAAAAAAACAAAACGACCACCCGCCATGGAAGGAAAACCAAGGTAACTGTTATATGCGCCCTGCGGGGTTTGACGGAAGAGATAGAGAGTAAATAAGAGATGATAGATAGAGATGCGCCCTGCGGGGTTTGGCGGAAGAGATAGAGAGTAAATAGGAGATGAGAGGGACTTTGTGGTGCCCAAAGGAGACGCAGCGGTCTACTTCATGCGCGTGAGTTGGGTGGTAGAGAAAGGTTTGTTCTTGTTGTTTTGTTTACCTCCGGTTCCCCGAATGGGTTGATTCATGTAGTCTTGGTCGAGAACTTTAAACTCTCAGGCCGCGCAAGAGGGTGGTCCTGTTAACCTCGTATCATTAGCCCTCCCCCTTAATATTACGGGCATTCGTGCCTCGAACTCACCTGTTTGATCATTGTTGTCAAAGGTGGAGGTTGATGGTGTATCCTCACCAGGAATGTCAATAGGTGGAGTCTGTTCAAATTGAAGAAAATATGGTTTGAGCCGCCAACCATTTACTCTGGTCTTATGAAGCTTGCCATTAGCTTCCATAAGCTGATAACTCCCATCGCATACTTTCTCCTGATGATGAAAGGACCCTCCCACCGTAGTAGGAGCTTCTTATCTTTGCGTGTGTCGAAGCGATTGTCATAGCGGAGCACCAACATGCCTTTCCTTAATTCAACAGCACCGAAGATGCTGTTGAAACTAAGACATCTGTGCTTTGCATGTGCCGCATAATAATTGATTGCTTCTTCTCTGTCTAGTCATAGTCTTTCCAAGTCGAGGATGTGATCTCTCAAATGCATGTTGGGCCCTTGAAGCTGGGTTGCCATCACTGTCTGAGACTTGCTAGTTGCACCTCAATAGGCAATATTTCCTCCTTGCCAAATACCAAATGATATGGGACGAACCCCAAAGATGTATGGAATAAGGTTCTGGAGGCCCACAAAGCTGGGAGTAGATACTTATTCCAATCTCCAGGATGATTGTTTACCTGCTTGGTGACAATTTTACAAACCATTCCATTCACTTTCTCAACTAGGCCATTACATTGAGGATAATATGGTGAGGAGTGCCTCCTTGTAATGCCAAGTTTTTTCATTAACTCTCCTACGAAGTCTGCTTTGAAACCTGGCCCTCTATCATAGATGATTTCTAATGGTGTGCCAAACCTGCAGCATATGTGCTCATAGACAAACTTAGCTACCTCTACACCTGTGATTCTAGTAGTGGTTGTAGCTTCCGTCCATCTAGTCATATAGTCAACTCCCGTGATGATGTAGAACTTACCTGAGTTGGCCCTAGGAAATGTTCCTATGGCATCTATACCCCATATTTCAAATGGTCTGTATGAAAGGATAGGTTTCTGTGGTTCAGGCATGAGTGGCCTGGTGCCAGCCTTTTGACACAACTTACATGTCTTACAACAATGGTGTACATCACAGTTGAGGCTAGGCCATACAAAAGTAGCCTACAAGATTTTCCTACTTGTTATATCTAGGGCAAAGTGACCACCACAACACCATAATGACAACTGGCAATTACCCCCGTAATTTCATTAGAGAGAGTGACCTTCCTGGGTATTTCGTCCTTACCCTTACAAAAGAAACAATCATTGATAATCCCATACCTTGTGGACTTCCAGGTAAGCCATTGCTTTTGTCCTTTTGTTAAATCTAGTGGAAATCCCCCTGTTTCCAAAAAATGCATGATGTCAAGTAAGGTGTCACTACCTTGAAATAGAGGGAGCTTTAGCTTTATAGCCCCAACCACCACTTCCTATAGTCTTTCGCTTGCTAAGGAATCAGCTTCATGGTTTTGAGCCCTTGGGATATGGTATAATTTAACATCTTTAAACTTACCCAACAAGGTTTTTACATAGCTTAACACTAGAATGGTAACCTAACAGGACATAAAAGTGTCCTTTCAAGGTTTTGGGAAAAAAATCCAAAACCGTAGTAGATCCACTCATTCTGAAAAATCCTTTCATGAGCTTATAGTTCAATAAGCTTATACATATGGAAAAAATGAGAAACTTGTAATTTTTCTCATCACTTGGTCACTACAAGCCTCCAAAGTTGATGGACCAGTGCATTTTCCCAAAACAGCAATTCCTTACGGTTGATTGCATATAAATAAGAGTGGGGATTTTTGTAGGACATGAGATAAAATGCCCCGTTAACTTCAATGGGTTGGAAACATATGGTTGCTTTGACCTCACTAAATTTTTTTTGGGCAAAAAACATAGTTACAAAAAAGTTACATTTTTGCCATTCTACGGACCTATCATCAAAGTTTCTATAGTCGCGCTCAATACAGATACTATATACATGTTTTCTTGGTTCCCTCTGGGCCTTTGGATTCAAAAGGAGCCATGGAGCATGTCAAAAGGATCATGGATCTCTTAGAATTGGAACCTTGGGGGCAATGATAAAGTGCTAAATACAACAAACACGAAAAAACTGGGTTTAGCATTATGACCTCTAGAAACCCATCGAAACTACTCAATATCTAGCCAAGTTTGTAGTCTATGATTAGATATGGTTACTACCTACAAAATACACACAATTGGCCTAACAAAATAGCAATATTGATAAAGTTATACTTGCTACTCTAAAATGTATCGAATTCTTCAGCAACAATCAAAAAACTCAACCATCATCATATACTATGCTATATAGCATATTAGGTCCCCCAAAACTCAAGGAATATTAGCTTTATGTTATACATTACACTTACACAATCAAAATTGAATTTGGATATCAAGAAAGCCACCAAAAAAATCATAAAAGTGCTAATTTTGGCCAAAAAACAGGATTATGCAATTCTTGTAAATTGGTCATAACTTTCAATTTTGACACTTAGCTCTCCCTACAAGCATCAAAACATGTTGAGAACTATGAAGGCCTAACCTCGAGCCATAGGAACCTCACAAACATGAAGTTTAGAATGGTAGAGTTGCAAAAAATTGAAAAAAAGCCAAAAATAGGACCCGTTTTTTCACACAGTTTAGGTTCAAAATTTTTGTGCAAGAGTAAGGTTAATAGTGAGATCGATACTCCAAAAGAATGCTAAGTTTTTTTCAGCTCATAAGGCAAATTTGTGGATATATAGCACCTAGAAATTCATTTTCATACTCTTCAAATAATTCAAGCAAAATGGTCACTTAACAGGACACAAAAGTGTCCAAGGACATAGAAGTGTCCTGTTACCATTGTAGTGTTAAGTGAGTCCTCAAGCTAGGATTCATGTATGTCCATACTCCATTTACTTGCCTTACCAAAAGTAGAGCATCCCCAAATACGTTCAGGCGCTTTACCCCTTGCGAGACACACCATTGTAAACCCTTGCTTAGTGCTGCATACTCAGCTTCATTGTTAGAATGTGATTCCAACAAATGGCCAATCGAAAATACCTTGATACCTTTGTCATCAAAGACCACTATGCCCGCATGATGCTCGCTTGTAGGCTCCATCAAAGTAGAGAGAGTGTGCTCTTTCTACCACTAGTGTCTCTAGAAGTGATTGAATTCCTTCCCGTTTAGATTGCTTCACCTTCTTCTCAAAGTTTTGGTAGGTCATGAGTCCCCCCAAGCTTGCCCTTGTCGTGCTTTCCACTTGTGCCGTGTAGTCAAATTCTTGCAGACGAACAAGTCATTTAGTAATCCGAGCATAAAAATCCATGTGTTGTACAACATAGGGAAACATATCATCCATGGTTAAAATCACAAATTACCTAGGAATCAACTATGACCTAAACTTTGTAGTTGCAAATCTAAGAGCTAGGACTAGGTGTTCCAATGGGTGAAACCTTTCTCTACTGTTGTCATCATTCGACTCGAGAAGTAGATTGGCCTCATGAAAGATGTTGTTGTATCCTTCTGGAGTAGCACAGCCCCCAAGGAGTCATCACCCACTCTTGAGGTGACATAGAATTTTTCATCCCACTTAGGTGGTGAGATAGTTGGTAGGGTGACTAAGACCTCCTTTACCTTGTTGTAGTGATGCTCATTCTCCTCGTCCCAGGTGAAAGTTGATCTTTGAGTGAGCTGTTGCAGTGGTAGATCAAGTTATGATAATAGATGTATGAGTCTACTCAAGTACCTCACCTTTTGTAAAAAAGAGACCAATTGACGTGCGGTTGTTGGTGAAGGTAGTGCTATGAGTGCGGACACATTACTTGGATCGGCGTTGATACCTTTTGATGAAATTTCATGGCCTAACAAAATGACTCTACTTTCCCCAATGTGGCACTTGTCCACATTTAATTGCCCACCTTGGCTTTGCAACATTGCCAAACCCTCAGTTACCTTTTCTAAGTGTGAAATGTGCGGGCTATATATACAAAAATCATCAATGAACACTCTTATGGATGTTCCAAAGAACGGTTGAATGAAATATGTGACATATCTTTGGAATGTGGCAAGTGCATTTGTGAGACCAAATGGCATAACTCTGTGTGAAAAACAACCCCATGGCGTAATGAAGGTGGTTTTTAGCTGATCTTCCAAGGCTATGCGTATTTGAAAATACCTGGAATAGCCATCACACACGGTGTAGCATTCAAAACCCGCCACTCTATTCAGAATTTCATCCAAGAAAGGGAGAGGAAAGTGGTCTCTCTTTGTAGCTGCATTTAGTGGTTTGTAGTCAACGCAGACCCTCCACTTACCATTCTTTTAAGATGTCACTACTACGGGTGACACCCACTCTGAGTTTTCTACAAGATAGATGAACCCTCTAGTAGCTTCCTTACCTTGGCCAGGAGTGCCTTTTCTTGTATGACCCCCAACCGTCGTAGCTTTTGCACAACTAGTTTTAACCCTTCCTTCAGCTTAATATGATGTTCCACTACTGCAAAAGCTATGATTCTTTCATAGTTGTCAATGAAAAGGACAGAAAATCCCATCAACATTTGCAAAAATTCATCTTTCTCCTCAATTGTTAATTCCATAGACAACATACACTTCAACCTAATTTCTCCTAGGCCAGGTGATTTACTTTCCTCTTCATTGCTTTGTCCTTCTGGTGATGGGTCGCCAGTGGTGTTTGCCCTTTGTACATCCTTCATGATGATACCCATCACATTGATAGAACTGTCACTTTCATCCGTAGATGTCGTCTCCTCCTCATAAGTGGAACACTCACTAGTGGTTTCATCTCCTGATATCTCTAGGTCCATTTGCTTCTGCTTGCCAGTCTTCATGTAGTAGTAAATTTTCTCCCCTTTCTTACCAGTCATGCATAGAAGGCCAGTGACCCAGTCCTATTTTGCCTTCATGGCCATCAACCATGGCCTTCCCAAGATTAATGGATAGCCCTCCCCCTTAGTAGGCATGAGAAAAGCATCCACTTCTACCTTAGTGTTGAAAGCTTTTATATTCACAGCACTTAATACACTTGCACATTTTACTTTTGCGTTGTTTTCCATCTTTGCCTTGCATGGAGAAGACCTGTCAACCTCCAGTCCTAGCTGAAGTATCACAGCTTCACTCATCACACAAATTTGTGCACCTCCATCAATGTAGGTGTTTCCAACCCTCTTACCCTTTATGTTGACGTCAACAATTGGAAGGATGCCATCCATGTTGCAACCCAAAATTTCTCCGGCTACCTTTGCTTTGGAGCACCTTGTACTCACCATTTTGGACCATTGTCGCCTTACCTTTGGTGCGAGATGTAGCAGATGTGTCCATGCAATCTTTCTTCCTTGCTCTGCCACATCCAATGTTAGATCATAGGGCCTAGAAATTTCCCCTAACTGGAAGTTGGTGATGCCTATTTTCCATCATGGCCTTGATGGCCTCTTGCTAGTATCTCCTTTCATGCTTCTCTTATCATTAGATTGTGTAGCTTTCTCCATCCTAGCTCTCTTTACACTTATGGCTTCAAATGGTTCTACAAAGGTTACTTTCTCCTTAACCTTTTCCCTTTCCTTTACTATGGGTGGATCCACTACTACGGCCATTCCTATCTCTTCTAGACTTATGATGTTTACATGGCGATCAGGTGGTGGAACCGGCAAAAGAGGTGGAATGGGTGCTTGTGGTGGTTCCTGGTGTGGACGTAGAATTTGTGTTGGTGGGGTTGGTGCTCGGGGTGGGGGTGTTCTATCTCTAGGGAGTGACAATTGGTTCCTCCTACCTCCTCTATTATAATTTTGTCACGGTTTGGGACAATAGTACATACCGTGACCATCTTCTCCATAGTTGTAGCACTGATACTCCCTGTTTTGTAATCGTGCTCTTCCCAGGTCTTGATCTCTTTCTTGATTCCTTCCTTGTTGTATCAAGTGAACATAAAAATTTTGCAGTTGGTCAGTAATATGGGCCAACATATCTTGTTGGTCATTTCTTACCCCAGGAGCCGGTGGTGGTGGAGGAATGGTGGTTGTAGTGGTTGTTGGTCTACGCGATGTTCCTGCTTCTGTTGACTCGGTTTCTTTGTCTTTCATCTGCAGCTTCTTGTCCTTAAGGCGAGCAATCTTGACGGCTAACTCGTACGTAGGCAGGAATCTACCCTTCACTTGCTCCTTGAGAAGCAGCCATAAGCCATTCGTGAACCGATCCTTTTTGAGGAAATCAGGTGCAACTTCCCCTCTTGCCAGTGACTCAACCCACCTTTCCCACAAATCCACAAACTTGGACTCATAGGTGGCATATTCTAAAAGACCCTCCTACTTCAAGTCTCTCAACTTGTCTCACAGCTTCTCTGAAGTGGTACCTCCCCCAAAGCGCCTCTTAAAAGCAGCTTTTAAGGGATCCCAATTATCCTTTGTTGCTTGTGTAAGTGTGTTGTACCATGAGCTATCTTCTAGATTCATGATATGCTTAAAGATTCTAACCCGGGATTCATCGGTATCTTTGTTGCTTACTACACATGCTACTTCAAAGTCATCTAGGAAATTTGTTACCGAATCCCCCCCCTTCTTTTCTTTCAATGTTGGAAATGCTACACTTGCCATGATTACTGAGAGAGAGAGCTAGAAAGACACGCTGCTTATCTTGAAGTCAATAATTTTTTTTTCCTTTACAAGGAGGCGTGTATACCCCTTTTACACTAGAACATAGATTGAAATCTCAAATGGTACATTGACTTGTACAAAGGTAAGACAAATGGCTGATCTGATGCGAGAACCTCAAAGAAGCGCTCCCCACCCAGCATGGTGTCGATGAGGTGCTGGTAGCGAGGCTTCAAGTCCTTTATTACCTTGATTGAGTATACTTGTATCGAAATGTGTGACCTGCCTTGAGGTAAGTTGTACTGATTCATGTGAAGCTTAGAGGTGCTCAGTCACTATCCAAGCTTGTGGGAGAGGGTGGTGTTCTTTCTTGAAACAAGCTGAGTAGATCCCTAGTCTCTCTAGTGAGAAGCATGTGCTTCCGTTATCTATGTTGCAGCATCAGGTGCGACTTGGAAACTAATTGTGATAATTACCTCGGTGAAATGAGTTACTCCATTCTCGAAGTGGAATGGTGTTGATTCTCTATTGTGCAAAGCTCCCTCCATCTTGTATTTGTGGGTTAGTTGTAGGTTGCGGACATGGTCTCAAATTTCTCCTTCTTCTTCTTCTTGGCACCTGGCCTATGTATATACATTGAGTCTGGCGTGTTGCTTGACTCTCCCACTGCGAATCAATTACCGTTATGCCTCGCACTCAATCTTTGATGAAGATGCTAACTTCGTCTAGTTGTGCTTGGAGCTCTTCTTATTTTGTCGTCCACTTATTGAACCTTGCTAACCATTCATTTATCCACAAAAGTTTAGGGGTTGCAGTCTTGTAAACTGGAGGGTTTCATGAAAGGATCCTCGGTGGGGGCACCAAGAAAATGATAGCCGGAAATGACATGCCATATGGGATGGCCTCTACACCACACATAGCCTGAACATCCCCAAGCATCATCTCAAGGTAGGAGTAATCCTATAGGTAGATAGAGGCACCACCTAGCATAAGTGCGGCTAGGACGCAGACATACATGAAGTAGGGTATCAAAAGTGAGATTCCCTCTAGGTAACCAACATGAAATGGTGATACAGCAAATGTCCACATGTGGAAAATGTGCAAGGTCAAGAGTGTGTATGTGCAAGGTCGGAATGGAGTATACTAACTGAGTGGAGAGGCCGCACACGATGGAGCACAAGCACAGTGATATATAAGAGACGAAGCATCCCACGAATGTGGGAAAATAAAACTAAGGAGAACAGAGAATGGGCCCCAAGGATCAAGACAACATTGCACACTTTTCTTGATTATGATGATACTTACAAATGGTGGTCTTAATTGTTACAAACCTGGTTCTTGGCACTAGGAATGCCTGATGGAATGCAAGCGCCATATGGTGAATGGCAAAGTTGAAGTTATCGGGAAGGTTAGTTGAGGAAAACATGAAGACGATGCATCCACCGACGACGACAATCACCAACATCGAGAGCGGCCCAAGGTAGCATGGTGTGGATCCATTCAATCCTAGTGTGCTCATGTTGCATTGCGAGGGAATACTGACTGCCTTATGTGCATGGAGTGGTCATGACTAGTAACTCAACCATGGTGTGGTGGATAATGGGGAAAATAGTGTTTTTGCCAATGCTAAAATTCCCAAGCTTGCAACCAAACATGATGCCATGATGTCTCTGGCTTGGGGGTGCATTATGTGCTTAGTTGTACTTAAAACGTAGAGTGCATGGAGCTAGTGTGTTCCTCCTTCACTTGTGCCTCCCTTTCTGCTTAGCAGAGGCCTCTTTATATAGGCTTGAGAGGTGGTCCTTACCTAATGGTCCTTCCAAATATCCAGTGGTCACTGTAGAAGGTCTAGATGCCTCTCTAGTAAGAGAGATAGAGAGAGCGAAGGTAGAGATAGAGAGAGAGGAAAGAGTGGGGTGGGGAGAGTTTTTTACAATCCACTAGCCACTGACTAGGTTATTAGGGAAGAGTGGAGTTCGGGGAATTTACAAGGGTTTTGCTGATGGTTCGGGTGGTCGGCGTGAGGTTTAAGGCTGCCAAAACTGGAATCCAAGATGCTACATTCTTACTTCCTTTCGGTGCCGGCCGGGGTGTGCCTTTGATGCCTTTTCTTGTTTCGGTGTCGACGGCGCGCGAGCTGGTCATCTTTGTCGATGGTGTCGATGTCGTATTTATTTCCTCTTTTTTCCATTGTGGGTGCGTATATGCATGCGTGCACTGTGTGTGTTTATGTGTGTGTATATAGGCGTGTTTGTATATATATGAGTGCGTTTTGTGCGTGTCGATGCTCGTAAGTGCGTATGTGTGTATGTGTGTATGTGTTTAAATACATGAGTGATGCGTTCTTGTGGGTGGATGTGTGTGTAGCTGTTTAAATCTTAACTAATAGGAAATAATTGAATTTTTTCTTTCAAAAGAGAGTTGGCCAAGGAACAATGAGCAGATAAGTACAAAAATAACTCAGTATCAAAATTATTTAGTTACAATGATTGTAGGAAAGAGATCCTCTTTCAGTTAGACCAATAGTAAAAGAACTTCCCCATTCGTCAATGAGTACTTCATTTAAGTAAGGTTGCTTGCCAAAGAAAAGAAAACCCTCCAAGATAGGATAGACTCC
This sequence comes from Adiantum capillus-veneris, assembly GCF_014529385.1. Classification (NCBI taxonomy): domain Eukaryota; kingdom Viridiplantae; phylum Streptophyta; class Polypodiopsida; order Polypodiales; family Pteridaceae; genus Adiantum; species Adiantum capillus-veneris. Next base: position 62,525,318 of record NC_140939.1, read on the forward strand.
TTACCTGCATCCATCCATCCAAACCCTAAACCCTCCAAGATGGGATAGAGTCCTTACCTGCATCCATCCATCCAAACAAGACAACAATTCAGTTAGCCTTGGATGTGTTTTACAAGTATCAATGGACCCTATCAGTTGTTATCCATGTCCATCTTACAGATTTTATTTACTTTAGACAATCTATGTTATTTATTAGAACTTGTATGGTAGCAGTCTTTACTTATTTACATCAAAAATGAGTGTTACCTTTTACATTTTGTACTGAGCTATGAAGCCCACCAAGAGTCCATATATGAATCTAACCATCCTGAGATCTATTTTTTTTACCATAGCTTGGTAGCTATGCTTTGCAGTAGTAATCATATACTTACCTTCAGGAGTAACAATCTCAAGGTGTCATTGGTACTCCTTTACACAAAGAGAGGTCAAGAACGACTTAAACAGTGTAAGATGCCCAACGGTATCAGAAGAGGTTAATGAAAAAATCTCACTTTTTATAACAATTAAAATAACAGTATGACCAATCAATAGAGTATTGAAAACTCCATCTATACTAAGTGGACTCATAGATTACCAACCATAGCCTTTTTCCAAAGCCGAAAGTAATAGCTATATACTTACCTTTAGAATGCCAAGTTATTAGTATCCCATCAAGCACGGTAGTATCCAGCCCTGTTTGAGTATGATGCCTCAACGTTTCAATAGTCATAGGTATTTAAAAAACACCTCATCCCCTTATCTGATGTGAAATCCCAATGGTGATACCGTACGTAAGCCCAGGTGTGGCAACAATTTATCAAAGAGAAAGACCAACAGTTTTCGAACCTACCAGTCATGCCCCCCCCCCCCCCCCCCCCCTTTTTTTTTTTAAACATTGAATATACAAGAGATTTCTGCAGTGGTTACGACTAGAGCAACTCACACCTATATTGGCAATTAACTAGGTAGGTATGATAACCAGTTAGTGAAAATAACAACCCTTGGCTGCTAGCACAGAGCCTATATCCTCCTGCTAGAAACACTCAATCCTAGCCAATGTTCGACATACGCCATCACCAAATGAAAAACAAGGTCCAAGACCTAAGCCAACTATGCGATGGCTCAACAAAGATTTTTTACAGTGTAAAAAGAAGCCTTTATCGGCTAGTTCAGAGCAAACAATTACCTGACACACCTGTAGCGGCAATATGCCAGGTAGATATGATAGCCATTACTAAAAACAACAACCCTCAGCAGCTAGTACAGAGCCTATAACTACTTGCGACCAGTACCTCCAATATTACAACCAGTTTTAAAAGCGCCAATATCACAACCAATAGCGCTCAACTTGCAGCAGCAGTGGCTGAAAACAGAGCCATAACAACTAGTACCTACAAACCTGCCACGGCTTGAAATAGAGCCAGTACAACAACCAGTAGCAAAACACAGTCCGCCCACGTGTTCGATAGCAATTTAGCCTTATTATATGCATAAGAGTTCTCAAGGCACAAGATAAACATGCCCTGGCACAGTCGTTTACTTCAAGACCAATTAATAGTGTTTTATATCAACCAGCTCCGAATCGGAGCCAACCATGCATAGTACCACAACTGAAAAACTAAAACTGGTAAAACAAGGCACTTGAGATGTTTGAGCAGCAAGCTCCATCATTCAACAAGTTCAGACAGTAACGACACAAAGTAGAGAGAAAAAATGTAATCCAAGGCTAAGTGAGGGCCAAGGTGTGCCCACACCTCTGTTTAAATATGTAGGTGTGCACGCTTCTAGAGAGGTGGATATGAATGTGCCTGGCCGCCCCTTACTATGAGAATCCCACACTCGGCTCGTGATTGCCATCACCTGGGAGGTCCATAGTCAGAGAGTAGAAGATAGTAGACAGGGCCGCCTACTCCATATAATGATGTCAAAATATTCACTCTTTGATTATGCAAGGGCTTAGCCCCACTACAAGGATGTATTTATAATGGAAAAGCAAAGAAATCTCTACAATCCAAATAGGCGGAGAAAAACCAAAGTGGGGGGAGATAATTGAAATATAGCAAGCAAAAACCAGTACTTTAGTGTGTGTTTGTGTGTGTGTGTGTGTGTGTGTACCCGCCCTAATCAGGCACCACACACAATGGGTCGGTAGTAGGCCCATTGTGTATGGGCCTACTACCTTATAAGAGAGATGATATTCTCTTTTTGAAACAATAGTCCAGTCCAGTTATGCGTAATCAGAGGTTGTATGATAGTGTTTTGGATCTGATTCTGATTAAATCCGTTATAGTAGTATTTTTTAATTAGTATAGATATATCTTCCCAAGCCAAGGAAGGGGTAGATGAAGAGTAGCAGTTTAAGTGAATAAGACCAATACAAAAGAAAATGGAGTCTTTGTATGGCCTATTGCTATTTCTTTTAATGAAAGCCATGTGGGGTAGCTTAAGAAGATCCTTTCTCCAGATAAACCTAAGGTCATATCCACCTGTAGATGGGGAGTGAAGGGATATGAAAGATTAAGAAATTGGATAGATTTGCAAAAATCCCGAAACAATGACGAGTTATCTAGGAGGGAAGTGGGCTCAATTTTTAGGTAGTGGGGGTAAATTAGACCAATCTCATTAGATAACTCCATATTGTTAATATTAAGCAAGTCATCCATGTATCTAAAAGTTTGATTAAATAATGGAAGTTTTTTGTGGTCAATTTGCATGTTCTTAAGACACCATCTGTATTCAAAGAAAGCAAGGTAGATATTACACGTAATTGGTGAGCAAGAGAAGCCCATAGGGATGTCAAGGCATTGGTTAAAGTAGCAGCCGCCTGAAATAATAGTACAGTTATTCAACAGCCAAGAAATATAGGAGCAAAGTTTTGATTTATTGAAGTGTAGAGGGTGCACGGAGCGAGATGCTTGAATCCATCTAGGCTTCTTGGATAGGGAAATGAAATGATATTTTCTCTTCTTAGCATTGTTAAAGGCTAAATTTATAACCTTGGCTAAAACAGTCTTAAGGCCGAGATCCCCAGTAAGTGGAATGTTTTCGTAGCATTGTGTAATATCAGTGGTAAAGATGTGGAAGATATATTGAGGAAGGTTAAGTGTGACTTCGGTAGCATTTTTAGTTAACCAAAAGGGATTATATTGGATATTTAGGAAATCCTGGCAGATTCTCTGCCTATGTGCACAAATGAGCTCAAATTCAGTGAGGATAAGGTCAATGCAAAAAGTAATATCTTTGGTGATATTAGAGAAGATACAGTTGGAGGCATCAGATATCCATATGAAATTATGCTTGTGGAATTTGTATGTAGGAAATAGTACTGGTAACTTAGTGTTACTTACCGAGTACCCAAGCTGTCCTAAATGTTTAGAAATCTTGTTAGAGATATTTTAAGGTGTATTGTCAGTATGACAAAATTCTTTATCGGATGCTCGATCCCGAGTGGTTCTCCAAGCCAGGTATTTGTACACAACAGTGGGACAGTTGGAGCTTTTTTCAATCCCGACCACGCACAAACCGTTTATTCGAGATTAGTTGAAAATCAAGAGCTAGTTGAGATGTGAGCCAAGAGCTAGCAGAAGAAAGCCGCTTCCTAGGAAGTTGAGAAATTCTATGAAGGAAGCATTCCTTCACTAATTCCTTTAAGTCCGGTAGGACTATCATCTCCAGTCGGAGAGCCTTGACAAGGTCAGTGAGGCAGCTAAGTAAAGATGATAGGGCAAGGTAGGGGTTTTCTGGAACTTTAGGTATATGATTAAGGCCTTTAGCCAATAGCTTGCATATTGTGGCATTATCAATAATGCTGAGATCTTGGGTTCAGACATGGTTACCAATTCCTTCAAAATTCCTGCAGAATGTGGCAAAATGAATGCATGTACAATAAGGGATTTCTTCTTGGCAAAGAAAGTCATTATTTAAAACTAATCCTTTTATAGGATGATGATATTTTCATCCTATGAGAATATTGTCAAGCAGTTTATGATTCCCAAAAAATAAGTCAAAGCACTCACAAAAAATATCTTTTGGTTGAATCCAATTGACAAGTACATTGTGAAAGAGATAGTGTATGTAGATAGCACCACATTTTGGATATTCTCTACAGAGAATTCTTCTTCCACTTGGGTTTGTTGAGACCTACAATATATTCAAGGGTTAGATTTCAGGGAAGTTTCTGATTGCAGGAACCCTGCCTCTCCTTGTTGTAAAGCTACGAGTTTTTCCTCGATTAGACAAGGAGCTAGGTGTTAAAAAAGAGGTGAAAGAGTAGTAGCCAGGGAGTTAGCTCTGTTTAGAGCAGGAGAATAATCATCTTCAATACAAGGTTTAAGAAGACTAGTGATGATCTTGACCCCTTTAAAGTTAGCATAAGTGGTGAGGTATAGACCAGGCTCATCTGCTTTAAGCTCTTTCAGAATATCATGCATAAGACCACGGAAGATATTAAAGGCAATTTGTGCAATCACTATCTACTTAGCTTGTCCACCTAGCGAGGAGCAGATGAGGGACAGATGAAAGTCGACTAGTTTCTCTGGGAATAATAAATCCAGATGGTTGAGGATGTACCATATTGCATGATCAAACCACATGATGCTTGAATCACAGGAAGCTTTGGGTCAAGAAATCTACAAGCACATTTCACGTAGGGGTGGAAGATATTCCAGATGGACTCAGTGTAGAAATCCGGGTTACTTTTAGAAAATTCCATGTTCCCCTTAGTGCGTATGTATAATCCTGCATTTGAAGGGCATTTGGAGTGGTTGATGAGATGAAGCTTGAAAGGTGCTTTAATCAGCTCCCCTTTGTCCAGGAAGAGTCCACCTTTAAGAATCTTGAGTTTGCAGTCTTCCACAATTGAGGCAGGAAGGTTAGCAATTTACACCCAGGTTTCACTAAGAATAGGAGCCAAGAAGGCTTTGTTTGGCAGAACCCACAGTTGATGGTCAACTATGAGGGACTCAATTTCGATTTGTCTTATCGGTAAGACAGGGAAAACTTTAGAGATTTTGGTACCATCTCGAGGAGGTTAACGAGGGAGAAATATTATTTTGAAATTCTTTTATTGCTTCTAGTGCTGCACTATCTCAACAGAAGATGGCCCCAGTTTGAGGGATGGAGGGGGTATTTGGTGTGCAGACAAACGAGGGGTTAATCCCACATAAATCTCTAAGGAAGTTAGACAGCTCAGCGCCAGAGGAGGAGAATAGGGAAAGCTCTTGCTGATGTTGTGAATCTAGAACAGGAAGCTCGGTAATATATTGGGACAAAAAATTAACTCCTTCTAAGGAGTCTTTGTCCAATGTAGCCATAATTTTAACCCAGTCATTAAATGACAACATATGCAAGATGGATAGTTTTTTATCAGAGGAAAGTGTTGAATCATAAATAAGTTGTGAAGCATCCAAGCTGATAACACATCTGAGGACAAGAGAGATGGCCACATAGAGGGGCTCCGAGGTTAGTTCCAATCCTTGAGAGAGAGAATAAGAGTCTACAAAAACAGTGAGGTCAGGTTTACATTTTCTTGCCATAGTATGTAATACATTATTTGGCCTTCCTAGCAAGGAAAGTTCTAGTTCTAGTAGCCAAGGCATTCTTTGGTTTATGGTCTTTAAGGTAAATCTTGATCTGATCGAGAATCTTTGCATGATTCTCAGGGTTTTGATTAGTACTCATGCGAGCTGTCATTCTATAACATGAGCAATCTTGAAAAAGAGGTGACATAAAATTAGCAAAGTGTCCAAATTGTAATGTATACTTGGTCCTACAAACCTTCAACCGGCAAAGTTAGAGACTATGGTAGCCATGAACAGGGCACCAGAAACAGAGTCTAAAAGGGGCCACCTAACACCAGTCTACCAGTAAAGGATTTACAGACTGTGGGTCCAAATCAAAGCTCCATTCCTAAGACAATTTCCTAGGCCAGCATCCCGATTTCCCCCAGAAAGGAAAAACCTTATGTATAGGATGTGTGTGTAGCTGTTTAAATATTAACTAATAGACATACTTGAATTTTTACATTCGAAAGACAGCTGGCCAAGGAACAATGAACAGATAAGTACAAAAATAACTCAGTATCAGAATTATTTAGGTACAATGATTGTAGGAAAGAGATCCTCTTTCAGTTAGACCAATAGTAAAAGAACTTCCCCATTCTTCAGTGAGTACTTCATTTAAGTAAGGTTGATTGCCAAAGAAAATAAAACCCTCCAAGATAGGATAGAGTCCTTATGTGCATCCATCCAAACAAGACAACAATTCAGTTAGCCTTGGATGTGTTTTACAGGTATCAATGAACCCTATCAGTTTTTATCCATGTCCATCTTATACATTTTATTTACTTTAGACAAGCTATGTTATTTATTAGAACTTGTATGATAGCAGTCTTTACTTATTTACATAAAAAATGTGTGTTACCTTTTACCTTTTGTACTGAGCTATGAAGCCCACCAAGAGTCCATATCTAAATTTAAGCATCGTGAGATCTATTTTTTCATCCATAGCTTGGTAGATATGCTTTGCAATAGTAACCATATACTTACCTTCAGGAGTAACAATCTCAAGGTGTCATTGGTACTCCTTTACACAAAGAGAGGTCATAAACGACTTAAACTGTGTAAGATGCCCAATAATATTAGAAGAGGTTAATGAAAAAATTTCCCTTTTTACAACAATTAAAATGACAGTATGACCAATCAACAGAGTATCGAAAACTCCATCTCTATTAAGTGGATTCATAGATTACCAACCATAGCTTTTTTCCAAAGCGGAAAGTAACAGCTATATATACTTACCTTCAGAATGCCAAGTTATTAGTATCCCATCAAGGACGGTAGTATCCAGCCCTGTTTGAGTATGATTCCTTAACGTTTCAACAGTCATAGGTATTTAAAAAACACCTCATCCCCTTATCTGATGTGAAATCCCAATGGTGATACAGTACATAAGCCCGAGTGTGGTACCAATTTATCAAAGAGAAAGACCAACAGTTTCCGAACCTACCAGTCATGCTCCCCCCCCCTTTTTTTTATTTAAAAACATTGAATATCAAATAGATTTCTGCAGTGGTTACGACTAGAGCAACTCACACATGTATCGGCAATTTACTAGGTAGGTATGATAACTGGTTAGTGAAAATAACAACCCTTGGCTGCTAGCACAGAGCCTATATCCTCCTGCTAGAAACACTCACTCCTAGCCAGTGTTCGATAGAAGCCATCACCAAATGAAAAACAAGGTCCAAGATCTAAGCCAACTATGCGATGGCTCAACAAAGATTTTTTACAGTGAAAAAAGCAGCCTTTATCGGCTAGTTCAGAGAAAACCATTACATGACACACCTGTAGAGGCAATATGCCAGGTAGATATGATAACCATTAGTGAAAACAACAACCCTCAGCTGCTAGTACAGAGACTATAACTACTTGCAACCAGTAGCTCCAATATTACAACCAGTATTACAAGCACCAATATTACAACCAGTAGTGCTCAACCTGCAGCGGCTGAAAACAGAGCCATAACAACCAGTAGCTACAAACTTGCCACAGCTTGAAATAGAGCCAGTACAACAACCAGTAGCAAAACATGGTCCGCCCACGTGTTCGACAGCAACTCTGTCCCATTTTATGCATAAGAGGTCTCAAGGCACAAGCTAAACATGCCCCGGCACAATAGTTTACTTCAAGACCAATTAACAGTGTTTATACCAACCAGCTCCAAATCAGAGCCAACCATGCATAGTACCACAACAGAAAAACTAAAACTGTGAAAACAAGGCACCTGAAATGTTTGAGCAGCAAGCTCCATCACTCAGCAAGTTCATATAGTAACGACGCAAAGCATAGAGAAAAAACCTAATCCAAGGCTAAGTGAGGGCCAAGGTGTGCCCTCACCTCTGTTTAAATATGTAGGTGTGCACGCTTCCAAAGAGGTGGAGATGAATGCACCTGGCCGCCCCTTACTGTGAGAATCCCACACTCGGCTCGCGGTTTCCATCACCTGGGAGGTCCATAGTCAGAGAGTAGAAGAGAGTAGACAGGGCCGCCTACCTCGTATAATCATATCAAATTACTCACGCTTCGATTATGCAAGGGCTTAGCCCCACTACAAGGAAAGTATTTATAATCGCAGAGCAAAGAAAGCTCTACAATCCCAATAGGGGGGGGGAAACCGAAATGGGGGGAGATAATTGAAATATAGCAAGCAAAAACTAGTACTTTAGTGTGTGTGTTTTTGTTGTTTTGTTTATCTCCGGTTCCCCGAATGGGTTGATTCATGCGGTCTCGGCCGAGAACTTTAAACTCTCAGGGTGGGCTAGAAAACATGTATATAGTATCTGTATTGAGCGTGACTATAGAAACTTTGATGATAGGTCCGCAGAATGGCAAAAATGCAACTTTTTTGTACCTATTTTTTTTGCCCAAGAAAACATTAGTGAGGTAAAATCAACCATATGTTTTGGTCACCAACCCATTGAAGTTAACGGGGCATTTTATCTCATGTCCTACAAAAATCTCCACTCTTATTTATATGCAATCAACTGTAAGAAATTGCTATTTTAGGCAAAATGCACTGGTCCATCAACTTTGGAGGCTTGTAGTGACCAAGGGATGAGAAAAATTACAAGTTTCTCATTTTTTCATATGTAGTAGTTATTGAACTATAAGATCATGAAAGGATTTTTCAAAATGAGTGGATCTACTATGGTTTTGGATTTTTTTCCCAAAACACTGAAAGGACACTTTTATGTCCTGTTAGGTTACCCTTCTAGTGTTAAGGCGCTCTACCCCTTGCGAGACGTACCATTGTAAACCCTTGGTTAGTGCTTCATACTCAGCTTCATTGTTCGAATGTGATTCCAACGAATGGCCAAGCAAAAATACCTTGATACCTTTGTCATCAAAGACCACTATGCCTGTAGCTGCTTTGTCAGATGCTCGCTTTGTAGGCTCCATCAAAGTAGAGAGAGTGTGCGGTTTCTACCACTGGTGGCTCTGGAAGTTATTGAATTCCATTCCATTAGATTGCTTCACCTTCTTCTCAAAGTTTTGGTAGGTCATGAGTCCCCCCAAGCTTGCCCATTCGGTAGAACAAGTTGTGATAGTAGATGTATGAATCTACTCAAGTACCTCGCCTTTTATAAAAAAGAGACCAATTGACGTGCGGTTGTCGGTGAAGGTAGGGCTATGAGTGCAGACACGTTACTTGGATCGGCGTTGATACTTTCTACTGAAATTTCATGGCCTAAGAGAATGACTCTTCTTTCCCCAACGTGGCACTTGTCCACATTTAATTGCCCACCTGGGTCAAAGCATGGTTTGGTGGTACAAAAAGGAGTGTCCTTGAAACAACATATGCTTGATGATTCTCGTGTGTAAAAACCATGGGCATTTTTTTGGAATTGGGGAGGGCAAATAAACTTCTTTTTTAAGTGGACATTTTTTTAACTTTAGAAGCATGCAATCCTAAGAAGAGGTGGGGGGTGACGGCTAGGCCAGGGGGGTGGGGTTATGGTTGGGATCTTTCACTCCAGCACCTCTCTCTCTCTCCCTCCCTCCCTCGCACATCCCTCTCCCTGTGTGTCTCTCTTAGTTTTGAACCTTCTCCCCTTCCTTTCCGCCTCCATAGCCACCGAGCTACTATGTTGGAGCTCTCTCTCTCTCTCTCTCTCTCTCTCTCTCTCTCTCTCTCTCTCTCTCTCTCTCTCTCTCTCTCTCTCTCTATTTGAAAATGGATAGTAGCGTAGGAGATTACTGGCTTGGTGATGCTCACGGCCTTTCTTTCGATGAGATAGAAAGTGATGCTCAGGACCTCTCTTTCAACGAGGTAGAAGGTGATGCACAGCTCCTCTCTATCGACGAGATGGAAGCTGACGCACATTTCCTCTCTTTTGACGAGGTACAAGGTGGCCCAAGCAATGTTCAGCAGATGCACATCAGCTCCATTAGCACTAGTATTCCAGCTGCATGTACCGGTAATTAGGATTTTTTTCGTGATTATTGGGCTGCAAAGAAATGCACACAGAGAAGCAAGGAAATACATCCTACCTCTGCTCTTGGATTACGAGAAGCCAGGTCAAGAAAGAACATTTCTGCAGTGGTGGCTTGATGTTGGCACAAGCAAATAGTAGGGATTGCAAAGAATGAGCAGAAGGAAATATTCCGGCAACTCCTAGACCACCAAACATTTTCCTTGCTGCAACCATCAAATTTCAGCAAAGTCAAAGACATTGTTGTATCGGGTGTGCGCAACACTTTGACTCAAATCAAGGTCCCTCATTCAGCAAGTGAACTTTTTGTAAAGAGAAGCTCTTTGTCAATTATTCTGAACAATAGTACAAACTCACAATCAGTAAACCATTCCAGAATGGCTAGTATCCTGGGGATCCATCGAAGGAATATAGCTGCAGCAAGCTCAGGGCTAGAGAATAAAGATGAAGATGAAGTGTTTCCATTGAGTGCTTGTGAGAGACAATTGCCACGAGGAACCTTTATTACCAATGAAACAAGAGATTTGGTATATGCCTTTTGGACATCAGAGAGCAGAGTTTCAAACAACAAGAAAGACATATGCAAGATGAGAATTTGAAGGAAAAGTGTCTTCAAACATCCTATACATCTACTCGACGAATCTCAGGTACCAACAACTTCTAGTAATTGTACATCTTGTTTGGTGCTACCTAAGGCTTATCTTGTCTAGACAATACCAAATTTGGTAGTCTGATGTACGGCAGAGTGTGTTTACAGTACCAAAGAATATCTATAAAGTACCAAATCCTAGCTATCGAGTGCCAAAGCCTATCCATAGAGTTTAAAACCCTCTCTATAGAGTACCAAAACCTAATTATCCCGTACCAATGCCTATGTATAGAGAACCAAAGTCTATTTATAGAGTACCAAACTCAATGGATACCACCAAAGCCTCTCTGTAGAGTACCAAATCCTATCACTATAGGACCAAGATCTATTTACAGGGTACCCCACACTTCTGATAGTACGAAAGCCTATATGTAGAGTACCAAATCCTGTCTATAGAGTACCAAAGGCTATCTATGGAGTACCAAAGCACATCTGTAGAGTACCAAATCCGGTGTATCGAGTACCAAAGCCTATGTATGGAGTACCAAAGCAGATGTGTAGAGTACCAAATCCGGTATATCGAGTACAAAATCCTAGCTATCGAGTTCCAAAGCCTATCCATAGAGTTTCAAACCCTCTCGATAGAGTACCAATACCTATTTATCCAGTACCAGTGCCTATGTATAGAGAACCAAAAAATATTTACAGAGTACCAAACTCATCGGATACCACCAAAGACTATCTGTAGAGTACCAAATATTCTTTGTGGAGTACCAAATCCTATCTGTAGAGTACCAAAGCCTATCACTATAGGACCAAAGTCTATTTATAGGGTACCCCACACTTCTGATAGTACCAAAGCCTATACGTAGAGTACCAAATACTGTCTATCGAGTACCAAAGGCTATCTATGTTGTACCAAATCCGGTATATTGAGTACCAAAGCCTATCTATGGAGTACCAACTCAGATCTGCAGAGTACCAAATACGGTATATCGAGTACAAAATCCTAGCAATCGAGTGCCAAAGTCTATCCATAGAGTTTCAAACCCTCTCGACAGAGTACCAAAACCTATTTATCCACCAGTACCAATGCCTATGCATAGAGAACCAAAGTCTATTTACAGAGTACCAAACTCATGGGATACCACCAAAGACTATCTGTAGAGTACCAAATTCTCTCTGAAGAGTACCAGATCCTATCTGTAGAGTACCATATCCTACCACTATAGGACCAAAGTCTATTTACAGGGTACCCCACACTTTTGATAGTATTAAAGCTTATTTATAGAGTACCAAACTCATCGGATACCACCAAAGACTATCTATAGATTACCAAATCCTCTCTGAAGAGTACCAGATCCTATCTGTAGAGTACCAAAGCCTACCACTATAGGACCAAACTCTATTTACAGGGTACCCCACACTTCTGACTAGTACCAAAGCCTATATGTAGATTACCAAATAATATCTATAGAGTAACAAAGCCTACCAACAATACCAAATCTACGGTACGATATTTGAAACTGTCTAAAGCCATTTTTGGCACTACTGTAGTAGTGGAATTTTACCAGTACCATGAAGTTGGTTTTTTTCTAAATCGTTTTGTTTTTGTGCCATAGGTTGAGCTGTACCAAGGATTGAAGAAGGCTCACCCAACAGTGGTAGTATCTCTTAGATGCTTCGAGGCATTGAAACCATACTTTGTATGGAAGTTGATGGACAAAAATACTTGTTGATGTGTGGTTCATGTACATATGCTCTATTTCAAAGAGGGCCTTAATCAAATGCCACAGAACAAGTTTGAGCACCACGAGAAAGGTCACCTTTGTACTTGCTCCATTGCAGAGGTGATGAGAGAGGAACGTGTTTTGCAAACCAAGCAGTGTGCCAGCACATCACCGATATGTGGGAATCCATCATATGCCCAAAGCCTCCAAATTGTGAATACCATGCAAAGAAATGCTTGATGGGGGATCGATTGCTCACAATGTGGAGTACGGAGGTTGACATTTTGTCCTGATGAGATAGCAGAGGATAGCAAGGAGGTGTCTGTGAAGGTTTTCATGGAGGTTGGAACAGGACAGGTTCACAAAGGTGGGAGTGAGAAGAAGAGAAAGGACTCGATTGTGCAACGGATGAAAAGTGGGACTTTTCTTAGCCTATTTTCAGCCCATGACAGGCTTCATCAGATACAACTTTTTCTTCCGCTGGCAAGCCCAACAATTCAAGGACTGTTTGCAAAATTTTCCTAGCAACGTTGTAGTATCTATTATTGACTTTGCAGAGAGTTATTCATTTAAAGTTCAGAATGAAATTCAGTCAATGCATTGGTGGTCTACCCAAGTCACAATACTTGTGCACATCACTTATTTAAGAAATGCAGCAGGTGGTACATAGAAGACACTACACTTCTACATATCGGATGACAAGCAACATGCATGACACATTGTTTGTACAACATTGTTTCTTGCTGCATGACAAGTGGCTGAAAGAACGAGGACATTCTCTGCAACAACATTGGGTTTGGTTAGATGGTGCTACTTCAGAATTCAAGGCCCATAGACCTAACTATTTTGTGGCCAGGTACTATCAAATGACAGTCTTGCACATGATGCATAACTTCTCTACATCCGGCCATGGAAAAGGTGAGCATGATGGGGCAGGCGCAGTCATCAAGAGAACTTTGACGCATGAGGAATTGAAACCAGATGGCTGGCGTATGAAGTGTGCAGCCGATGTTGTCAGCTATTTGAAAGCAACTTTTCATCTAAGAGAACAGTCTCATAGGTGTAATATGAAAAGAGTCTTTTGGCTTATTGGCACGGATGAAGTGCTGCGCAATCTGCAATGGGATTGTGAGTGCATCGTTGGCTCCCCCTCATTTCATTGTGTTGATGGCTATTCACAGGACAACCTCACCGCCTTCATGCTTTTGTGATCCGTGTATGCGTGGGTTGTGGAGAAGATGCAGGAACATAATGCACATTGAAGAATGGAAATATTTTTGCATCAAACCATTCCCAGAGTCCGGAGATACAATTAGGGATGGCGAATCATATGACGAGGAGGAGGGTGGAGATTTAACATCGATTCCGATGAGCCAAGTGTCCAACCTGCCACTATCTCAAGGATGCCCTAAAATGTTAAGTGGCATGTTGTCCATAGGGGATAATTTTGCAGTGAAAGCAGCTGAGGCAAACGAAGACTTCTACATTATCAAATGCAGAGAAGTGTTGTACCAAACCGTGAAAGCACAAAAGGATGGCATAACAAAATTGTTAGAGGAGGGAGGTTGTTGAAGGCTTTTTTTTTGGCCAAGTTGAAGGAAAAGCTGATACATACCGGCTATTGGATCACACATCTCCGGTAATGATCTACTCACATCTTGTTAGGGACATACGTTTTCTGATGGAGCCTATTTTGCAGGATCCCTAGGTCATGTTTTACAATACAAGTTGTCTACTGAAGTATATGAGAGGATATACAATAGCATGCCATATCATGATGATGAGAGCGACGAAGGTTCGTCCATGTCACTTGAGGGCAATGAGAAGCCCTGATTGAACAACTGAATCCGGTAGTCAATAGTGCCAAATTCGGTAGTCAATACTATCAAATCTGGTAGTCAACAGTAGCAAGTGTATTCCGCACTATGTGCTTTTTAGTGACTGAGTCAACTTGATTTTTTGGCCCTGAGATTTATATGTTCTCTCTATCTAGTTATGTGTTGGTATGTTACCTTTCATTAGATTACTGTTTCAGATGTCCTCACTATATGTGCATTAAAGAACCAAATTTGGTACTTTTTGGTATTGTTGAACTTTGGGTGCACGTCTGTCCACTATTACATTACCAAATTTGGTACTTTTTGGTACTGTTGAACTTGGGTGCACGTCTGTCCACTATTACAGTACCAAATTTGGTACTTTTTGGTATTGTTGAACTTGGGTGCACGTTTGTCCACTATTACAGAACCAATTTGGTACTTCTTGAACTTGATGTATCACTTATGCTTTACTTTATTTCTTGGTATTTTTCAGTTTGTCTATTCGTATTTGATATGACCACCTTGAGCAATGTCTAGAACTACATTGATAACATGAAAGGTATGCCAAACATAGATGCTATCTGCCTCAAAAATTAAAATGTTGGGCAACCTGGTTGGCTCCAAGAGGTTTCAACAGAATTAGTTAGAGGTTTCAACAGTAGAGATCAAGATACCAAGACAGTCTGAACAAGAAAAGTGGTTTTCCATTATGTATAGTATCTGGTTACAAAATTACACTATTTACATGCTTATGGAAATCTCCTACCTTGGGGGATCAAATTTATAGGAGTACCCCTCCATCTTAATGAAGTAATCAGTAATGTACCAAGAAATATCATCTTGAGTGTCAAAGACTCGGTTTTTGCGAGTGTACACTGTTGGGTACTGATCCCTTATCCACCCGAGCAACCAGGGCAAAACAAAATCCAGCAAGTAAAACGGGTAATCGGTTCCTACTACCATGGGATCGTATGATTGGATTTCCATACAATTTTCATAGCCATTTTCAAGAGACTTGTATCTACAATCATCTACAAGAATAGTGTTGCTGGCATCATACTTCGGGTGCCTTGCCCACAGCGTCCATAGCTTCTTCAAGAAAACGGGCTTATCACCCATGTCTTTGGGCACAACCTGCACCTCCGACATACGGGGCCACCATATTTCACAGTCCTCTTGGGAGAGAATATCTGCTAATGCCAAAAAACGAGGTTAGAGGTATGCGTAGCTTATGTCATGCAACATTCAAAGCGGGCATGCTTAAACTGCAAAATATTTTTGCCTTCTATGGTTGGGGAAGCACGTATTCACCATGTGTAATAGTTTTTCCCTTGTATAGCAGAACCACAACACTAGGCTAGCTTTCTATTTAAGTCGTGGCATGAATCGTTGCCGCATCCGGCCTTGCAAGACAAATTACATCCTTTTGGAGATAAACTACCCGTGGCATGTGCTCCTTTGGCAGGCACTCAAATTTCTCAGGGATTTCATTGCAGCTGGTTATTACCACGCCATTAAGATCAAGCACAATCATCCGCCCGCATCTAGCAGTCACACCAGGCTGCAGCAATGTGCTTGTCGATGTCTCGTCTAGCCACCAACTTACTACAGCACCAATAGACATAATGAGTGGGGACAAATACACATTGCAAACATCATACCTAAAACAGAAAACTGAACCAAAAACTACCAAATTTTCTATTGTATTGCACAAGTGATAAGGACTATCCGAAATAGCAAGTTCAAGAAGTACGAAATTGGTACTATAATAGTGGACAGACGTGCACCCAAGTTCAACAGTACCAAAAAGTACCCGATTTGGTACTTTAATGCACATATAGTGAGGACAACTGAAACTGAATTGTAACGAAAGGTAACATACCAACACAAAACCAGATAGAGAGAATAGATAAAGCTCAGGGACAAAAAAATCAAGTTGACTCAGTCACTAAAAATCACATAGTGCGGAATACAACAGATTCTCACTGGCTACAGTTTGCATGCACGGGATAATTGATCACGGGCGCGATTGCGCTTCTTTCTCTGCACACCGAAAAGTTCCTGCAAGGTCGCAGAATCAAGGGAATCACCTCTGTGCTTCGAAACAGCATCGGCAGGAGTAGAGTCAACGCCCCCGTCGGTGCTGTCCACAACAGTATCATTCAC
Organism: Adiantum capillus-veneris; assembly: GCF_014529385.1. Classification (NCBI taxonomy): domain Eukaryota; kingdom Viridiplantae; phylum Streptophyta; class Polypodiopsida; order Polypodiales; family Pteridaceae; genus Adiantum; species Adiantum capillus-veneris. The sequence goes on from NC_140939.1 coordinate 62,541,593, forward strand.
AAGTACTTCTTCCTGCTCATCCTCGGCCTCCCTCGGATCTTTGTTTCCTTCCGACCCCTCTTTGGCCTACCCTTCACTCCCCTTTGTGGTTTCCACCCCCTCCCCAACACCCCCCGTCGTGGCTTCTTCCTCCGTCCTTTTGGGTTCTTCCTCTCCCTTCTTGGCCGTTGCATCATCGAGCTTTGTGTTGGCAGCACCCTGGCTTTCCTCCTCATCCAGCTCCACAACAATAGGGACTTTACCTTCCTCCTTGTCCTTAGTCTTTTTACCATCTGTGGCCTCCTCCTCACTTTTACTTTCGCTGTCACCTCTCTTTTTATCATCTCTGGCCTCCTCCTCACTTTTACTTTCGCTATCACCTATTGCCACATCTCTTTTCCCTGTCACATTGTCTTTCCCTACAGAATTACCTTGCTTCAGATCATGGAGAACATCTGATATCTCCCTTGTAACCTCATCCACGTCCCATAATCGAGTTGCAGCCGACTTTGTGGCGTGCTGGTCAGCAACTGCAACATCCTGCTCCTCTACAAACACAAAGAAAGACATCACATACTAACTTGTATGAAAAACTCACTGAGTTTCAAGTGCGCATATGTATTAAAAAATGCACACATACTTACTCTTGACAGCTTGAAGCCCACTAGCCCAGGACTTTGCCAAATCAGAGATTACCATATTACAACCCGGTTTGACACATTGATCCCTGCTTTGTAACAGAGCACTGAAGCACAAGGGATGATACTGGTGTCGGCACTCTAGCATGAAGGTTCCGACTACATGTGCGCACTCCAAGGGCTCGCCGCATGCAACACTTATACCAAACACTGGGATCACATTTACCGAATCATTAACCTGGGGCCTACGATATAGCAGGAATCTCTTCCCAACCTGATATCAGACAACATCTCCTTCACAAATAGGGTATGCTCTTGACCTTCCTTCCATTTTTTCTCCAGAGTGTCATACTCAGCCTGTTGACAACCAGTGGTCCAAATTAGTTTCAAAAACTACCAAGAAGTCATATTGAGACTGGTACTTCTAAGTACTGTACTACCAAACAAAACCCAAACTACCAAAACCACCAAAACTACCAGAAACTACTAGACTCGGGAATCATATAGTACCAAAAACATATAAATACCCTCAATGCAGAACTAAACTACCCAAACCTTATCAAAAATACCAAAAGACACTTTTTGCAGCACTTTCAGATAGTACCAAAACTACCAAACAAGCTTTTTGCAACACTAGCCTTGTAAAGTGGAGGGTTTCATGAAAGGATCCTCTGTGGGGGCACCAAGAAAATGATAGCCGGAAATGACATGCCATATGGGGTGGCCTCTACACCACACATAGCCTGAACATCTACAAGGATCATCTCAAGGTAGGAGTAATCCTATAGGTAGAGAGAGGCACCACCTAGCATAAGTGCGGCTAGGACGCAGACATACATGAAGTAGGGTAGCAAAAGTGAGATGCCCTCTAGGTAACCAGCATGAAATGGTGATACAGCAAACGTCCACATGTGGAAAATGTGCAAGGTCAAGAGTGTGTATGTGCAAGGTCGGAATGGAGTATACTGACTGACTGGAGAGGCCGCACACGATGGAGTACAAGCACAGTGATATATAAGAGACGAAGCATCCCACGAATGTGGGAAAATAAAACTAAGGAGAACAGAGAATGGGCCCCAAGGATCAAGACAACATTGCACACTTTTATTGATTATGATGATACTTACAAATGGTGGTCTTAATTGTTACAAACCTGGTTCTTGGCACTAGGAATTCCTGATGGAATGCGAGCACCATATGGAGTAATCATATAGGTAGAGAGAGGCACCACCTAGCATAAGTGGGGCTAGGACGCAGACATACATGACCTAGGGTAGCAAAACTGACATGCCCTCTAGGTAACCAACATAAAATGGTGATACAGCAAACGTCCACATGTAGAAAATGCCTAGTCAACAATCAGGAGTGTGTATGTGCAAGGTCGGAATGGATTATACTGACTGACTAGAGAGGCCGCACATGATGGAGCACAAGCAGAGTGTTATACAAGAGACGCGACATCCCACAATGTGGGAAAACAAAACTAAGGAGAACAGAGAATGGGCCCCAAGGATCAAGACAACATTGCACACTGTTGGTGGTGATTATGATACTTACAAATGGTGGTCTTGACTGTTACAAACCTGGCTCTTGCCACTAGGAATGACTGATGGAATGCGAGTGCCATATGGTGCATGGCAAAGTTGAAGTTAGCGGGAAGGTTAGTTGAGGAAAAACATCAAGATGATGCAGCCACTAATTACATCAATTACCAACATCAAGAGCGGTCCAAGGTAGCATGGTGTGGATGCATTCAATCCTAGCGTGCTCGTGTTGCCTTGCGTGGGAGTAGTGACTGCCTTATGTGCATTGAGTGGTCTTGACTAGTAACTCAACCATGGTGTGGTGGATAATGGGTAAAACGGTGATGTTGCCAATGCTAAAATGCCCAAGCTTGCAACCAAACATGATGCCATGAGCTTGTGCCTCCCTTTGTGCTTAGCGGAGGCCTCTTTATATAGGCTTGAAAGGTGGTTCTTACCTAATGGTCCTTTCAAATATTCAATGGTCACTATAGAAGGTCTAGATACCTCTCGAGTAACAGAGATAGAGAGAGAGAGGGTAGAGATAGAGAGAGAGGAAAGAATGGGGTGGGGAGATTTTTTTTACAATTCACTAGCCATTGGCTAGGTTATTAGGGAAGAGTGGAGTTCGGGAATTTACAAGGGCTTTGTTGATGGTTCGGGTGGTCGGTGTGAGGTTTAGGGCTGCCAAAATTGTTAGCTGTTGCGGGAAGCCGAGATACTACATGTCGGCGTCGACGGTATGCGAGCTGGTCGTCTTTGTCGATGGTGTCGATGTTGTATTTGTTTCCTCTTTTCTCCATTACGGTGTGAGCGGGATGAAAACACACACAGCGCCTCTATAACGACCCGACACACACTCTTGGGAAGATACACACACACACTATGGGGCACCACTCGGCTTAGACAACACACCTGGCCGAGACAGGGAACACACCTCTGGAGTGAGAGGAGAGAAACTATCCACTTGTCCACTTCACACAGACACACACACACACACACACACACACCCAAAAAACTCAGCTCAAAAGAGGAGAATTTCTGATGTTTAGATACAATTGAGCTTGGGCCAACACCAATGGGGCAAACAGCTCACACAATATGGGTAAAAGATACCAGATACAATCACAAACTAGAGCAGAAACTTCGCTCATAGGAGAAACTTACACAGAAAAACAGCAGGAAAAGAGTGAGGAATTTGGCAAAATGGACAGCGCCATCGCGTCCGGAACGGCCCAAAACCCCAGTCTACAATGTCAAAGTGCTCAAATCCGACCTCGGATGAGCAGTTTAGGGCCAAAACAGGCTCCAAAATGAGCAAAAACACACCTGCGGCTGTTCCTCCTCTCTTCTCCACGTTTTTTCTGGTCTTCTCTCAGTTTTTTCAATTCCCACACTTAGATTTATTAGTTGGGCACCCTTGGCCTTTTAGATGACCTCAAACGGACCCCGAACAGGCCAAAAACTGACCTCGCAGTGCATAGTTGTCACCTTTTTGCATCATTCGCACACCTGGCACTCAGCTTTTTTCCAATAATGCATCTCGCCACCACGTGAAGTGGCCCCAAAAAAAGGTCCTCATGATGACCTTTCTGCATAATTCTCACAAGCAAACACCCACGTTGTGTCGGTCCTCATCCGCGTGCAAATATTGACCTCGTTCGCCCTCCTGACGCCACTAGATGCCATCTGACGCACCTGCTGACCTCACGTCGTCGGCCCGCGGATAGCTTCCTCGAGAAGTTTTACGCGCTACCAACTCCTCCTTATTGTAGAAAAAACACAATGGTACTAGTAACGATGAAAATCGATGCACTATGTACATGGTGTCCTACCTGTACACATGTGGGCCCCACGTAACCACCTGGCTCTGGAAAATGGGCAATACTTTATTTGATGCACCATGCATGGGTATGTACATATGCGCAATCCCTTGCTCCAAAAAACTCCTGACATAATTTGCCCATCCCCTAGCCTGCTAGATCATTCATGATCAGCAGCAGCAAAGAGAGATATGAGACTCGCCGCATCACAAGTCTCCTCATCCTTCACCAACATTTCTTGCTCCACCGACAACTCATCTTGTTCCACCATCATCAATCTAGCATGATACAATTTAAGACGCAATCCATTTACCCTTGACTTATGTAGAACACCATCCAGGTTAGCCAGCTGATATGTGCCATTTGGAAAACACTCCACTACCTTGAAAGGGCCTTCCCACTTAATTTGAAACTTCTTTTGGAAGGTGTTGTCCAGCTTACTGTTGTAGCGCAAAACCAAGTCATGTTGCTTGATACCCTTACTTTTGACCTTTTCATTTATCTTTGTCAAAGCCTTATCCTGCCTCTGCCCATAATGCTCCAAAGCGCTCATCCTATCCAACTGGACCTCTTGTAACTGCAAGAGCCTCTTTTTGAATGCATCACTAGGCGGCCCAAGCAACTTCTCTAACATCTTGACCGCAGGCAACTCTACCTCCACAGGCAATAGTGCTTCCTTTCCATACACCAAATGAAATGGAGTAAACCCTGTACCTGTCTTCACCGAAGTACGGTAAGCCCATAATGCACTAGGCAATTCCAAATCCCAATTCTTTCCTTGGTGCTCTGTCACTTTCGAAAGAATCTGTACCAACTCACCATTGAATCTTTCATTCAAGCCATTACACTGCGGGTAATAAGGAGTGGTATGCTGGTGCCTAATCTTCATCTTTGCACATAAAAAATCTAGCAGTTTAGCTCTAAAGCCAGGCCCCTTATCTGAAAGTAACTCCAGTGGCACCCCAAACTTGCAACATATTTCATCATACACAAATTTTGCCACATCCTTTGCAGTGATCTGTTTTACTGCTATAGCCTCTGCCCATCTAGAGAGATAGTCCACTGCCGTCAAAATATAGCTTTTGCCCCTGCTTGTGATAGGTAACGGGCCTATTGCATCAATTCCCCACTTTTCAAACACATCAAACGCCATAATGGTTTTTCGTAGCTCTGGCTTCAACACTCTCTTCCCAAATGCTTGACACCTATTGCAAGACCTACACCAATGGTGAACATCCTTGTGCAAACTAGGCCATACATACCCCTCTTGCAAAATCTTATGCAAGGTGATCTTTAGAGCAAAATGGCCACCACATGCGCCTTCGTGATTCTCTTCCAACACTCTGTAAAGCTCCTCCCGCCAAGGTACACGTCTCAACACGAGATCAGCCCCTTTCATGTATAAGACATCACCAATCAATTTGTACCTGTATGCTCTACGCACAAAGCCATACTTCTTAGACTTCTGAATCTCCTTTGGAATGATTCCTGTTAGCAAAAACTCCTCTTCTTGAGCCAAACTTTCCCGGCCATGATAAAGAGGTAAAGTGGTCCTCAACACAAATAGCTCCCCAATCATGCCTTGAGCTGCTTCATGTGCCTCTCCATTTAGAGCACGTTCAATGTGTCTGATACTCCATGCTTCAAAATTTTTTAACAGGCCTTTAATTCTGAAGCACATTTCCTTCAATGAGGTGTTCTTGCTCTTCCACACACCCAGCACTTGCTTCACCACTAACAAGGCATCTCCTTTTATGCTCAACCTTCGAACCCCATGCTTCAAACAAATGTGTAATCCGGCTTCCAATGTAGCATATTCAGCCTCATTGTTACTATGTGCATCCAATTTGAACCCTCTCTTGCATACTAGCTTCCCCTCTGGGTCATAAAGTGCTATACCCCCTGAAGCTGCATCATGGCTCTTTCTGTATGAACCATCAAAGAACAACACATGTGCATTGCTGATCTGTGGCACTTCTTCAACTACCTTTCTCACCACCTCTTCCTTAACAATAAGGGGATTCTCCTTGTAGGTCAACAAATCAGCTAGGGTAGCCCTTGTACTATCTTCCACTAGAAAAGAGAACTCAAACTCTTGCAGCTCAATTACCCATTTCTTCACCACATTTGACATGTTAATACCATTAATTAACTGTGGCCAAAAGGCATAACTCGTCAAGAAAACAAAAGGCAGTGGTAGCAAGTAATGACGAAATCGTCGACAAGCAAATATTACACTAGCCATCACTAGCTCTACTTCCGATAACTTTCTCTCCGCTACCAACTTCACTCGGCTTGCACAATATACTGGCCTCATATAATGGCTGCCCTTCCCCTTTTGCAATAGCATGGCTCCAATGGCATCATCCCCTACTGATGGATTTACATAAAAAACTTTCTCCCAATCAGGAGCCTGCATGGCTGACAACCCCCCTAACACCTCTTTCACCTCTTGAAACACTTCTTCACACTTGTCATCCCATTGCAATGGATCATGCTTTGCCACTTGTTGTAATGGATAAAGAAGCTGCGAAGACAATGGAATAAACCGTGCCATGTACTTCACTTTGTGTATAAAGGTTGCCAATTGCTTCGTACTCATAGGTGATGGAAGAAGAATAATAGACTTCACCTTATCTGGATCAGCCTCAATGCCATTTTCTGACACCATATGGCCCAATAACTTCACCCTTGGCTGTGCTAGATGACATTTCTTTGGATTTAGTTGTCCTCCACATTCATCATATCGAGCCAATACCATCTGCAACTTCTCATGATGCTCAGCCCTACTGCTATAGACACAGAAGTCGTCCATAAAAGCCTTAACACAACTACCAATGAATGGTTCCAGCACCCAATTTGCTCTTTCTTGATAGAAAGATGGTCCATTTGACAACCCAAATGGCAATACTGTGTAGCAATAGCAGCCCCATGGCGTAATAAAAGTTGTCTTTGTGCGGTCTTTAAGAGCAATCTTCAATTGAAAATAGCCTGAAAAACCATCACACACACTGTACCTCTCATAACCTGCCACTGAATCCAAGATCTGATCGATGAATGGAAGAGGATATGGGTTCTTCTTAGTGGCTGCGTTTAAGGGTTTAAAATCTACACAAATTCTCCACTTCCCATCCTTCTTTGGACTGACTACTACTGGACTCACCCATTCTGTGGTCTCCACTGGAACTATGAACCCTGCCTTCAATAACTTGTCCACCTCTACCCGCAAGGCTTCCATTTGCTCTTGACCCATCCTTTTAGCCTTTTCCGTACTGGCTTTGCACCTTTCTTTCAGCTCTATATGCATCTCTTCACCCTTGAACCCTCTGATCTCTTCATATGAAGTAATGAACAAATCAGGAAAACTAGGCAACAATATGCAAAAATATATCCTTCTCCATAGCTGAGAGGTCTCCACTAATCATTTGCGTCATTAATTCCTGCTTCTTTGACAACTCAACCTTGGTTTGCATCAGCCCTTCAATCACTTCATAAGGCCCTTCACTTTCATCTTCAACTTCATTCGCAAATGCGACTAAACCACACTCCTGGATTTCTTTATCCATCAAAATAAATGCAACATCAGCATCCTCGTCACTGCTGGTAGTGCTATCACTGTCCTCATCTGTCACCGTGGAAGAGTCTTCATCACTAGACTCATCCTCATCTTCATAAAGCTCCTCTAATCGTTTCCTTGTGTCCATATTATAAAGCTTCTTGGTACCTGTCTTTCCATAGAGGCTAATCGTACCATGTCGCCAATCTTGAACAGCTCACACTGCACGTAACCATGGTCTGCCCAGTATAATAGGATATGCTCCCAACCCTGCTGGCATCACATGAAAATCAACCACTGCCTTTGCATCATATGCCTCCACTTCTAAGCTCTTTACAACACCCAAGCATTTTACTTTTTGATGGTTTGCCAATCTGATCCGAAAACCTGACACCCCAGCCACTGTGAGACCCATCTTCTCAACGCATGAGTGTGTTATGACGCATATTTGGGCTCCGCCATCCACATAACCTTGTCCCAAATTTTTCCTTTTATGCCACACATCTACTATTGGACAAATGTCTGGTAGCTCGTCCATTGCCAACACCTTCACTGAACCTCTCTCTGGCTCTTTCTCCATTGGGTTAACCATCCTCTTCCACTGTCGCTTTAGCTTAGGCACCATCTCTATAAGCTGCCCAAAAGTAACATCTGCCTTCCTGCTCGTCAGATCCTCCTTCAAGTCATAGCTTAATTGCCCATCCCCTAGTGGAAAATCTGAAACATGAAACTTTCGACGAGCTCTCCTTTTCCTCTTGGCCTTGACATCCTCGCCTTCATGGCTCTTTCCTTTCTTCTTACTAGGACCTGGGGCACTTCTTCCTTCCTTATCCTCTGTGGTCCTCTTCCCAATAGGCATCACTAATGTATCCTCTAGCTTTGATGCCTTCTCCAAGGTGACTACACTTAGCACTTTTGTCTTTCCCTTTTCCTCCTAGGTCAGTCCACTGGTTCCTTCGTCTCCCTTAATTTCGATGCCATAATCATTTGATCTAGTTAGCACCTGTCTTGGCAATGGATACATGTCTCCCCCCATCCTTGGTGGCTTATCACATTGCGGGCTGATGTGACCCAACTCTCCACAATTATAACATGTGGGCGTCTGCCTCCAAAACCTACTATTACTTTGTCCAGCACCATTCCTAGGTCTTTCTTCACCTCCTGGCTGATTTGCAAACCGCCCTCGACCTCGATTATTTCCCACTTGACCTAGCATGTTTAGGCTGAGATTCTTCATCAGATCAACCACTTGCCTCATGTCTTGCCTTAGGCCATCATCTTGCACTGCTGTAGTGACCACTGCTGGCATAACCTGAGTAGTAACAGGAACCACTGGTTCATGATGAACCCCTGACATGCGCCCTTGTAAAGACTCTATAGGCTGAAATTCAGACCTCATTGGCAAAGACTCCACCCCTAACTGGCTCATTTTCCTCAGCTTCCACTCTTTGTTCCTTGCTACCTCTAGTGCATCTTCATATGTCCTAGGCTTCTTTAGCTCTACTCTCCAACGTATATTCTCCCAAAGACCAGCCAAGAACCTGTCCTTCTTCATCATGTCAGGCGGGGGTACCTGTGGTGCTAAAGCCTTGCACATTCGCTCCCATGCCAATGAAAACTTACGTATGTACGCATCTACTGGCTCACCTTCCTTTTGTACCAAAGCCTGTACTTCTTGCCACACTTTGTCAGGATCTTCTATCTTCACAAACTCCACTTCCAATCCATGCCTTAGATTGTCCCAACTCAATCTTATAGGTGGATCAGCCATACGCAACTCCTCTTCAAATGCTTTGGACCAAGCTCGTGCATCACTCTTCAAACAAATTTGGAGAAGGCGTAACATTTGCGTAGGGTCATGAATCTGGTTGCTAATGCAGGCAACCTCCATCTTTTCCAAAAATTCTTCCACATCTTCATCACTTCTTCCATGAAACTCGGGATAAGAGAAAGCCATGGCTACCCAAATTATGATGCTTTGAGAACCCCTTCGAACACACGTGCAAGAACCCAAAACTTTTCACTTCCCAATCCCTAGAAACTTCAATGGAGCTCAACTTTAGATAAGGACAAACACATGCACATCAAATGAGTTTTCATAGTTGATCATCGGAATGACAACAGGCAAAGGACATTCCAGGATCTCTCTCAATCTTCTTGGCCCAAACATAAAGACTATGCGCTGCTGGAAAAAGATCTTCCTGGACACATGAACATTAATCTGAATTCTTTGCGTTAAATGAAAAGGAGTGAACTGAGGGCCATTTTGATCATCCATTAAAGCCAACCATGAAGCTCCCAAGAAGGCACACCTGACTCAACCTCTGATTTTGCCAAAATTTCAGCAGCATAACAGCATAAATGGCTCAAAATACCAAAAAACCAGCCATCATAACTTGGGAAAATTTCGACAGAGTTTCCCCAGAAGTAGAGCAGTAGGAACCCAAAATATAGACTGTCTATGTATGCATAAACTGTCAACAATAGAACCCGAGCATCAAGTAGGACTCACTAGTACATAGCCTATGGCGAGGTCACGAAAAGGGTGCTCCAGCTACCTGTATCACCGAAAGGATCTCCACATTTGAGAATCCCCCAGCTCAATAAAAACCTCACGCTATCGACCCTCACACGAAAGCTAATGCAAATCGCGTATAGTCAAGTCTCAGAAATGACTATCTTCCAGACCAAGTCTCAGAAATGGCTGGGACTGCCAAATAAAACCATATATGGCTCCACAAAGGCGTACAATGGCAGTTTCCACAAGTAACGTACAATCCAATAGACAATGCGCTCAAATAGGCGCCAAGTGATGCATTCCCACAACAACTGCAAGTGACATCACTGCTAGTATATCACTGTACTCCAGCTACCTGTACCTGTGTGAATCACCTGTACTTGTACCTGTCCCTGTAACCTGTAACCTGTAACCTGTAACCTGTAATCTGCAATCCCGAAACTCGAAGCTCGAAGCTCGAAGCAGAAGGTACTCGAAGAAGATCCTCCGTGGGGGCGCCAAAAGAATGTGAGCGGGATGAAAACACACACAGCGCCTCTATAACGACCCGACACACACTCTTGGGAAGATACACACACACACTATGGGGCACCACTCGGCTTAGACAACACACCTGGCCGAGACAGGGAACACACCTCTGGAGTGAGAGGAGAGAAACTATCCACTTGTCCACTTCACACAGACACACACACACACACACACACACCCAAAAAACTCAGCTCAAAAGAGGAGAATTTCTGATGTTTAGATACAATTGAGCTTGGGCCAACACCAATGGGGCAAACAGCTCACACAATATGGGTAAAAGATACCAGATACAATCACAAACTAGAGCAGAAACTTCGCTCATAGGAGAAACTTACACAAAAAAACAGCAGGAAAAGAGTGAGGAATTTGGCAAAATGGACAGCGCCATCGCGTCCGGAACGGCCCAAAACCCCAGTCTACAATGTCAAAGTGCTCAAATCCGACCTCGGATGAGCAGTTTAGGGCCAAAACAGGCTCCAAAATGAGCAAAAACACACCTGCGGCTGTTCCTCCTCTCTTCTCCACGTTTTTTCTGGTCTTCTCTCAGTTTTTTCAGTTCCCACACTTAGATTTATTAGTTGGGCACCCTTGGCCTTTTAGATGACCTCAAACGGACCCCGAACAGGCCAAAAACTGACCTCGCAGTGCATAGTTGTCACCTTTTTGCATCATTCGCACACCTGGCACTCAGCTTTTTTCCAATAATGCATCTCGCCACCACGTGAAGTGGCCCCAAAAAAAGGTCCTCATGATGACCTTTCTGCATAATTCTCACAAGCAAACACCCACGTTGTGTCGGTCCTCATCCGCGTGCAAATATTGACCTCGTTCGCCCTCCTGACGCCACTAGATGCCATCTGACGCACCTGCTGACCTCACGTCGTCGGCCCGCGGATAGCTTCCTCGAGAAGTTTTACGCGCTACCAACTCCTCCTTATTGTAGAAAAAACACAATGGTACTAGTAACGATGAAAATCGATGCACTATGTACATGGTGTCCTACCTGTACACATGTGGGCCCCACGTAACCACCTGGCTCTGGAAAATGGGCAATACTTTATTTGATGCACCATGCATGGGTATGTACATATGCGCAATCCCTTGCTCCAAAAAACTCCTGACAACGGGTGCATATATGCGTGCATGCACTATGTGTGCATGTGTGTGTATATAGGCGTGTTTGTATATATATGAGTGCATTTTGTGCGTGTTGTGGCTTGTAAGTACATGTGTGTGTGTGTGTGTGTGTGTGTGTGTGTGTGTGTGTGTGTGTGTGTGTGTGTGTGTGTGTGTGTGTGTTTATATACGTGCGTGTATGCGTTCTTGTCGGTGTGTGTGTGTGTGTGTATGTATATAATTCGAATGTGGGTGTGTAAGTGTGTGTATGTGTGTGTATCGAGAGTGTGTGTGTGTGGGAACGAGGGAGAGAGTGATTATATATATTTATTTATTTATTTATTTTTATTTTATTTTTTTAACTTTCTTGGCTTGCCTCCTGCTCGCCATCTACACAAAACAAGGGAGAGGGTGAGGGAGAGAGAGAGTGTGAGTATGTGGCCAAGGGTGTGTGTGTGTGTGTGTAGGCGCCGGTAAAAAAGAGAGAGAGGGAGAAACCCCGGTTTGTGCAGTTATGCGCGCCCGCATGGGCTGAGGAGAACGCGAGAGAGAGGGAGGGTGATGGTGCGCTCGCTAGGGGGGACAAGGTGTGTGGGTGTGGATAAGAGAGAGAGAGAGAGAGAGAGAGAGAGAGAGAGAGAGAGAGAGAGAGAGAGAGAGAGAGAGAGAGAGAGAGAGAGAGAGAGAGAGAGAGAGAGAGGGTGTGGCTTCGTATCTGCGCCTGCACAGGTCTGCGGAGAGAAAGAGAGAGAGAAGAGAGAGAGAGAGAGAGAGAGAGAGAGAGAGAGAGAGAGAGAGAGAGAGAGCCCGCCGACAGGGAGTGTGAGAGGGTGTGTGTGTGTGTGGATGAGAGAGAGAGAGAGAGAGAGAGAGGAAGGTATTGTACGCGGCTGCCTTCGGGATTGAACCGGGAGTGGGAGAGAGAGAGAGAGAGAGAGAGAGAGAGAGAGAGAGAGAGAGAGAGAGAGAGAGAGAGAGAGAGAGAGAGAGAGAGAGAGAGTGGGGGGCCTTCAGGCTGCTTTTGGCCGACAGCGAGCGAGGAAGGGGGGGTTATTGAGGGTCAACGGGGTGGGGTAAGGGTAGGGGGTTACGAGAGCGAGGGACAAGGAGAGAGTGTATTATTGCTGCCTTCCGACTGTTTACAGAGACAGAGATCTGGGGAGTGAAAGAGAGTATGAGAGTGAGAGAGAGAGTATGAAAGAAAGAGAGAGAGAGAGTATAGGCTACGTGGCTCGCCGGTGGAAGGAAGACGCGAGGGGAGAGAGGGAGGGGAGAGTGAAGTCGAGGGAGTGAGGTAAGATAGAGAGGGATGGTTGTGGAAAATAATGAAAGAGAGAGAGAGACTTAAAAAAACAAAACGACGGCCCTCCATGGAAGGAAAACGAAGGTAACTATTTTATGCACCCTTCGGGGTTTGGCGGAAGAGATAGAGAGTAAATAAGAGATGAGAGGGACTGTGTGGTGCCCAAAGGAGACGCGGTGGCCTACTTCATGCGTGCGACTTGGTGGCAAAAAAAAAGTTTGTTTTTGTTGTTTTGTTTACCTCCGGTTCCCCAAATGGGTTGATTCATGCGGTCTCGGCCAAGAATTTTAAACTCTGAGGCCGAGCGCAAGGGCGGTGTGGTTAACCTGGTATCACAGACAACCAAACATCATTTACAAGATACAGTCTATCAAGTCTAGACCATGAAGATATATGAGATTTGGAGTGGAAGCTAAATCCTCTTGGGTTGAGCCAGGCATCAGTCATTTGATGAGCAGATTCCAGAGTGTCCCAGGCAATGGCCTCTTCTTTATTCATAACAGATTTGATGGAAGTTGTGTCGATCCCCCTGGTGACCATGTTGAAGTCACCGCCCACAATACCATTACCTAGATGCATGTCCTTAATCCATTCCCAAATCATCACCCTCTCGTTCATATTGTTAGAAGCATACACATTGATTACATGCAGAGGACCCCATTGTGAACTAAGAGAGAATCTTCTTGAAGGTGTTCAAGAATCCAGTGAGGATTAAGAGAATTTTTAATAAAATTCAAAACATCAAAATACTCATTTTTCTTCCCCCCATAAAAGCATGAGAATCCTTTAAAGTGAAAGGTTTCTCCCGCTCTCTTGTGTCATTTATGCTGGTGCACAAGCACTATATCTAAATGCTATTGCATGATCCAAGAGTGCAACGTTGCCATCCTAGTGGGACAATTCAAAACTTGAGCACTGAGAGTAGCTATTCTCATTGTGGAGTGTTTAGAACCCTTTGTGTGTTGCCTGCTCTTGAGACCCCTAATCACTGTCCTCCATATTGACCTCAATGTTTATGGCAGGTGCATCTTTTTGATGGTTATCTTTTTCAGCAGTATGACATGCATCTTCAATTGCATCTAAAGTTTCAGGTGATTGCATATCATGGAGTATATCAAAAACATTAGGGCTATCATATCCTGAAGACTATTGTCTAGGTTTAGGGCTAGCATATCCTAAAGACTATTGTCTAGGTTTAAGGCTAGCATATCCTGAAGACTATTGTCTAGGTTTAGGGCTAGCATACCCTGAAGACTATTGTCTATTGCCTGTATCCTGGAAGATACAGACTGAAAGTCCTCAGCATCTATGGGTTTTTTCTCTTAATCAATAATCTTGACACCCCCATGAGGATTATTAGATGAAGACCCTTGATTATTTTTGGCATTAGAACCCCTTGCCTAGCTCCATGCATTAAAGAGGGGTCTAGATATCCCCTTATAGCAACCATGCCAGGAGGATGTGCATAAGCAGGAGAGGCTAAGGGTGGTACTTGCAGACAAGGATTTTCATTGATATTCTGGATAGCTGTAAGTGATTTGCCAAATATTTTCTCCTGGGGGACCATATTTCTACTTCCAGGATAAGAGGGGATCAGATCAGTAGTGTTTTGAGAGACATATGGACCATTTCTGGAGAAGTGCCCTAATTTATTGCAATGAAAACATGCTCCAGCAAGGGAGCCCCATTTCAAGTATAGCACTACCCACCCTTTTTCTGGTATAGTGATGTCAATTGTTTCAGGAAATGGATTTTGGGTGTTCCAGAGAAGACAGGCTTTGTTCCTATTGGGTGAGTTGATGGTAGGAGCATATAGAACCTGGCCTAAAGTGGCAGTGATCTCCTTGATTCAAGGCCACAAAAACGAAGGGAGGCCAATATATTCAACCCATACAGGGCACTGAGAGAGAAGGGCATCTTTGATCCTTTTTATTGGCTTCCATTCAAACACGTGCACTACTTGCCCAAATAGAATAACAATGGGCTGGGTGAGAAAAGCAACCTGATCTTGGGGTTTCAAAAAAAGGATTTCAAAAAGTCATTGCCCTGCATAGAAAAGTTTGTCAATTACATGGCTACCAAACCCTTTGTTTATTCCTTGAGCAGCGTCGTTTATCTGTGGGACACGACCAATAAAAAATAGAACAATAGTCCTGGATTTGAAGACCGAAATTTGCTTTCAAACAGATTCAATGTCAAAGGAGATCTTATGGTCCCCTTTGATTTGGGGATCATTAGTTACCGTCTCTTTCAGAATGTCAGACAACACAATAGCTTCAAATGTTGGGGTGTTTTCAATCTTATCATGAACAAGAATCTGGGCTTCCTCTCTAGGCTTAACCATGAAATCTAATGGAAGAACAGAGAAAGACATAGCAAAGAGAAAATAAAGGATCTAATGAGGTTGTCGAGCCGATGAAGTGTCTGTAAGTTGCTATTGTTACGCACATTCAGGCCTTACGTCTTCTTTGTGTAGACAGACTGCGAGAAGAGACGGTGGTGTATCAGGTCACAGTACATGGATCAGAACCCTAGCAAGGTCTCTATCTCTCTCACACACACTCTCTCTCTCTCTCTCTAGTGTAAGTTGCTTCGGTTTGCAATTATGTCTGCTTGCCTCCTTGCTGATATTAACCTACGTTATGTATTGTGCTTCCTAACTGCACATGATAATGGGTATCTTGAGGTCGGCATCCCCATAAGAAAAGGCACTATATGTAGTCCACTCATCAATAATCCAAATGCGCATATGGAAAACTACTATTATGTGACGCTCATGGGTATTAGTATGTGTGATGCTCTACTCGATATCATTCACATTCAAAACAAAGCCAAAAAGCAGCGGGGACGTTGTCATACTTAGCAGTTATGAAGCCCATAGCACCTTGCAATTAGCTGCCTACTAGGCATTGTGGCAAGCTATGACCAACTAGAACTCCCACTTATACTTCTCAACACATCAACCTACGGTTCAAGGCAACACAATGTCGAATTTGTCAATTCGTTTGACGTGTGTTATTTCCAAGGGGTTTTAATAAAGGTCTCAATCAAGTAGCAATTCTCTTTAACACCGCCCGAAGGTCAGGGTGTAATGAGTGTGTTTTTGTGGCATAGAGAGAGTGTATTCAAGCTCATCACTAACAACTGTAAAAGATCTATTGATGCCTTTGACAACAATCTCACTTTCAAGAGCAATAGATTTGTTTCTTGCATTCAACATCCCCTTTTGAACTTTCGTGAGTCTCGTGCTTTGAGCAGTGATGAGAAAAAACAACTCTAAAGATCCATCGATTTTGGGCCTCCAATAACCACTTTTTGCGTACAAGGGATGCAATATCCATCCACTTGAAACTAATATCTCTAGTCAAAAGATGCAACTTGAAGGCTGTCAATGTGCCATCCCTCCAAAAGATGCAGCTTACAATAGAGGTACTACTAGTTATGTTAAGGATGCAATTGAGATGGCGGCATGAAGCCTACGAGAAATCTAGCCCTTTTTTGCATACAACTAGATTCCATATGTCCAGCTCAATCGATGTCATCACCACCACCCCATGCATCGAACTCTCCTTCTCAAGTTCTTGCGGCCCTCCAATCCACAACACCACAGCTAACCCCTCTGTCTAGACAATCCTCCTTGAATTTCTATGGATGTAATGAATCTTATATGCTAAGCCAGTAAGAGATGCAAAGAAAGGTGACTCATCTCTTAAACAAAATCGAGATAAGATGCAACATCATGAGAACTGTATTTTCACAAGAGGGCGCTTGACACCCAACATATATGATATATTGAATGTATAACTAAATCTTGAGGTTGCAAAATGCATTCAAGAATAGATCACAAACTTTGTCCTTTTGACGCTAAAATTGGTTTCACACTCAGACAATATATTAATAGCAGCATGCCTTCCACTATGGAATGTTAAGTCGTTGTTGGCGATAATTGCACTCAGCTTGCTTGGCATGTTATAGCTACTATATGGAGTTTCTACCTCGACCGCATGCTAAACAAAAGACCTTTGAGAAGATGTGAATAGATTATCACTGCCCACCCTAGAGTAGCTTTCCTCTACTATACCAAACTGATGTCTTCCATCTGCAGCCACCTGAACTTGATTTGATAGCTGCTACACACATGGACCTTTGCTCATAAGATCCACCACTGAATCATCCTTATTTACAAGAAGGGATATCCAAAGCAATAACTTCCCAACGCTCAAATCCACACCATCATCATTCTCTGCTTTGCATAAATCTGCTCAAGCAAAACTGCAGTATACTATTGTTGCTAATCTCAACTGCACCCGCATTGGATGCCATCTGCATGCGATTGAGTAAGAGAATCTCTTTACAGACCGCAATATTGGCCATATTATCTATAAAGTTTTGGCTATCCCATCCGGTTGTTGAATGGCCAGCACCGAGCTGCTGCTAGAGACTAATAGGTGCTGACATATTGGTATGCCTCTCTCCAGAAATGCCATTACTCTGTAGTCCATGTTCTTCGGCCTATAACATAATCTATAACCTAAACCTAACCTATAATGAAAGTACAGGGGAATTGACATGCTCATCACCGCCTAGCCATGCCCTATATAGGCCCTTGGCCTTCTAAATATAGGGACCTGACGGCATGTCCGTCCTGGCCCTTGGCCCGGACTTGTCCTACCCTTGTCCTGACATTACTCCCCCCTTGGAGAAGTGTTTTCGTCCGCAAAAACACAAGTGATGGTATCTTCATAAGAACACTAATGTTTTCTATTGTAACATCCCACATGGATCCAACAGTTCATTTGAGCGGAACCTGGTTCAGTAGGAGGTTCAATGAAACCAAGAGTAGCATCTTGATTTTCTACATTGTTGTCCCTTTGTAACCATCTGATGTTACCGGTTCCTATCCAAACATAGTGTGTAGACTCCATTTAGAACGCTCATGAGCATGGTAAACGAGTTTATCACAACACATGTGTACCAAAAAGAGTACCTCTTGTCACTTTCCATGAGAGTAACTCACTGACATAACTCATCAACCAATTTTAAGTCCTTGACTTGGTCCCAATTTTCATCATTAGTAAACAACCCCACCCTAAAGAGTGTTCAAGGTTGAGAACCTGAGTTATACATGAAGAGACTACCTAGTCGCAACATGCGTTAACTGATAGTAAGTAAACTCCAAAAAGAGCAATAAATGATTATGAATTTGATTGCTTGGTGCTAATGTACGCACTTTGCATATCCTTTAGCCCAAGATTACACTTTGTAATCTATCAATCCCCTTGGATACTGACAGTACTGAGGTGTGTTTCCCCCACGGTTTACAGATAGAGATCCAAACCTGTATTTCCATGGTAATTCTTGCCAATACTTATGGCAAATGTGATGCGCCTAGCACACATTAGCAGGAATGTAAATAGTTCTGAAAAGAAACTAAATACTTTCATTTGCAAGCTTTGCTTAATCGTCTAAAAATAGAAGGTGAAATAGTGATTACTTCTAGGTACAAACAATGAAACTTTTTCATTTGCTATATGTATAAACAACCATCTGTAATGTTGTTTAGCAATACTTGTACCTTAACAAGTCGTTCTAAGTACCCAACAATTTCTGGCCACGAAATTGCTCCTGATACGTCGTGCTAAAAATGGTCGAGAAAACAGATGTAACCAGCACTTAGGGACTTTGTCGTGACACATATTTGAAATAGGAGGCGCCAGTGTGAGTCCCAGAGACTCATATTCGCTACATGTGGAATATGTCTCAACTAAAGATGTTTGAAAAAGAACATCCTACAAGTACAAGATGTACTTGTGTGTGGAGGTAGCTCTAAACACTTTACCACAAGAGTGAGAGGGACCCTCATTCATTGCTCCACACTGGCTAAACCGAACTCCTTGAGTTCCTAGACCATGTTGTATCCCATGTGACAACATGTGTCAAATTGAACCCTACAAGTAGGTTCGTAACAGCATAAGGCAGAAAGATAGATTGGATACTTGGCCCAAAATACTTTGTGCCGACATGCCCTTGGCATGACTCTGTAACATTCAAGCGTACTTATACGTCTTGAAAAACCAAGCAAAGCATACTAAAAATGGAATAACACCAAATCAATAGATGCATACCTGGAGATTTGAACGTAATGTTCACGTACCCGTATTCAAATGGAGAGGAGCACCTCCCCTACCTGAAAAAACAAACAGTATTGCACTGGGAAGCTTGGGTGTTGCCTTTGCAATCCAAGCTCTTGGATTAGAATCTACGTAGTCAAACCCCTTGATAAGACTCTTTGTAGAAACTGCTCACCTAGCAGATAACGATAACCAACATAGTCAACCGTGTACAGGTTGATTGGAATCAACTTGAAAAGTGTGTTCGTCTGCTACCGCATGGTAGATTGCAGAATTATTTCCTTGAAAGTATAACTGGGAGAGATCAACTATGATCCTCAATGCAGATCAAACTGTGATCCTTAATGCATGTGGGGTGATTTAGTAAGCACCCGCAGGGTCATACCGCAATTGTGATGCCATAGACACTCGTAGTGCTATAGAGCAAGAAATCCTCGAAAATGACGAGACTCTTGCTCGGCAATTAACACCAAGATGCTCGATGTGTACTCTACTAGGCAAATATGTTCGATCCTAAGAACAATAACCCAAGGAATGGCAGTAGTTGGATCTTACCCAAGATCTTCCAATGGCTCTTAGCTAGCCTGTGTGTAGCTCCTAGCTCTTACAATAGTTAGTGTTCAATCGATAAACCGATGAAAACTAATGTGAATGGAATCTTAGCCCATTTCTAGCTGAGAGTTATTGCACCTTGGCTCAAGCTGACTTCAAACAAAATCTGTATGAAAAGCTTCTTAGGAAGTTTTCATTATTCTTGAGAGAAATAAGAAAAAGAGAGAGAAGAGTAGCATGCTGGGCTGAGGAACTTTCCTTCAATTTCTAGAGTGTGTGCCCAGAATGTGTGCTCTTAGGCATCTTATGCCTGATGTGCAGTTTATCCTATGAACATGCAACCATTTGCCTGTACAACGCTCTCGTCGAGAGAGGGAATAGAAAACACAAGCCACAACTTCTGTTTTACCATGGAGTTGTGATTGTAGAAAAATGACTTAAAATGGCACTTTTCCTGTGAAATATGTAATAGATTTAGGTTGCATTTACTGGTAGTGTGCATTGACAGCAACCATAAATTTAAACTATCCAGAACTTAGTATGTCTGTGACAGAATTCGTGGTGCGATAGCCGAAGCGTAATCTCTGAAGCGGTGGAATTTGTGCCACCTCGGTAGGATGTCGTGCATACAGATTGTGAAGCCCTTGGTGAGAGTGACGGCCTCAAACGGGAGAGCCAAAACCATTAGTGCCTTGCACAATTTAAACTGGTAGGGATTTTGTGAGGTGGTATTCCCTATTTTGCCAGTTTGTCAAGCTTGTGTGCCACTGCTCGTGATTCCAGTACCTTGGCACAAGGGAGAAGCCTTGCTTCATGAAAAATTGTCAAAGAACTTTGCTCAAATGTAGATCTTCATCTCCGTTGCACGAGAAAAAGTTGGCCTGAAATATACTATAGGCACAGGGAGAACTTTCCCAAAGGCATGTGCTCATAGCATACCCCAAACAGGAAACAGTTTAATGTAAGAGTCGTAAATTGAAGCCTTGCTTCCTTCAAAAACAGGTGCAGTAAAAGGCCATGCATTTCTGTTTAAAGATTGCAATTTCCAATCTTTAAACAAATCCACGGTTTGGTACTTACAGCAATTTGCACAGGCCATGCCTCATGTGAGCCTAAAGTGTATGCATATTATATGCACGTCTATTGCATATTGTAGCTATCAAACAGATGCTGCATAACCAGAAAAAAAATTTATTGCGTACCTTATCCAGTACACTTACTGATAAAGCTTGCTGCAAACATTGATGCCTTATAAGGCACAGCCATGCCTGAGTTGCCTTCAGTACGAGGCAATTGTGCATCAAGAAATTCGTGGAGAGGGTAAATTGGACGTAATGTGTTGACTTTGGTCATACTGGACCCGTAGATAATCTCTCCGGACACCATGGCCGATATCAACATAACAACATAGTCTTGCAATACAATTAGATATATAAAATAATGAAAATTGCAAGAAGTGGAAATTGCGAACCGGACAGTCCATTTGTCTCTATCCGAGGTGAAGCACTTTGTTCACTATCGATGCCTTATGTGATGTCGGATGGTCGGCTGCATATGTTCGTGTGAAAAACTCGCCTCAACATACCTGATCGTGTTTAGATGCCCCACGCTCCGTCGATTCCGACCCTCCCCTGTGTAAGGGTGCTTACCGGCACTCCTTCTCGGTCATGCAAGCTTCAGCCCCTATGGAAGGGGCTGCTCCTGCGGCCCTATCCTCTTCCTTCTTCCAAGGGACCCTGCCCATGCCATGGTAGGCAAGCTCGAAGCCGAGAGAGAGAGAGAGAGAGAGAGAGAGAGAGAGAGAGAGAGAGAGAGAGAGAGAGAGAGAGAGAGAGAGAGAGAGAGAGAGAGAGAGAAAAGAAAGAGACACGAGACCGTTCTTCCATGCCCTCGGCCCTTCTTCTCTTTCCTCCCCCTGAGTTCTGTTACCAGTGAAAGGACAGGGGAACTGACATGCTCATCACCACCCAGCCATGCCCTATATAGGCCCTTGGCCTTCTAAATATAGGGACCTCCTTGACTGCATGTCCGTCCTAGCCCTTGGCCCGGACTGGTCCTACCCTTGTCCTGACATATAACCTAATCTAGAATAATCTATAACCTAACCGAACCTATAACCTACCTAACCTATAACCTAAACATATCCTATAACTTAACATAATCAAAGTTCGTTTGCATTTTTTCTACTATTTGTCGCTAGCTCTAACCTAACCTATAACTGACACAATCTTGCATGGTGAATGGTGTGTATTCTAATCCAGCCATTGTTGTCAAGGTGTTATCTTAAATAGATCTTCCTTTGATGAAACCTTGTTGGTGAGGAGTGATACCCTTATCCAGAGTGAGAGAGAATCTTAGGACAATTGACTTGGCAATAATTTTGTAAGCTATTGACATCATGGTTATGGGCCACCAATGTTTCAGTTGGGAGCATCATATTTTTTTTGAACCAAACCTATAACCTAAACATTAGTTAACCTAACATATAACCTAACTTAACCTTTTATGTATATACAACCTATAACCTAACCTGTTCCGTAAACGTAACCTATAATCTAACTAACCTAGCCTATAACCGATCGATAACTAAACTTTAAACCCTAGCGTAGAATCTAATCTATAAGATAATCTAACCTAAATAATTTCCTATAACCTAACCTAACCTAACCTAACCTATAACCTAATGTAACCTATAAGCTAAGCTAACCTAACCTATAACATAAACCTAATCTAACCTAACCTAGCCTAACGTATAATTAACCCAGCTTATAACCTATACCTTAACCTAGCCTATAACTTAAACTAAACCTAACCAAAACCTCATCAATTGCATAATTTCAAAAACGACATAATTCAAAACGAAATTTCTTCAAAACAAGATTTTTTCGTAGCATAATTTCAAAACAACATAATTCCAAAACAACATGACAAGATGGTAGCGTAATTTCATAACATAATTCCAAAGCATACTTTTGAAATAAAATACCCCAGACCATAATTTTGAAATGATTTTTTTTCAAAGCATTAGTTTTAAATAAAATGGGAAAAAAACTTAAAGCATTGAAAGCCTAAAGCATGAAATTTTATCTTGTCAATATACAAATTAATTTAATATGCATTAAGATTTGAGCACTCACATGCGGCCTATTTGAGCAATCAAGGGTCTTGTAAACGTCTTTGAACCTACAAAAATACACACACACACACACACACTATGTTAAACCCTAGACCCTAAACTACAAGAAAACTTGAAAAGAATCTCACCTTGATGCTAGAGAGTAGTCCACAAGCAAGATTTTCACCTCTAGCAAGTTGTTATGCACTAGATCTGTAGTAGGTGAGGAGGCGGAGGGCAAGAGAAGAGGTTCCAGAACTAGGAAATGCACAAGGGAAGACCCGTGGGTTTGTTTTTTTCAGGTTCCAGCGGTACATGCATCATTGAAGGCGTCAAAAAATTCATCTATATAGGTGTCATAAGAGATATCGGTATAAACGTTGGAAGAGACATTGATATCACCGTCGGAAAAAAAATGATTTTTTTAAAAAAATCCTCTCCCTTTATACTTACCTACACATATACCAACGCCCGCCATTGACGCCGATAATTTGGCGTCAGAATTTAGGCGACCTCTTGTAGTGATACTAGAAAAAGAGCCTTTGGCTCACCCAGTAATTACATGCTAAGCTTTCAAAAAAGGGTCTCAATTGTCAAAAAGAAATAAAGATCAGAAAATCTTGAAGACGGAGCGAGGAAGAAGGGATAGATGCACATTGCAAAGGACCGCAGAGAGGTGCACATGAGCATATAGCTGGCGATGGGATGTCATCTCCCTTTGTCTTTGAGAAACTCTTCTCTTGTGAAAAGAAAGGAAAAAATCTATCTAGTTCCACTTATTGAAAGTGGATAGCAAAGATGACAATCTCTACAATCTTTTGATTAAATGGCATCCAATGTGAATCCTCCGAGTACAATCCGTATTTGAGCTTCGAGAATCCCCATGCTAGCATATCTTATAAACCAAAGTCTGCAAGGGAGATGCAATGTTGCTTCTAACAATGCAGTGTGGGATGTGGTATAGTTAAGAATGTGTAGTTCATCCACGACAAGGACCCAATTTTCAAGATGTTCACCTTGCTAATATAGCAATACCAAATATTTTTCCTGGTAAAACGCTTTTCTAAATGAGTACCATGTAGCAATTTTTCCATCATAAACGAGTATCATGTAGGTGTTTGGAAAGATAGTAAAGGCTTATGAGGTAATCCTAGAGCGAGAGATCAATTAAATTCGAGAGAATAAAATAATGGTGATTTGAAAAAAATGCTACCGAATGAGCAATGGAGAAAAGTAGTTACCCTCTCTCTTTTGAGAGTTGCAAACTGGTGCCAAAGTCCACGTGTCATAGTATTTTCACTATAGGAGTCTACAGGGCCAAGAGCTTCGTCTTCACCAAACTTCATGCATGTTGGAAAAACTCACTATCCACACATATGAATATCTCCTTAACTTATCTTAGAACTTGAAGCTTTTGCTTAAATAAATGTTCTATCTGAATATGGAGAACACAGAAGAGTCATTGTGGGCATTGGTAAAAGGTGGCACGATGGCCATGAAGGCGGTGGCAAACAGTGAGGACAGGGACACACCGACAGCAGTAATGGCATGGAATTTTCCACAACGGCGGGTTGGAATTCAATGGTGGCATCAGTCGATGGGTACTGTTGGTTTCCAATGACAACGTCCCTAGTTGAAATAACTCACCAATTATGGCAATGGCATGTAAATGTCGACAATGGAAGGTTGGCACTCAACGGTGGCATTGGCCAATGACTACCGCTAGCTACCATTGATTATGTCGCTCGCTGCGGCTAGCTTAGTGGCGAAGGCCAATGGTGATGGTTGCTAGCCTATCAAATGTGGGCAGAAGGGACGACGATGGCAACAAAGAGGGAGATGGAGCGAGCACCGAAGTACAATGAGAGAGAGAGAGAGAGAGAGAGAGAGAGAGAGAGAGAGAGAGAGAGAGAGGAGCGGAGGCTGGAGGGTGTGTGTGTGTGCATGCAAGAGAGTTGGGGTGTGTGTGTGTGTTTGTGTGAACACTAGAGGGTATGAGAGCTTGCCTTCTCCCAGCTATGGAGAAACTCTTGTGTTATGGTTGTGCATTGCAAAGCTTATTTAGCACTTACCAACCATTAAAACATAACTAGTCCTGCAAGGTGGACCTTTGCCGTACATAATCTGATAGATTTTGGAGTAGGCAATGGCTTCGATCTTGCCAAGTGGCCACTCATGGGATCAAAGATCCAGAAACGACCTTGCTCAAGTAGCAAGGCTCAGTTCACATAGCTTTTCTCAAGAGTGAGAGCCTACTACTCTGATACGAATGTTGAAATACCGTAATGCCACTACACGCATCCCTGCATAGCAGGGATAGGTCACCAGCTCTCCACCTAGTCATTGAGAGAATGAGGATTGTCCCTCATTCGTGGACCTTATATATATGTGTGTGGCATGTCACCCACATTGGTCTAGTTGCTATGGCACTAAGATTGGGCAGTCTCACTCCTGAACCCCTCTCTTCAGGCTCTTTGGCCAGAGTACAGTCACCCTCATCACTCCCATTATAGGCTACATGACAATTTTCTCTACCTTGACCTACAATTGGAGTTGAGCTTTAGTGCGTTGGGCTTTCGATGAGGATTGTACCCTTGAAATGGGGGATTATACAGAATTTTGATTGGTTGAACGGTTATAAAGTTTCTCTTCTTTATCTCATTAGGATTTCTTACCATTAGAGTTGTCTACACTCACCCTTAGCAACCTTACAACATATACATCCCTCAATGTGAGTAAATGTGATCTCCGAACTTGGTAGGAGGATACACACTAACTTGCGTTCTCATGGCTTTTCTGTCATGCCAAGGGTAGGACTAGACGGGCACGGCCCGGGCAATGTGCCAGACACACATGCAGTAAAGGGGTCTATATATAGAAGAGGGCCAGGGGCCTGGCCAAGGGTCTATATATAGGATGGTTGGGAGGTTATTCGCATGTCTGTCTACCCGCTGGTCTCACATTGGTATCAGAGCTCAGGGGAAGAGCAAGCCATGGAGGAGAGGGGAAAAGCCTTGCATGGCTGTGTGTGTTTTCTTTCTCTCTCTCTCTCTCTCTCTCTCTCTCTCTCTCTCTCTCTCTCTCTCTCTCTCTCTCTCTCTCTCTCTCTCTCTCTCTCTCTCTCGGATCTTGCAAAGAACCATGGCGATCTCTCTATCTCGCCTTAAGGAAGGACGAAGGTGTGGAGGATTGCATGAAACCATGCAGAGGACGAGAAACCAAGTTTTTTTTGGATAAGCCGTGTGCAGGAATCCTAAGCCGGGAAAGGGGATTTTTTCGCCTTGCACAAAATCGGACCAGGAGGGCATCGTTGGGAGCGCCTTGAGAAACTGGGAAGGTTTCGACCCTGCCTCGGCTACAAGTGATGGCTCCAGCGCGAGATATCTCTTCCTTTGCATCGTGCAGAGTTGGTCAACTCTGTTGCAAGTGAATCTCAAGTTCATTTTTTTTTAAAAAAAACAAAGTTTTTAGGGCTCCATAAGGTGGGCGGCCTTTGCAAGAAACTGTGCATACACAGATTTGGTCGACAAGGCATCAACTACTATCCTGCTCTCATCCTCCATTTGGTGGGTGCAATCAAGCACAAGGTCTGTTGCTTCATGCAAGCTCAACACTCCGACGTTTCTGAAAACCAGAGTTTGAAGGATCGCAAGTTCAGAATTTGCTCGGAAATTTTCCACTGAATGGGCATATTGCATACGATGCAAGCCAATTCGTTGGCACTGCAAATTGATCGAAGTTTTCCCGTTCATCCTCGGCTGCAAGTTGATTGCAGTTTTCAAGTTAATCGTCGATTTCCTGTTTATTTGGGATTTACATCAGGCGCCGTTTTGCGAGCAATGCATGCATAAGCCCCATGGCGGGATCACTACACCATGCATGTCAATAGCCCATCACGGGATCGACATTGTATGCACGGCAAATTGCAGGAGTTGACTCAGAGTTGAAAGGGGAAAGGCCGACCACATGGTGCGTGTATGTTATGATGCCATGGAAGCACGGCTCCACGACATGGCATATATTGGCATGCGTGCTCATGCATGCTGCTAGAGATCGACACCATGGTACTCCAAGTCGTCACGCAATTCATGAGGTATGTAGTTGTTTTACATTTTTGATTCGCATGTGATTGCTTTCTATGGCGACGCCACGGTCTAGAATCTCAAGGAAATTGGCACAACCCGTTGCTCGCTGACATGAAGGGAGCCAAGGTGCTCCGTAGAGCTGGCTCCTTGTCGCCGCTTCTAGCAGACGGCGACGAATACGTACCACGCAATGGTATTTGCAATTCCAGTTATATCATGGCAGGAGCATACGTTGGCTATGAGCCCAACAACTGGTCTATGAAGCAAGGCTTCAGTTTGTGGGGCATGTTGCTCGCCATGGATGACTCCTTGTCACTGTTTCTACAATACTAGTTAATTTCACGTGAAATTGCTCGACAAGGTCGATTCTTTTTGTTATGATATCTGCAGCCACATCCATTGGCTGTTAGCACAAACATATTTCTATGAAGCAAGGCTTCAAATCAGGTTTCTTGCATTGACACTCCCCACGTTTGGCATATGCTATGAGCATACAACTTGGGAAGGATATGGCAAACTGTCTGCAGGATATTTCATTCCGTACACGACGGATGTATCTAACATAAGAAGACGTAGTTGTGTACACGACAACTCCCACCCGCACAACAAATATGGCTATCAACCATCTATGAGACATCAGATATGGCTATGAGCCATCTATCCCACAGCCACATATGGCTATGAGCAATCTGTGAGAAAGTTTTCTCCTACAAAATCTTGGGACAACTGGTTACAGCAACAACCAGGTTAGCCAAGTTTAAGTTTTTCTTGTTTTTTCCATGTTTACACTTTCCTTGGTAATTACTGTCATTGTAAAAAGCAAAGTGCTTTGGCAATTTTACACGAAGCAAGGCTTCTCCCTTGTGCCGCGTTACTGCCCATTGACCTGGAATCACGAGCGTTGGCACACAAGTTTGGGGAACTGGTATGACCAGCACTTTGCTCCCATTTTAGGTGTGGTGATATCCCATTATGATGTACCACTACCAATGCAGATTGTGCAAGGCACTTTTGGTTTCGGCTCTCACGCTTGACGCCATCATATTAGCCAAGGGCTTACGCTTTTGCATGCAAGGCATGCTAAGCAAGTGGCATGGAGTCCACCACTTCATAGATTAAGCTTCCGCTATCACACTCGCAACTTTGTCAAGGACATACTAAGTGATGGATTGTTGAACGTGATGGTTGGTTGCTATCAACACCCAACAATACTAAAAGGAACCTCAATCTAGGACTTATTTTACAGGCAAAGTGCCAAAGCTAAGTCGTACTCATACAATCACGACCCCTACAAGGTAGGTGAGTTAGGATGAGTTTTGTGTTTTTCTGTTATCTCTCTCAATGAACGAGTCATCCTGGAAAACTGTGGAATGCTTATACGATAAGCTGCAAGTCAGGCATAAGATGCGTAAGAGCACACAGCTTGGGCACACACTCTAGAAACTTAAGGAAAGTTCCTCAGCCCAACATGCTCTTCTTCTCTTGTTCTCTCTCTCTTTAAGAGAAAAATGAAAATCTTCTAAGAAGCTTTTGATATGTGTTTTGCTCATGAGTCAGCCTGAGCCAAGGTGCTCTAACTCTCAGCTAACACGTGGCTAAGATGCTACTCCAATTCGTCTTCAACGACACAAGGGCTATGAGTCACACAGACTAAGAGTCACTATCAGGCCAAGGGTAAGACCCAACTATTGGCATTCTTTGGGTGATTGTTCTCCAGATTGAAAAGATCTACCCAGGGGAGTACGCATTGACGTTAATGGACAAGCAAGAGTCTTGTCATTACGGATGTTTAGGGTGTCATTTTTGCACTACATGTTTTCAGTGCGACACTCAAGTTGAGTTTTTGATAATCTTCAACTCACCTCCGTTGATCTCTACAAGGAAGTATAGATGCAACAATCAGTTGTGACAGCATGGCTGTCCACCAGAGCTAGGCAGTCCACTTGTGTGGATTCCCTGTTCTCTCTATAGCACTACGGAGTGTCTATGGACATATTGTTTTGGGGTACGACCCGGCGGGTGACTGCTACATCACCCCATAGGCATTGAGGATCACAGTTTTTGATCTCTCCCAGTTAGCCTTTCAAGGAACAAATTTCTCAATCTACCGCGCAGTAGTGGACAAATTCAACATTTTTGGTTGATTCCAATCATTATGGATACGGTTGACTATGTTGATAACCGTTACCTGCTAGTTGAGCATTTTCTACAAAGGGTCTTACCAAGGGGTTTGCTTACGTAGATGTTAACCAAAGGGGTAGGATTGTGCAGGAAACACCCACGATTTCCAGTGCAGGTCGTATAAATACGCTTGAATGTTTCAAAGCCATGCCACGGGCATGTTGGAACAGAGTATTTTTGACCGAAGTGTCCACTATACATTATGCTGTTACGAACCTAGTTGTAGGGTTCGATTGGGCACATGTTGTCACATGGGATACAACATGGTCTAGGAACTCAAGGAGTTCAGTTTAGCCAATGTGGAGCATGATAATGAGGGTCCCTCTCACTCTTGTCGCAGAGTGTTTGTCGTTACCTCCACACACAAGTACAGCTCGTACTTGATGGATGTCACTTTTCCTGACATCCTTACTTGAGCCATATTCCACATGTGGAGAATATGAGTCTCTGGGACTGACACTAGCGCCCAATTCTTCATGATGTGTCGCGACGAAGTCCCTAGGTGCTGGTCACATCCGTTCATTAGACCATTCGAAGCACACAATATCAGGTACAATTTCAGTGGCCAAAAATTGTCGGGTACTAAGTACAGACTTGTTGTGATTAAAGTGCTGTGAAACCACCTTAATGGAGGGTTGTTTCTACATATAGCAAAGTATGCTACGTTCATGAGAAGGTCTCATGGTTGGTTCCTAGGTGTGACCGGGTTGTCACATTCTATTATGGTCCAACTTTTGTTGCAAGATTTTCACGTACGTACAGTGGAAATTCTCGTCATGGAATTGCGGTTCGGATATGTTTGTGTTAAATGCATGCACACTAGGTGTTATGGGCCCTAGTGTTTAACAGAAATTTATTCGGAGCGGCATGCAATTCATGGACATTATTGTTTCTACAATTTTTTGGACTATCAGTGCAATTTCTCTTGTAGATTTAGTATGGGTGCCATACAAGGTGATGACTAAGTCTGTGTGTTTGTGATTGGATGCTTGAAACTCCAATATGCTTTCACCCTAGTTGGTTGTGTCCATTCCATATCGAGTATATGGCTGGATACTCAATGATTGAGTCATAGTTTGTCGTCAGTCGTGGACGACTTTCTGTAAGTGGTTGGGGAGAAAGCACCTAACTCTTACTGCTGCTATTCATCCCGCATAGGATGGGCAGCCTACAAGCATTCTATTTAGTACTAAAGGATATGCAAAGTGCATACGTTAGTAAACGACGCTAAAGGATATGCTAAGTGCATACATTAGCAAGAAGTGAAACAACTGGATCGGTTACCTTTCTGGTTTGGAGTTTGCTTCATATGATGAAAGGCATGTTACGGCTAGTTTTAGTCTCTACCTGTTATTCTCAAGTTATCAACCTTAATTATCAGTTTTGATGAGGTTGGATACTTGCAAGAAACCACAGCAAGTCAAGGACTTGTTTGCTACTGATGAGTATGTCAATATAGCACTTTCATGGAAAGATGAGCCGCGGTTTTATTGCACATTCCAGTACCTTCAGAAAGTCTGAAACCTGGGTATGCAGTTAGACACCTCTTAGTTGTGATAACTCGTTTAGCATTCTCAAGAGAGTTCTAAATGGAGTCTTCACGCTCTTTTGATTATGGGTTGGTGAACCAAGACGGTTGCACAGGGACAACAATGTGGAAAATCAAGATGTTACTCTTGATTTCATTGAGCCTCTCACTGAACCGGGTTCCGATTCAACGAACCGTTGGATCCATGAGGGATGCCACGGTGGAAAACATTAGTGTTCTTATGAAGATACCACCACTTGTGTTTTCGAGGACGAAAACGCTTCTCCAAGGGGGGAGTAATGTCATGCCAAGGGTAGGACTAGACGGGCACGGCCCGGGCAATGTGTCGGACACACATGCAATAAAGGGGTCTATATATAGAAGAGGGCCAGGGGCCTGGCCAAGGGTCTATATATAGGATGGTTGGGAGGTTATACGCATGTCTGTCTACCCCTTGGTCTCACATTTTCCGTGTGATTTGTGGTTTTGGTAGACACCAAAGGACTAGAGGTAGTAAATACATGCATCTTGGCTCACACATGCTGATTTGGGAACCCCTCTCCATACAGGATCTTGACTGCTTAGTCTAGGTTCTCATCTTCTCAGAGTAAAAATTCAACATAGGCACCTTGGTCTTTTGATCCTTTCTTAAATGACGATTACGAGCTGACTACTTAGTCAGGCTATCTCCCTCACCTTGCAGGACAGCTAGTGGGTGCTAAGAGGGAGTGTTACAATTACATCACTTTATTGCTTCAGGATGGTCTTAGGCATGCTTGTAGAACTAGTGTGTATCATCTACTAACCACCCATTACATATGCATTTAGATTGCATCTAGTCCTGGCTTGAATAGTTTTACCCAACCGCCAAGTTTTTGGTCTTGCACCCATTTATCCTTTTCTCATAGTTTCTCCCATATTTATGGGTTATTGGGTGTGTTGTTGCTGTCATTGCCATAAGATTGAGAAGTTTTAGAAGAATTGTCAAATCTGCGTCTCTTGAAAAAGGTACAACTTTGATGTTTGTTCCTATCAAAGTTAGGAGAGAAAGAAGCTCTCTTGTTATGGTTAGTGTTAGCAGTTTTCTCGGTGTGAGAGGGTTGTTTACCTTTCTTCTTCTCCACATCAAGGGCCAAATTAATAGCCTTTGACAGTGAATCCGATTCACACATACCCACCTCAGAACCAATTTGTAGTGCTAAGATACATATATACTTACACTTTAATTTCCTGCAATTGACATGTTCAATAGCTTGAAATTGAATTAAAAAATTCCAAACGATTAGTGTAGCCCTATACATCTTCATTTCGACCTTTCCAAATTAGACCCCACTGGCATTGTGCTTTATCTTTATACTGTGTGGGCAAAAAATTGAGGTAAAAAATGATTTTTGAATGCATGCTAGGTACGTGGTCTTTTACCATGCTATTTGGTGGCGTTCCACCACAATATAGCGCTATTGGTGAGATTATTTGATGCACACTTTACCATTTCTCGTTCGGGAAAGTCTTTATGATGAAAATAGCCATCTAGTTGAATAACCCATGGTAGAGCCATGCTAGAATCTTTAATGTCATCAAAATCCTTGAAAGTGAAGGCTTTTCTGCTAACTTTGTTTTGCTTGGATTCTGGTGCAGATTCTATGCGTGCAAAGTGCAATAATTTATCTTCAAGATCTCACCTTCACATGCGTTCATATGTGAGAGATTGTTGTAGATTGGCAAGTTTCTCGGCAACTGTGGGTGCGTATGGAAGGTGTGCCATGATTGCGTGCTTTTTTTTAAAAAGTTTTTAGTTTTTTTTTTATAAAGGGTGTGAGTGTATATGCATATGATAATATGCAAAGTTATGCTTAAGAATTAATTATTAAAGAATAAGCAAAAATAAATGGGTACTTAGCTCATAGATTGATGATGGTGTCCATTCTAAATTGTGGAGTAGGATGGCAAGATCAAAAGGGGTGATCGGTTGATAATCTAGATGCAAGTTGATTAGATTTTTCAGCATTGGATTTTTTGTGTCCCACAACAATGACAGTAAAATTGGCAACATAAATTATTCTTCATCGTAAAATTTGGTTCGTAGGGTCAATCTCTGTTGTGTCCATCAAATATTAACTGGTATTATCTTTAGTGGAATAATTTCGAGTAACAAGACTAACGGTGATGGAAAATATTGTAGCATGAGGGAGCTCGAGCAAT
Source organism: Adiantum capillus-veneris (assembly GCF_014529385.1). Classification (NCBI taxonomy): domain Eukaryota; kingdom Viridiplantae; phylum Streptophyta; class Polypodiopsida; order Polypodiales; family Pteridaceae; genus Adiantum; species Adiantum capillus-veneris. Next base: position 62,574,371 of record NC_140939.1, read on the forward strand.
GCAAGTTTAAATGAACTCATGTTGAATGAGATATATATATATATCTTTGAGTGAATTTTAAATGGTTATTGTGGCCGAAGGGAAATTGAAGAGTGGGTCGTCAAAGGGGTTTGTAAAGGGCCTGCGAAGGTTGTCAAAATTGGGAGGCTACTTTGTTGTTGTTGTTTGTTTAATAGTGAGAGGTTGTCGATGAACGCAATCTCATGGGAATGAATCTCATGTGTTTATCTAGTTTACTCACCCACGCAGAGTAGCTGAAAGCTTCATGACAATTGAGCTAAGCTTGAGGACTGGCACATGGAGCAAGGGGAGACAACTCTTGTAGGAGAGAGGGGGATTTTTTTGCAAGACGGAGGCAACATTGGGGGGATGGGGAAGTCTCTCTATTTATCTCTCTGTCTCTCTCTCTCTCTCTCGTACTGTGTCCGCTTGTGCAGGTGCCAAGGAAGGTTGTCGAAGCTTGCTGGGGTTTGGCAGATGAGCAAAAGGAGGGACGAGGGGTAGTGCAGAGGATTGCGTTCATCTGCGGAGCAGGGAGAGAGAGGCGCTGGTGGTGATCGTAGGTGGGATGGGCTCATTAGGTCGAACCTCAATATGGGAGCACTGCGAAGGGGCTATGATGGGACATGATACACATGTGTAGTTAGGGCATGATACAAGATGGTCGAAAGGAGATGTTGCTCACAGACATTGCGCGCGCAAAGCATGGAGCAGGTGCGGGTGCTGCAGCATAGCCCCAGCAGCACGGGCAAGGGAGAAGGGGGAATCGTACGCGTGCATCGCCTCCATCTTAGTTGTCGTTGCTGAAATTCATTAGCTTTTTAGCGTCGATAGAATCTTCAGGGTTAATTAATTAATGATAAGGAGAATAGACCGTAGCCCAATTTTAGTTTGGGGTGAAGTAAAGGGAATGTGAGTAGATGCTCTTGAGGCTTTGAGGGAAAAGAGGGGTGGGGGGGGCACGTGGTGGAGAGAGAGAGAGAGAGAGAGAGAGAGAGAGAGAGAGAGAGAGAGAGCGCTTGGCGGTGACAGTGGCGATGTAGATGAGGAGCGCAGGGAGCGGAGCATGATGGGGAGGAGTGAACGTGTGCGCGCGTTTGTGTGTGTGTGTGTGTGTGTGTGAGAGAGAGAGAGAGAGAGAGAGAGAGAGAGAGAGAGAGAGAGAGAGAGCTTGTTTGAGGGAGAGCGTCGCAAGGCGAGTGCAGGCCATTGCGTTCAAGCGGGAGATGTCATCGCATGTGCAGAGCTGAAGGAAACTCGCGATGGAGCTGCTGTCGATGGCTGCACAACCAGCGCACAGAGGGCAGCAACACGAAGAGTGCGCGGGAAGAGGGAGGAAAGATGGAAGAGAGAGGAGAGAGAGGGGCGAGCGGATTTGGGGAGATTCCGCTTAATGAGGACGTAGACCCAGTACATAGAAGCCAAGGAAGTAAGTGTGCAATACGTTGTTTTCAGTTTTATTTGGGCAAATCAAGTGAGATTCCTCCCACGAGTTCAAAAAAAATAGATGCAAACAAAAATCCAAGCCTTGCTAAGTGGTGCACATGGAGAAAGGGACACAATC